>NC_044561.1:103365353-103671507 GCF_007565055.1 Rhinopithecus roxellana | reverse complement strand
GGTCTGTATTTGCCCTAAGAGAAAGAAAATGCATACACCCTCATCATGAGAATTGTTACTGAAAGCTTCCTTACCAACAGAGCAGGACTTTGCATATAAAGAATTTACATCCATTATGTCAATTCTCACAACATTAAATAATGTTGACAAAGTTGTTTTTTTTTTTTTTGAGACAGGGTTTCACTCTGTCACCTAGGCTGGAGCGCAGCGTCAGGAGCACAAATCCTCGAATTCCTGGGCTCAAGGAATCCTCTTGCCTCAGCTTCCTGAGTAGCTGGGGCCACAGATGTGCACCACCAAGCCCAGCTAATTTTCTTACTGTTTTCGTAGAGACAGAGTCTCACTATGTTGCCCAGACTGCTCTCGAACTCCTGGCCTCCCACCTCTGCCTTCCAAAGCGCTGGGATTATAGGTGTGAGCCACTGCACCCAGCCAAAGTTTTTAGTTACATGGGAAAGGCTATGTCATAAAGTTGAGGAAAACATACAGGGTTGTAAATACTCTCTGACAGGGTGTCACTCTGTCACCCAGGCTGGTCTCAAACTCCTGGACTCAAGCGATCCGTCCACCTCAGCCCCCCAAAGTGTTGGGATTATAGGCATGAGCCGCCGTGCCCAGCCCCTGTCTAATTTTAATGATGTAAAAATGTATAGGAAAAAGACAGCAATATTTTACCAGAGGTTTGGGTGGTAGGATTATGAATAATTTAAATTTATTTTATTCCATATTCTTTCCTCTTTTTTGCAATGTTTTACAATGCGAACATATTCAGGAAAACAGCTTTATTTTATTTTATTTGTTTATTTATTTTTGAGATGGAGTCTCACTCTGTCACCCAGGCTGGAGTGCAGTGGTGTGATCTCGGCTCACTGCAACCTCTGCCTCCCGGATTCAAGCGATTCTCCTGCCTCAGCCTCCCAGGTAGCTGGGACTACAGGTGTGTGCCACCATGCCCAGTTAATTTTTGTATTTTTAGTAGAGACGGGGTTTCACCATATTGGCTAGGCTGGTCTCAAACTCCTGACCTCATGATCCACCTGCCTCAGCCTCCCAAAGTGCTGAGATTACAGGTGTGAGCCACTGCACCTGGCCAAAAGCATAATTTCAAAAAGAGAATGAAGGCTGGGCGTGGTGGCTCACACCTGTAATCCCAGCACTTTGGGAGGCCAAGGTGGGTGGATCACAAGGTCAGGAGACTGAGACCATCCTGGCTAACACGGTGAAACCTCGTCTCTACTGAAAATACGAAAAATTAGCTGGGGGTGGTGGTGGGCACCTGTATTCCCAGCTACTCAGGAGGCTGATGCAGGAGAATCGCTTGAACCCGGGAGGTGGAGGTTGCAGTGAGCCGAGATCGTGCTACTGCACTCCAGCCTGGGTGACAGAGCAAGACTCTGTCTCAAAAAAAAAAAAAAAAAAAAAAAAAAAAAAAACAAAAAACAAAAAACGAAGAGAATGAGATAACCAAAGAGAGGGAAGCTTTGCTTCTTTCTGGGCAATTATTCCAATGATTAATCTGAAGCATATATAAGGGTTGGAAGTGAGGGAAGAAGACACATTACCTTTAGCAAACTTGTATTTACAGGGTTCAGGCGGGAATTGCATTCGACCTAAAATTTTAAAAAAAGGAGAAAATAATTTTATGAGTTGCTAGGAAAAAAAATGAAATAGCTCGGCATGAGAATGATCTTGCAAGATCAACAGCTCAGTTTGCAGAAGGCTGAATCAGCCAAAGAGATTACCAAAATACATAATGGGAGATATATTTATATGATACACTTTGATATTTCTGAGCAGATCTAAAAATTTAACTTATCTAATTTTCAGAATCAGTTATGTGTCTTTAAAAAACTACAAGCTGAATCTAAGTCTTCCTACTGACTAGCTATATAACATGAAAGAAGGTTACCTTACTTCTTTGAACAATGGACTGGACCGTGAGTCCTCTCCTGCTGGAATCTCTTTAATGGCTTCTGAGCACAACTGGTTCTAATGGCTAAGCCCTGGGCACCTCCCCTGCTTCACTTTCCACCTTTTTCCTTAGTGGGTTTGCCATTCTTTATATCCTCACTCTTTTCCATCTCAAGGTCTTTGGCTATCCAGTCCAAAGTTGAACTCTTCTCATTTTTCTCTTATGGAGTCATTTAATTAAGAATCGTAGCCCTGTGCATTCACAGGAGTGAATTTCTACAGGTAGATAAAGGGAAAGGGTGAGTGCTTGAGGGCTTCCAGAATCAAGGCAAAAGCATAAGCAAAGCCCCAGGAGTGGGAACGGAACAGCTACCGAGGCAAGTGTGAGGTGAGGTAGACTGAAGGTGAGGCTGGGGCACAGGCTGGAGCTGACTGTGGAAGGCAGGATGCCACAGAAGATGTCTGAAGCGACAGGGTTTGAGTTGTTTTAGGAGAGCAGTGGCCTACATGATAGACTGCAGTAGCAGCAAGCAGTGGTTAAAATTACCTAAGCAAGACCCAGTAATCCAGATGAACTTTTACTCTGGGGATTGCGGGTGGGGGGGTATACAAAACTCTTCTAAAATCAGGGATGATATAAAAGTCAGGATCACCGAATTGGAGTTTTGATTTGCTCTATACAAAGGACAACGCAGGCAGTGACAAACGAATGTACCCGTTCACTACAGAATGTGCATTAACTCTAAAACGTAGAATTTAAAAACTGGATCCCTAACTGCTAGGTACAGTGCTTAGAATACAGTAGATAGACTATAAATACTTTCTGGAAGAAAGAACTCTCAAATCTGGATTTAATATAATCAATCATGCTCTCCTTGGTTCACTACTTTGCAATTTCTACATTATATAAGAAGTCTTGATACCTAGTAGACCAACCACAATCACTGTGGGTATTTTTTTTGTTGTTGTTGTTTTGTTTTGTTTTCTTTGAGATGGAGTCTTGTTTTCTCACCCAGGCTGGGGTGCACTGGCACGATCTCAGCTCCCTGAAACCTCTGCCTCCTGGGTTCAAGCAATTCTCCCACCAAGGAGCTGGGATTACAGGTGTGTGCCATCACGCTCAGCTCGTTTTTGTATTTTTAGTAGAGACAGGGTTTTGCCATGTTGGCCAGGCTGGTCTTGAACTCCTGACCTCAGGTGATCCGCCCATCTCGGCCTCCCAAAGTGCTGGGATTACAGGCATGAGCCACAGCCACTGTTTTTTGACATCTACTCTCTCCCCGGCTGCCTGAATGCACTCAGTCTTACTCATTTTCATATTCTTCATAGCAGAGTAAACAGGAGATGATCAAAATATGATGTTGAATGAATAAGTAAGCAAGAATAGTTACTGACAATGACTAGAATTTGTAGAATTTCTTTTTGCTCTTCAATGCATGGATATTCCTCTTAATCCCTACACACTTGTGGGATAAAATGCTCTGGCAGGGGAACTAGGTTTGACTGCGTATGAAAGAGCATCTACTTGTGGTATAGACAGGGCAGCAGAATTCTCATAAACACTGAAGGTGTGGAAATCAGAAAGAGGAAGAGCCCTTATCTACATGGCCAAATTAATACAGTCTTGAAAAATAACTGCAAATGTTGCTTTAAGTCCACACAGTTTTAAAAAGGCAAATAACTAGATACAAGATGAACAGAAATACTTAGCATTATAAGGAAATTCTGATTAAGGATATTTTCTAAAAATATTTTCCTGTATTAAGTATATATATTCATTTTTAAATGTTTTTGATAGTTTAGAAGCATGTATCTCCTCCACCTTTTTAGCCAGAAAACAGTGACCTTTATAAAGTTCCTTCTTGATAAATTGGGGTCACCTCTATAACTTTTTACCCCTGGGGAATGTTTTTTGAGGAAGGGGAACTGAGCGTTACTGGCCTCTATGGGAAGTCATGCCACGTATTTCACACCAGACACGGAGTGTTTTACAGGACAGTTCAGGGAGATGCGAATGTATCCTTTCACATCTGCATATTCTCAAACATTTCCCCACTCTACAAACCTTCTCAACTATGTCTACACCTCTGATTATTTGTTAGACTTCCTTTCCAAAAAACTTCACTCCGTAATATTTTGCTCTATTTAGGGCAAAGAAATCAAGTAATTTCACAGAGATATTTAGTTAAGTTATACATGCTGTAGGAAACACATAATAAGACATATGAAAAACTATCAACTTCATTTGTAATCAAATAAATGCAAATTACAACAGTGAGATACTATTTTTAACCTATCGAATTAACTACTAATAAAAAAAGATTCGATGCTAGACAGTGTGCAGTGAAACAGGCATGCTTATACAGTGCTGGTGGCAATATACTGGTGTATTCTTTCTGGAAAGGAACCTGGCAAAATGTATTAAAGACTTTGTAAAGATTTATAATTTTGGACACATTAATTCTACTTCTGGAAATCCATCCCAAGGAAATAATAAAAGATTCAGAGTTCCTAAGGATGTCCAACAGTATCATTATTTTTATTTTTATTTATTTTTTTGAGACAGAGTGTCTCTCTGTCTCACCCAGGCTGGAGTGCAGTGGTGCGATCTTGGCTCGCTGCAGCCTCTGACTCCTAGGTTTGAGCGATTCTCCTGTCTCAGCCTCCTAAGTAGCTGGGAATACAGGGGCATGCCACCACACCCGGCTAATTTTTTGTATTTTTAGTAGAGATGGGGTTTCACCATGTTGCCCAGGCTGGTCTTGAACTCCTGACCTCAGGTGATCCACCCACCTCAGTCTCCCAAAGTGCTGGGACTACAGGCATGAGCCACTGCACCTGGCCAACAGTAACATTAATAGTGCAAAATCGGAATTAATCAACACAAGCACAAAGTTAAATAATGGTAAACCTACAGAAATACTGATTCTATAATGGAAAAATGCTATCAATAGTGTTAAGTCAGGCCCCCAAATCTTGTATATTTAATATAATCAGGTCTACATAAGGCAAAAAATAATACTCTGTCTTTAGGTAATAGGATTATGATTTTCCCCTCATCCTTCTATTTTTAAATTTTCTTCATATTTTCTACAATGAGCATATATCACTTTTATCCATGTGCTATGTCCTTCAGAAGGAGGCAGAGGTGGCCTTCCAGCCTGCTGGATTTATGGTGGTAATCTATTCCGGATTAGAGGCTGAGGTTCTCAGAAATCTGACAAGTAAATGGTGCTTTAGTTGTACTACTTGCCACAAAGTGAACTACACAACACAAAGCAATCAAGAAAAAAACTGATCCCAGCTAATGAAATCTAATGATGAATTAATTTTCCAAAATGTATGACAAAGAGCAAACTCTGATATGTGCAATCAGAAAGAACAAAAACTAGTATTTACTGACTGTTTCTAGTGTGTCAGCAGTGTGCTACATACTTTTTTTTTGAGACAGGGTCTCACTCTGTCACCCAGGCTGGAGTGCAGTGGCGCAATCATGGCTCACTGCAGCCTTGACCTCCTGAGCTCAAGCAATCCTCCTACCTCAGCCTCCGGAGTAGCTGGGACTACAGGCTGTCACCATGCCAGCTAATTTTTATTTTATTTTATTTTTTGAGATGGAATCTCGCTCTGTTGCCCAGGCTGGAGTGCAGTGGCGTGATCTTGGCTCACTACAAGCTCCGCCTCCTGGGTTCACACCATTCTCCTGCCTTGGCCTCCCGAGTAGCTGGGACTATAGGTGCCTGCCACCATGCCCGGCTAATTTTTTGTATTTTCAGTAGCGATGGGGTTTCACCGTGTTAACCAGGGTGGTCTTGATCTCCTGACCTCATGATCCGCCCACCTCGGCCTCCCAAAGTGCTGGGATTAGAGGCGTGAGCCACCGCGCCCGGCCATGCCAGCTAATTTTTTTAAAAAAATTGTAGAGTTAGGGTCCCACTGTGTTGCCCAGGCTAATCTCAAACTCTTGAGCTCAAGTGATCCTCCTGCCTCAGCCTCCCAAAGTGTTGGGAATACAGGCGTAAGTCACTGCACCCGGCCTATACGTCTTATTACATTTTGATCTCATTCATCTTCACAGCATGAGGATATACTTACCACAGCCTCAACTGCAGGCGAATTGTCCCCTACCACCAGTAAAGTAGAACACCTAGGTAGGCAAAGTAAGAGGTGTCACTCAGCAAACAGGCACATAAATTCCACTGAACACCAAATTAGTCTATGAAAGGCAAAGATATTTGGCAAGTCAGCTGAGGAAACTGAGGAACTTACTTTAGTGTTTTTGATGTGTTCTCATTTTGGCCCAGTATGGGTCTTTTGATCTCCAGGTCTCTGCGTCTAGAAAAACAAAGCAGAAGCAATGCCCTTTTTGGGTAAAGTCATAGCAACTCAGGTTATTTTCTGGTCATAAACACCAAAATTTATCAAGGAATGTGAAACTATCTTTTCTTCACACCTGAGAAGGGAAGAGGCCTGTGACTTGGTTCTTGAGTTGCCACTTCAGTGGCATCTGGTACGGAGCAGGAAGGAGGCTCCTGGCTTAACCCTGAAGGACTCTTTGGGATGCTACAAGGAGACAGCCTCAACACCCAGCAGCAACACCACTGAAAGTCTCAAGTCCTAAGTGTTTAATTAATTTATTTTTTTGAGACAGAGTCTCAGTCTGTTACCCAGGCTGGAGTGTAGTGGCACGATCTCAGCTCACTGCAATCTCTGCCTCCCGGGTTCAAGCGATTCTCCTGCCTCAGCCTCCCAAGTAGGTGAGACTACAGGTGCCCGCCACAATGCCTGGCTAATTTTTGTATTTTTGTAGAGATGGGGTTTCACTATGTTGGCCAGGCTGGTCTTGAACTCCTGACCTTGAGATCCGCCTGCCTCGGCCTCCCAAAGTGCTGGGATTATAGGCGTGAGCCACTGCGCCTGGCCCTAAGTGTTTAATTTACAGGAATAAATTCCTTAAGAGAAGAGAATGATTTACACTTTGAGGAGCAGGGAGCGGTGTTTTCCTTGTAACTGAGTTTAGCACAGGGTTTAATCTTTCTGATTTCAACTAAAAATAGGGAGGCTCTGTTACATAGAGGAAAGAGCTAGAGAGACAAAGTTCAAAATCTGGCTTCACTCCTTACTGGCTGTATAACTTTGGTTAAGTTGATCCATTTCCTCAATCTTTGTCCATGTTTCTAGAAAGCCAGAAGGGGCTCACATTTTCACCTCAGAGAAGCTCGTCCCAAGATTAGACAGTCCTCTCTCCTTCTCCCGCCCTCCTCTTTTTAGAGCTGTTTACAGTTAAGTGAAGAAATAGGAAAAAACTATACCTATTGTAGGAGTTCAAGAAGAGCCGCAGGTTGTGTTGGTTGATGTCTTGGGCAATATGCATTCTGTAGGCTTGGATCACGTCCAGGTTGGCCCGTAACTCTTCCTAGAACAATTTAAAGAAGACATGGGCAAGCTTTTGAGCTCCAGAATAAGTCCATCTTGTTTGGTTTGCATTTTCATTACGAGTCAAATCGTGCAGCTCATGATGGGAACTGGGGCAGAGCCTGGGGACTACTGATGTGCTCGTAGGCTGAATGGCTGATGATTTGCATTAGACTGGTTCCGTGCCATATTTTGTGTCAGATGAGGGCAGCAAAGGATTCAAGTACTAGTTGTGGAACTTAGGTCACCTCATCACACTGAACCCTGATTTCTTTGTGTGTTTTTTTAATGTTCTGCCATTCTTCACAAAAACGGAGATACTATAAAATGAAGACAATAACCAGCTATCTGACAAGGCTGTTTTAAAGATTAAGTAAGAAAAGTTATGGAAACATATAAACCACAAAGTGTAAAACAAATGGAGCGTAACATTTCTTTTTTTATGAGACGGAGTCTTGCTCAGTCACCCAGACTGAGCAATGGCGCAGTCTCAGCTTACTGCAACCTCCACTTCCCGGATTCAAGCGATTCTGCTGCCTCAGCCTCCTGAGTAGCTGGGATTAGGGACATGCAACACTACGCTCAGCTAGTTTTTTTGTATTTTTAGTAGAGACAGGGTCTCACCATGTTGGCCACACTGGTCTTGAACTCTTGACCTCAAGTGATCTGCTGCACCTGGCTACATTTCTTTTACTAACCATAAATCTGTGCAATTAACTTATCTATATCTTCAATGATATAATCAGCATATTACCTATCTATATGTACCACCATTTAATATTATACACTGTATAATTATATATTCCATTGCGTTTATGACACTTTATTGATTTAGTAATTCATTTAGTAATCACTTTATTGATTTAGTAATTCATTATTTTAATCTTTTAAATTTTATTTCAGAGATGGGGACTCACTATGCTGCTCAGGCTGGAGTGCAGTGGCCATTCACAGGCACTATCATAAGGTACTGCAGCTTGGAACTCCTGGGCTCAAGTGATCCTCCTGCTTCACCCTCCTGGGAAGCTGTGACAACAGGCACACTCAACTGTGCCTGGGTGATTTATTTTAATCTTACTACCAACACTTTTAAAGGCATAAAATACGAGAGAAACAAAATGGTCTATACAGTGAAAAGTCTCCCTCTCCACCACCCACTGTTTAATGGTCACTCTGTTGCTGGCCTTCTCAGATGTCATCTGAGCTACACACATACATCATTAAGCAGTTTTAAGCAGAAAGGAAAATTTTTGCATTGGAGGAAAGAAATAATATCAGGGATAATTAAGAAGTCTGTTAATCCAGGGCAATGTGTAAAGTTCACCACCAAGCCTTGTTAGAGAAACACAGATATGGAAAAACTTTCTTCACATTTTCACAACCATGTGGATGAAATGAACCCAGAATACAGTTGGAAACTGACAAGAGTCTACCTGAAACTGAAGGGTACGTGAATCACTACTAGAAAAGTTTGTGAGAGCCCCAGTCTCATTCTAAAGATTTTATAAGAAAAGTTAATACCAAATGATAGGCCAGGTGTGGTGGCTCATGTCTGTAATCCCAGCACTTTGGGAGGCTGAGGCAGGAGGATCTCTTGAGGCCAGGAGTTTGAGACCAGCGTGGGCTAACGTAACGAGACCCCCATCTCTACAAAAAATTTTAAAACTAGCTTAGTGTGGTGGTACATGCCTGTAATACTAGCTACTCAGGAGGCTGAAGGAGGAGGATGGCTTGAGCCTAGGAGGTCAAGGCTGTAGCAAACTAAGATGGCACCACTGCACTCCATCCTGGACAACAGAGCAAGGCCCTGTCTCAACAAACAAACAAATAAACAGACTCCCATGTTTTTAAAAACACAAATTATAGTCCTCTAGACATTGTTCTACACTTGCTTTCCCTTGTAAAGTATGGTAAAGATCATTCCTTATATGGATATATAGAGCTATCTCATTTATTTACACTACCTGTCTTCCCACATCCTTGCTAGTACAAACGTATTTTTAATTTTATTCTCTTATTGGTGAAGTTGAACATTATTCATGTTTAAAAACCATGTTTGTTTCCATTTCAAAGTAATACAAGCATTAACTTGCTTACATGTTTTAAAATTTATTTTTAATTTTTATTATCTTTTTTTTTTTTTTTTTTTTTGAGACGGAGTCTCGCTCTGTCGCCCAGGCTGGAGTGCAGTGGCCGGATCTCAGCTCACTGCAAGCTCCGCCTCCCGGGTTTATGCCATTCTCCTGCCTCAGCCTCCCGAGTAACTAGGACTTACAGGCGCCTGCCACATCGCCCGGCTAGTTTTTTTGTATTTTTTTAGTAGAGACGGGGTTTCACCGTGTTAGCCAGGATGGTCTTGATCTCCTGACCTCGTAATCCACCCGTCTCGGCCTCCCAAAGTGCTAGGATTACAGGCTTGAGCCACCGCGCCCGGCCTTATTATCTTTTTGACTGGTCAAGAGCAGTAGTGAGAAAGGGGAAAGAGTAGAACAGGGAATTCAATCTGTAACTAACTGTGAACAATCAATTCAGATAATTCCCTACCTTCAGACCAGCCTGGATGCTTAAATTTTAAATGAACTCTTCAGTCTTATGAAAATCCACTGTGATCTCATATGTTTTAAATTAAACATATATTATATATATATATGTAGATACAGTTTTATATATACATAGTTATATATAAAGAAATTGTGTGTGTATATATATATGTGTGTGTGTATATATATATATATAACTCTCTGTATATAGTGAGGATGTTCTTGCTTTTTGGAAATTATTAAATACTGGTCTTAGCTTTCCCCTCAGAGGCCTATATGAAGTAGTATTTCTTTTTGCTATGTTGCCCAGGACGGTCTCAAACTCTGGGCTCAAGTGATCCTCCCATCACAGCCTCCCAAGTAGCTGGGACCACAGGCATGTGCTACTAAGCCCAGCTGATTTTTGAATTTTTTTTTTTTTTTTTTTGAGACAGAGTTTTGCTCTTGTTGCCCAGGCTGGAGTGCAATGGCGCGATCTTGGCTCAACGTAACCTTCGCCTCCTGGGTTCAAGCAATTCTCCTGCCTCAGCCACCTGAGTAGCTGGGATTACAGGCATGCACCACCACACCGGGCTAATTTTGTTTTTTTTGTTTTTTTTTCCCCGAGATGGAGTCTTGCTCTGTCGCCCAGAGCTGGGGTGCAGTGGTGCAATCTCGGCTCACTGCAACCTCTGCCTCCTGGGTTCAAGCAATTCTCCTGCCTCAGCCTTCCGAGTAGCTGGTACTACAGGCATGTCCCACCACACCTGGCTAATTTTTTTGTATTTTCAGTAGAGGCAGGGTTTCACCATGTTGGCCAGGCTGGTCTTGAACTCCTGACCTTGTGATCCACCTGCCTGGGCCTCCCAAAGTGCTGGGATTACAGGTGTGAGCCACCGTGCCCAGCCTAATTTTGTATTTTTAGTAGAGACAGGGTTTCTCCATGTTGGTCAGGCTAGACTCAAACTCCTGACCTCAGGTGATCCACCTGCCTTGGCCTCCCAAAATGCTGGGATTACAGGTGTAAGCCATGGCACCTGGCCAATTTTTGAATTTTTATAAAGACAGGGTCCCATTATGGGGCACCTGCCTCAGCCTCCCAGGTAGCTGGCGCTATAGGCATATGCCACCACGCCCCGCTAATTTTTGTATTTTTAGTAGAGATAGAGTTTCACCATGTTGGCCGGGCTGGTCTCAAACACCTGACCTCAAGTGATCTGCCCACCTCGGCCTCCCAAAGTGCTGGATTACAGACGAGGAGGCACTGCGCCCGACCCCTAATTTGTGGTATATTAATACAATGAACTGCTGCTACACAGTAATAAAAAAGAATGAACTACTGACACATGGAATGACATGGATGAATCTCAAGATAGTATGTTGAGCAAAAGAAGCCAGACTCAGAGAAGTAAACACTCTATTATTACATTTATATGAAGTTTAAGAACAGTCAAAATTAATCTATGGAGGTAACAGAATAGTGAAAACCTTGTTTGGGGTGGGGAATTATTGAGTGGGAAAGGATAATGAGTAAACCTTTGTGGGGTGATGAAAATGTTTTATTTGTGTTCTGGGTGGTAGTTACAAGAAACTATACATCAGTAAATGGTCACTGAGATGCACTTAGGATGTGTGTATTACACTATGTATAAGAATTCCCTCAATTAAAGAGAGGGCAAGATGGAGGCAAAACCCAAAGGAGTCAGCTGGAAGAGTTAAAGTGGTTGCCACTAAAAAGCAGAATATGGGGTAGGTGGCAGATTCTTTGTAATAAGCCCTGTAGAACTTCTCTACTCTAAAATACATGTGAATTTGTAACTTTGATAAAAATATGATGAAATAAAAGACTATGGACTTTGGACTTAGCCTGACCTGGATTCAAATGTCAGCTCCACACTTACCATCTGGACAGTGGTGGCAAGTTATGTGGCCTCTCTGGTCTTTGGTTTCCCTATCTTAAAATCAGACTAATAGAACCATGTAAAACACAACTTGGTTTGCACATCTAAAGTACTTATAAATAATCAGTACTCGGTAACTGCTAGTTTTCTTCCCATCTGCCATTTTCCTTCAGATAGTATTTTAAAATAAGCAGATTACAATTGAGCACCCACTCTCGTCTCCCTATTCCAGACCCCTCACAGCTCTCTGACCTCACTGCTCATTTACTCCATCACTCCTTTGTCGGTCACCCAACTCACTTTTCCCTTTCAAGGGTCCCCCTCACCTACCAGTTAAGCTCCCTCCCCTACCCAGCAATTATGTACACGATAACTGCCACTTTCTGTGAAGACTTCGGTTTCCTCACCAGTTGAAAAACACGGGGCGTGAACAAGATAATCTCTAAGCTTCTTTCAGCACTATTATATCACGGTTTTCTCCCCTGAAATTTCTATTTCTGTGAAGCCTTTCCCAGACCTCCTAATGGCTCTAAAGATGTCTGGGGAGGCACGTGATGTCAAACATTAACAGATGGCATGCTACTTACAGGAACAGGTAGCAGGAGATGCTATCTTCTCTCATAGCTCCACATGTCAACTGCCATGTGGCAATGGGTTAAAGATTCACCTTTGCAGGGCCACATGCCTTTCAGACTACATTGGAACTGTTATTTACTAGGGTCCGGTAAATTCTAAGGCAACCCTTCTTTCCTGAGGTAAAATAAGAATTTGCATGCAAACCAATAAACACAGCTCTTCTGGGTGGAACAGGTACTTACCCGCCCAAAGAGATGAGCCAAAATAATGTCCACAACATTGGTTGTCAGGCCAGAGAGCTGAAAAGATAAAAACTCTGTGTTAAGAATGTAAGCATATGCAAAAATTTATCAAGCTACCCAATTAAAATGAGTACACTTTATTATATATGTTATCTCTTAAAAAACAAATGAAAAACCCTTGGCCGGGCACGGTGGCTCACACCTGTAATCCCAGCACTTTGGGAGGCCATGGTCAGGAGATCGAGACCATCCTGGCTAACACGGTGAAACCCCATCACGCTCTGCCTTCTTTAAATCTTTTTAAAGATCACTAACTACCTTTCAAAAAAGTTCCTAGATATCGACTTATTGAATCTCATGGTTTGAGTATCAATAAAGCTTTTTTTTTTTTAAGATAAGGTCTTTCTCTGTCGCCCAGGCAGGACTGCAGTAGCATGATCATGGCTCACTGCAGCCCTGAACACCTGGGTTCAAGAAATCCTTTCCCTGGTTGGGCGCGGTGGCTCAAGCCTGTAATCCCAGCACTTTGGGAGGCCGAGACGGGCGGATCACGAGGTCAGGAGATTGAGACCATCCTGGCTAACACGGTGAAACCCCATCTCTATTAAAAATTCAAAAAACTAGCCAGGCGAGGTGGTGGGCGCCTGTAGTCCCAGCTACTCAGGAGGCTGAGACAGGAGAATGGCATAAACCCGGGAGGTGGAGCTTGCAGTGAGCTGAGATCCAGCCACTGCACTCCAGCCTGGGCGACAGAGCGAGACTCCGTCTCAAAAAAAAAAAAAAAGAAATTCTTTCCCTTCCCTTCAGCCTACCGAGTAGCTGGGACTACAAGCATCTACCACCTTTTACATTTTTGTAGAGACAAAGTCTTGTTCTGTTGACGAGGCTGGTCTTAAACTCCTGGACTCAAGCGATCCTCCTGCCTTGGCCTCCCAAAGTGCTATGACTACAGGCATGAGTCACCATGCCCAGCCAGATTCTTTTTTTTCGAGACAGGGTCTGTCTCTGTCACCCAGGCTGGAGTCCAGTGGCATGATCATGGCTCACTGCAGCCTCGACCTGCTGGGTTCAAGCATTCTTCCCACCTCAGCTTACTGAGTAGCTGGAACCACAGACGTGTGCCACTACAACTGGCTTTTTTTTTTGAGACAGTCTTGTCTGCTGCCCAGGCTTGGAGTACAGTGGTACAATCTTGACTCACTGCAACCTCTGCCTCCCAGGTTCAAGTGATTCTCCTGCCTCGCCCTCCCAAAGTGCTGGGATGGGCGTGAGCCACGTATGTGGCCTAACATTGAATTATTTTTAGCATAGGTGAGTTGAATGCAAGTGATGGCAGTGGCTGCTGCTATCATGCTGTGTGGCTGGGGCTGCACACTCTATGGAGCCGGTGGAAGTCCCGCCCCTTCTGGGTTGCTGCAGACCCAGGCCTCCTGCTCTATGGAGCAAGCAGGATCCCTGCCCTCCTGGGCAGGGCTATAGCTGCCCAAACTGCAGCTATGGATCTCAGCCTCCCTGTGCTCTTGGGGGAACCAGGAACAGGGAGGATTTGCCCTCCCAGGTGCAGCTGCAGCCAATGCGCCTGTGGCTTCAGACCTGGGCCTCTGGCTCCGGGAAGCAGGCAGGAGCTGGGCCCCTTCTGAGTTGGCGGGTTGGGAGCTCCTGGGTGCAGTTGCAGCCGCACTCCCAGGCGCAGGACCAGGGCATCTCTGCAGTCTGCACCCTTGGGTGCCCCAGGAAGAACCCCTGCAAGCCCCAGGGCCATGAATGGAGCAGGACACAGACAGAATCCTGGGCAGATTGGGGCGGGGTTCCCAGTAAGGCCCCATCCTCAGGCCAGGGAGGCCCTGAAGGCTGGGGGCTGCATTGCCAGTCGCCCAGACCACAGTGGGGACTTGTGGCACCTCTTCCTGGCCTGCCCATAGCCTCTCATGGACCAATGAGCATGCACTTCCTTCCTTCTGAGGTCCATAAAAGCCCTGGGCTCAGCCAGAGCAGGGTACAGGATGGCCAGAGGATGAAGGTAGAGAGACTGGACAATCAGCTGCAGAGAGGAATACACACTCCACTGAGAGCTACAGAGACGACCTGCTGTCAGAGAGGAGCTACTCGCTCTGCTGTGAGCTCCAGAGACCTGCAGAGAAGTCGGAAAGACTTGCCTGTGGAAAGGAGCCACCCTCTCCAGGGCCTCCTGTCTGCCAAACGCTGAACACCCGACTGGACGACCTGCCTACAGGGAGGAGCTACCCATTCCTCTGAGCTGTTCTAACACTAAATAAAACTCTTCTTCACCCTTCACTTGTTTGTGTATCTCATTCTTCCTGCATGCAGAACAGGAGCTCGGGCAAAGGTGCTGCGGCCACAGAAGTTTCTGGCTAGACACCCCAGAGATCCCATAACACGAGGGATATAATTTTTTCTTTATTCCCACTTTTTTCTTTTTAATAAATGTCCTCTCCCAACAGAATCGCCCATTTTTTACTCTGGTTTGGGGCTGGGACTGGGAGTGCTTATATTTGTAAAGTCATTAGCATTTCCCTTTAGTTTCCTATCTCCTTGAATGGATTTTAGAGGTTACATTCCTTCCTTTTTCAGTTAGCAAACATCAGCAATCCACATGTCTTTGGAATCTGTAGCAAAGATAAGGTATTGGGGTTCACTGTAGAGTGACTCATTAATTTCATTCAGTAAGAAAGTGAAAATGCAAACTATAGACTAGGAGAAGCTATTTGAGATACATGCACCCAGGACTCACATGCAGAATATTTTTTAAAGTGGAAGCGGAATAAGAGTGAGGGCAAAAGACTTTAACAAACACTTCACAAGAGGATATTCAAGAAAAGATGCTTGACATCACTGCCCCTTAGGGAGATGCAAATTAAAACCCAGGATTGGCCAGGGGCAGTAGCTCACATCTGTAATCCCAGCACTTCGGGAGGCTGAGGCAGGTGGATCACAAGGTCAGGAGTTCAAGACCAGCCTGGCCAAGATGGTGAAACACCATCTCTACTAAAAATACAAAAATTAGCCAGGCATGGTGGTGGGTGCCTGTGATCCCAGCTACTCGGGAGGGTGAGGCTGAGAGTTGCTTGAACCTGGGAGGCAGAGGCTGCAGTGAGCCGAGATCATGCCACTGCACTCCAGCCTGGGCAACAAAGGGAAACTCCATCTCAAATAAACAACAACAACAAACAGGATTATCTATCTATTAAGCATAGCTTAAAATTTAAAAGATGATATAATTAAAAATTCTTATTTTAATGATGAAAACTATTTTGGTAATGGAAAACATAAAAACAAACTAATATTACAAATAAAACTGCTTGTTGTTTACTAAAATTAAAAGTACTTATAATATCAAATGTTGGTGATGTGGAGCAACTGAAACTTTCACGCACTGCTGGTGTGTAAATGGTCAAATACTTTGAAGACATTTTATTTTATTTTATTTTATTTTATTTTTTTACCTTTAAGAAGTCTTTTATTTTTCAAAATAGGTACAAATGCGTTGTACAAAATTCAAAAAGAACACAAACTTATGTGTCAGCTATCCTCGCCTAGAAAAGTATTTTCAACTCTGAAAACCTTAGCTAGGTTTAAAGCAGAGACCTAACTA
Source organism: Rhinopithecus roxellana (assembly GCF_007565055.1). Lineage (NCBI taxonomy): Eukaryota > Metazoa > Chordata > Mammalia > Primates > Cercopithecidae > Rhinopithecus > Rhinopithecus roxellana. The sequence goes on along the minus strand of NC_044561.1, from coordinate 103,655,330 downwards.
CAAAGCTATTTTGAAGTGCTAAATTAATTTAAATGAGGATGATAGCCATGCTTAAGTCCTTAAAGGAAGCAAGCATACAAAGGAATGTAATCAAATTACCCTCCTATTGCAATCCTCAGTATATCCAGGCATTAACAAATCTCTGCAGTCAACTAAGATAACTTTCTGAGATAGAGTATAATACTGTTTATAACTTCTTTTCAAATTTCTAAAATACCCAAACCATTTAATTGATTCTCCAGTTACTGTCTTTCTAAGGGGGACAGAATTAACATAGGAGAGTGTTTTGGCTACAGGTATGCACACATGTATATACCCATCTACTCTGTGGTACCTCTTGATTTAGGGTTATATTTAAACTTCTGTTTAAAAAATCAAGGTCTTGAAACTTTGCTGTGGAGTATGTGGAAACTTTTATGTATCCCAACCGCCCTTGCTATCAGATAATAAAAACGAAATAGAGCCATGTTCCTTAACTCCATACAGCAACAGCAGAATGGCACAAGTCAGCTGCGCAACAGAGAGCCAGGAATTCTTTTGCACTACAGCGTAACCAAGAATGAGGAATATTCTCATTCACAGGTTTAAATATAGTGCTGGCATTTATTTTATTTTTATTTTTATTTTTTTTGAGACAAAGTCTCACTGTGTTGCCCAGGCTGGCATGCAGTGGCACAATCTCAGCTTACCACAAACTCCACCTCCTGGGTTTAAGCAATTCTCCTGCCTCAGCCTCCTGAGTAGCTGGGTTTACAGATGTGTACCACCATGCCCCACACCTGGCTAATTTTCGTATTTTTAGTAGAGACAGGGTTTTGCCATGTTGGCCAGGTTAGTTTTGAACTCCTGATCTCAGGTGATCCGCTCACCTCGGCTTCCCAAAGTGCTGGGATTACAGGCATGAGTTATCTTGCCTGGCCTTGGTCAAATACTTTGGAAAATTGTTTGACAATATCTACTAAAGCTAAACATACAACTGCCCTATGACTCAGCAATTTCACTCCTAGGTATAAACCCAAAAGAAATAAATGTGTATCTCTACTGAAAGACATAAGGAATATGCACAGCAGCTTTACTCATAAGATCCAAATAACAGAAACAACTCATTCTGCGTAGTCACATAATAGGTTACTAAAGTACAGTTTAGAACTACTGTTAAATTGTAAATTTTTTTTCTTTTTTTTGAGACAGTTTCACTCTTGTCACCCAGGCTGGAGTGCAATGGTGTGATCTCAGCTCACTGCAATCTCCGCCTCCTGGTTTCAAGTGATTCTCCTGTCTCAGCCCTCTGAGTAGCTGTGATGACAGGCACCCGCCACCACGCCCGGCTAATTTTTGTATTTTTAGTAGAGATGGAGTTTCACCATGTTGGCCAGGCTGGTCTCGAACTCCTGACCTCAGGTGATCCTCCTGCCTTGACCTCCCAAAGTGCTGGGATTACAGGCATGAGCCACCGCGCCTGGTCAAATTGTAATTTATTTATTTATTTATTTTTCTGAGATAAAGTTTTGTTCTTGTTGTCCAGGCTGCAGGGCAATGGCGCAATCTTGGGTCACTGCAACCTCCGCCTCCCAGGTTCAAGTGATTCTCCTGCCTCAGCCTCCCGAGTGGCTGGGATTACAGGCATGCACCACCGGCTAATTTTGTATTTTTAGTAGAGATGGGGTTTCTCCATGTTGGTCAGGCTGGTCTCGAACTCCCGACCTCAAGTGATCCGCCCGCCTCAGCCTCCCAAAGTGCTGGTATTACAGGCATGAGCCACCGTGCCTGGCCCAAATTGTAATTTACAACTACTGCTACACACAACTTGGATGAGTTTCACAAACATCGTGATGAATGAAAGAAACCAGACAGAGAATACATTTTCGGCCGGGCACAGGGACTCATGCCTGTAATCCCAGCACTTTGGGAGGCCAAGGTGGGTGAGTCACGAGATCAGGAGTTCGAGACCAGCCTGGCCAAAATGGTGAAACCCCATCTCTACTAAAAATACAAAAATTAGCTGGGTGTGCTGGCACGCACCTGTAGTATCAGCTACTCGGGAGGATGAGTCAGAGAAATCGCTTGAACCAGGAGGCGGAGGTTGCAGTGAGCTGAGATTACACCACTGCACTCCAGCCTGGGAAGCAGAGTGAGACTCCATCTCAAAAAAAAAAAAAAGAATACATTTTCTACGATTCCAATTTAACAGATAAAACTGTTTAAAAACAGATAAAACTGCCGGGCGCGGTGGCTCAAGCCTGTAATCCCAGCACTTTGGGAGGCCGAGACGGGCGGATCACAAGGTCAGGAGATCGAGACCATCCTGGCTAACACGGTGAAACCCCGTCTCTACTAAAAAATACAAAAAACTAGCCGGGCGAGGTGGCGGGCGCCTGTAGTCCCAGCTACTCGGGAGGCTGAGGCAGGAGAATGGCGTGAACCCGGGAGGCGGAGCTTGCAGTGAGCTGAGATCCGGCCACTGCACTCCAGCCCCGGCGACAGAGTGAGACTCCGTCTCAAAAAAAAAAAAAAAAAAAAAAAAAAAAAAAAAAAAAAAAAAAAAACAGATAAAACTTATCTCTAGTGGCAACAGTCAGAACAGGTAATTTCTGGGAAGGAGAAGAAGTATCAATTAGGAAAAGATACAAGGGAATCCCCTAGTGAGCTGGGAACATTCTGAAGTATCTTGATTGGATGGTGATTTTATATGTAAACAGTCTTCAAGCTGTATACTTAACATTTTTACCCTTAACTGTATATATACCTCAGTGAAAAATTGGTAAGCTGTTTTGAGATGGGCGAAGATGAGCCAATGGACACCTTCATGTGGTACTTACTTTGGAAACTGCCCGGTCAATCCAGCCTTTTGCGCAAGGGTCAACATTAATGAGCATAAGGCCTTCCACAAGCTCTGGATGGTCGAGCTGAAAGAGGAGGCAAAGACGACAGTATGAAAGCTACACTCCCAAAGTTCTTCTAAATAGTTGGAACATGACTGATCAATTCTTTCTTACATGCCTTAACGCCTCACATTTGAAAGTAAAACTACAAAGAAGGAGAACATGTGGAAAAATAGCTCTTGAAATCTGACTTAGCATCTGGAAACCAGTTTCTGGTTTTACTATCAAATTACTTATTTTACTATCAAATTATCTTGCCTTGCAAAGATCTATATGCAGTTGTTCAACTCATGGTGGATCTTTCTCATTGGGAAAGTGCCGTTGGCACAAGTGGCTGCTCCACACTCATATATCTTTGTTCTCAACAGGGGCTTCTAAAGTTTTTTTTTTTTTCCCCAAAACCACCTGAACAGTTTATATCATGCTCAGAAGACTCTCCTATCACTGAGGAGGTATTGAAAAAAATAATAATAATTTCTAGCCGGGCACAGTGGCTCGTGCCTGTAATCTCAGCACTTTGGGAGGGTGAGAGGGGAGGATCACGATGTCAGAAGTTAAGAGACCAGCCTGACCAACATGGTGAAACCCCATCTCTACTAAAAATACAAAAATTAGCCAGGAGTATTGGCGGGTGCCTGTAATCCCAGCTACTCAGGAGGCTGAGGCAGGAGAATCACTTAAACCCGGGAGGCAGAGGTTGCAGAGGGCCAAGATTGTGCCATTGCACTCCAGGCTGGGCGACAGAGCAAGACTCCGTCTCAAAAAAAAAAAAAAAATTTTTTTAAAATGAGTTCTAGCTCTCTAGCTTATTTAATTAATTAATTTATTTATTTTGAGACAAAGTTTCACTCTTGCTGCCCAGGCTGGTGCAGTGATGCAATCTCAGCTCACTACAACCTTGGCTTCCAGGATTCATGCAATTCTCCTGCCTCAGCCTCCCAAGTAGCTAGGATTACAGGCACCCGTCACCACGCCTGGCTAATTTTTGTATTTTTAGTGGAGACGGGGTTTCACTATGTTGGCCAGGCTGGTCCGAACTGCCGACCTCAGGTGATCTGCCCACGTCAAACTCCCCAAGTGCTAGGATTACAAGCGTGGGCCACTGCACCTAGCCCCGAGCCTACTTTTTTTCTCTTACTACAGTAGAAAATTTGATAAGCAGAGAAATGATAAAAAGCAGAAAATAAAATTTCACATTATCTTACCACACATCAATCCATTAATATTTTTTGGTACATTTTCTTCCAGTCCTTTCCTACAGTTATGACAAACTTTACGTTTTGTCATATTCTATTCTATTCTAACTTTTTTGTTAACATTATAAGGTATGCAAACCATGTATCATTATAAAGTTTTTCGTAAACTTAATTTTAATGGCTGTACAAAATTCCATTATAAGCAGTATCTAGGAATGGCTTTTTATTGATGACGTACTGTCCCCATTTGTGATTTTTCAAGTATTGTAAGTACAAAGCAAGACTTTATACAACCTGCATCTAAAGCTGACAGAAGTTACAGAAAAATTGACATAAGTCCCAGAATACTGCCTGGTCATTTAACACAGCGTAATAGCTGTGACCTAGGCAGTGCCTCAAGCATGTTGAGGCTAATCCTCTATATACTTACTGCAAATCTGCTGAGGATGTAAGCTCCAGCTCCAACTCCAATTCCAATGATGCTTTTCAGGCTGTGAATGGGACATAATGACAAATGACAACTTCATTTGGAGGCAGCACTGCGTAATTGAAAGCATACAACCTGGGTTGAAATCCTGGCTCTGATATTTATTAGATGTGAGAATTTGGGCAAGTGCTTTCTTCCTTTTCCCTAACTTTCTGAGCCTCGGTTCCTTCCCTATCTATAAAACAAGGATCCCAGCTGGGCGCAGTGGTTCATGCCTGTAATCCTCATGCCTGTAATCCCAGCACTTTGGGAGTCTGAGGCAGTTGGATCACGAGGTCGGGAGATCAAGACCATCCTGGCCAACATAGTGAAACCCCATTTCTACTAAAATACAAAAAATTAGCCAGGCATGGTGGCGTGCGCCTGCAGTCCCAGCTAAACAGGAGGCTGAGGCAGGAGAATCGTTTGAACCCGGGAGGCGGAGGCTACAGTGAGCCAAGAGCACGCCACTGCACTCCAACCTGGTGACAGAGTGAGACTCTGTCTCAAAAACAACAACAACAAGGATCCCACCACCTACTTTCAAGTTGGTTTTAATGGTTAAATAACATATAACTAAGGCTGGGGGCGGTGGTTCACGCCTATGATCCCAGGACTGAGAGGCCAAGGCAGGTGGATCACTGAAGGTCAGGAGTTCAAGACCAGCCTGGCCAACCTGATGAAACCCTGTCTCTACTACTAAAAATACAAAAAAAATTAGCCAGGCACGGTGGCCTGTGCCTATAATCCCAGCTAAATGGGAGGCTGAGGCAGGAAAATCGTTTGAACCTGGGAGGCAGAGGTTGCAGTGAGCCAAGATCGCACCACTACACTCCAGCCTGGGCAATGGAATCAGACTCCATCTCAAAAAAAAAAAAAAAAAGTAGTATATATATACATATATATATACACACACACACAGACACACACACAGACACACACACACACATATACACAGCTGAAACCTGGCAGTTATCCTTGGTAGCTTACTGTCAGTATCCAACCCATCAGCAAGTCAGTGGAGTCCACCTCCAGAATATACCCATCTATCTACTACTATCTACTTCAATCATCCCCAACAGCAGCATCCAGTACCATGCTATCATTATCTCTTGCCTGGACTATTGTTAAGTTTAACTGTTCTCCCTGCTTTCTCTCTCTGATTCCTCTCCAAAGCATTCTCTTCATAGTGAGATGAACCCTTTAAAAAAAATTTAAACAGCTTTATTTTTATTTTTTAGATACAGGGTGTCACTGTTACCCAGGCTGGAGTGCAGGGGTGGGATCACAACTCACTGTAGCCTCAAACTCCTGTCGTTAAGTGATCTTTCCACCACTGGGCCCAGCTCAAGGTAGATTTCTAAATCTTCTAGGTCTCAGCGTATGTGCCACCTTCCTAGAAAGGAATTCCCTCACTAGCCTTACTAATCTAGATCCTGCCCTTATTCTCTATCACAACACCCCCACTGACTTATTTTATAAAACTTTATTATTTGTTTGCTTACTTGTTACCCCACTAAGCTCTAGAAGGACAGTGACTACTGTTTTCCTAATCTTCGTATCCTCTGAAACAGACACTAAAGAACTCACCATAGAAAGTCAATAAAAACTGCACGAAAGACTACAGAATGAACCTACCTTAGGTGGGTAAAAACAGAAGGCAGCATTTCGGCCAGCTCATCCATTGTGGGGTACTGATACCTGAAATCCAGAAGGATATCTCCTGAATTAGAAAGTACTCACAGGGGGGAGGGGGGAGGAGGGAGGGATTGCATTGGGGAGTTATACATGATATAAATGATGAATTGATGGGTGCTGACGAGTTGATGGGTGCAGCACACCAACATGGCATAAGTATACATATGTAACAAACCTGCACGTTATGCACATGTACCCTAGAACTTAAAGTATAATAAAAAAAAAAAAAATAAGAAATGTAATCCTCAGTGTTGGATGTGGGGCCTGCTGAGAGATGTTGAGATCATAGGGATGGATCTCTCAGGAACGGCTTAGTGCCATCTTCCTGGTGATGAATGAGCTCGTGCAAGATCTGGTTGTTTAAAAAGTGTGTGGTGCTGTGGCACTGACCTCACCTTGCTCTTAATCATGTGACATGCTGGTTCCCTGTCACCTTCTGCCATGAGTAAGAGCTCCTTGAGCCCTCACCAGAAGCTGAGCGTATGTCAGCACCATGCTTCTTGTACAGCCTACAGACACATAAACCAATTAAACTTCTTTTCTTTGTAAAAAAAAAAAAAAAAAAAAAGTACTCACAATTCCCAGTTACTAGAACAGCTGGAAAGGTACAGAAGTCTTAGATAAAAGGCTGGGCACAATGGCTCATGCCTATAATCCCAGCACTTTGGGATACGGAGGTGGGCAGATCACCTGAGGTTGGGAGTTCGAGATCAGCCCGACCAACATGGCGAAACCCCATCTCTACTAAAAATACAAAATTAGCCAGGCATGGTGGTGTGTGCCTGTAATCCCAGCTACTCGGGAGGCTGAGGCAGGAGAATCGCTTGAGCCTGGGAGGTGGAGGTTGCATTGAGCAGAAATCACGCTATTGTACTCCAACCTGGGAAACAAGAGCGAAATTTCGCCCCCCTCAAAAAAAAAAAAAGAAGTCTTAGAAAAAAGCATTTCCTTTTACCAAAGGCTCAAAGGAGGTGATGTGGTACCTGAAAATGATTGTGGCATATTGTGTAACTCTCTACAACTGCCATGCTAAGGAGAAAGTGAAAGAATCCACTGTTTCTATATCCTAATGAGCAGCCCTTGGGACCAGAGGGTGCCACATGAAAAGAATTAGTAACAGGGTTCTCTCTTAGGGTGTTTCCAAACCTCTAGCAATCACTTCAGTTTGGAGTCCAGGCTCAGTAAACCTCTGGCACTAAGAGTCAACTCAGAAAGTGGGTCTTGGTCTGCTGCTATATTTAGACAACTAAATGCAAAAATAAACAAAGGTTTTCTAGTTATGGGCACACAGTTACAAACCCTTAGCATGAATGCTTATTTGTTTCACTTAGGCAGAGAATAACATAGTTATTTTTAAAAATTTATTATTAAATTTTTAAGAGACATGGTCTCACTCTGTCACCCAGGCTGGAGTGCAGTGGTGAAATCATAGCTCACTATAACCTTGAACTCCGGGGCTCAAGCTATCCTCCTGCCTCAGTCTCCTGTGTAGCTGGGACTACAGGCGCGTGCCACCATGCCTGGCTAATTTTTCAATTTTTTGTAGAGATGGAGTCGCGCTATGTTGCCAGGGCTGGTCTTGAATTCCCGGCCTCAAGTGATCCTCCTACCTCGGCCTAACAAAGTGCTACAACTACAGGTGTGAGCCACTGTGTCTGGCATGGTTATTTTACCGTTTTTGAATTTGGTTCATAGTATGAACCATATGATCCTAAAATGTTCGAGCAAGCCCAGGAACAGACCCAGATCAGAATTCTTAGAAAAGCAGTAAGCATCTGACTGGGAGCGTTGGCTCACGCCTATAATCTCAACACTTTGGGAGGCTGAGGCAAGCAGATTGCTTGAGCCCAGGAGTTCGAGACCAGCCTGAGCAACAGGGCAAAACCCTGTCTCTACAGAAAATACAAAAATTGGCTGGGCGTGGTGGCTCACGCCTGTAATCCCAGCACTTTGGGAGGCCCAGGCGGGCGGATCACGAGGTCAGGAGATCGAGACCATCCTGGCTAACACAGTGAAACCCCATTTCTACTAAAAACACAAAAAATTAGCCGGGAGTGGTGGCAGGCGCCTGTAGTTGCAGCTACCTGGGAGGCTGAGACAGGAGAATGGTGTGAACCCGGGATGTGGAGCTTGCAGTGAGCGGAGATCTCGTCACTGCACTCCAGTCTGGGAGACAGAGCAGGACTGCGTCTCAAAAAAAAGAAAAGAAAAGTAAAGAAAATACAAAAATTAGCCGGACATGTTGAAAATGCAAAAATTAGCTGGGCATGTTGGTGCACACTTGTAGTCCCAGCTAGTAGGGAGGCTGAGATGGGAGGATCACTTGAGCCCAGGAGGTTGAGGCTGCAGTGAGCCATGATCACACCACTGTACTCCAGCCTGGGAAACAAAGCAATATCCTATCTCAAAAAAAAAAATAAATAAATAAAATAAAGTGATTACAGAATTGAAGATGGAATTGATCCTAAGATGACCACTTACATATGAGGCAGTATCTGTTCTACATCTGACAGGGAAGTCAGCCTGCCTCTGCCTGAACACTTAAGGGATGGTGTGCTGTGGAACCATTTGTGCACAAAATAGAAAAAAGGAACTGGATCCAAATCTTGTTGGATATAAATTGACCACTGACCAATTTGCATTATAGAGTCAGAACAGCACAGATTCTGGCACCAGACTGTCTGTGTTCAAATCTTAGTTCTGCCACTTATTTGTTATGTAATGTTAGCCATGTTACTTAATTTTTCTGGGCCTTAGTTTCCTCACTTATAAAATGGGAATAATAGTAAACTTATCCCATAGGGTTATGAGGAGTAAATGAGTTAACAAATGTAAAGCATCTAAAGCAGTGTCTGGAACATGGTTTGAGTACTATTTAAGTATTAGCTATTATTTGTCTGCAATTGTCTATTTCCCAGCAGTCACTGGCCAAAGGCAGCTCTGGAGATGAGTGAAAGGAGAGGGGAAGAATTAGAATTCCACAGTGTGTGCGCTCACTCCTCCTAAGGTCTTCTCGATAAGCACACCGTCCAGGGAACAAACAGGTAGGGAGCCTGTAACTCTGCCCTGCAAAGCAGACGTAGGAGGAAGCTGAGAGTGCCAAAGCCAATCAATCGGCCCACACCTCTATCTGCCAGGACAGCCTCTCAGAATAAATAGTTACACAGATAGTCAAATTTCCATTATCAGATTGAGAGTCAAATTTCCATTATCAGGATGGGGAGATGCTCCCAGGAAAGCTCAGAAGGACCTGAATTTGGGCCTAGGTAGTTGGGAGTTTCGAGGAAGGACACAAAAGTGACAGTTTTGTTTTGTTTTGTTTCTGGGGACAAGGTCTTGCTCAGTCACCCAGGCACTGCAGCCTCAATCTTCTGGGCTCAAGTGATCCTCCCACCACAGCCTCCCAAGCAGATGGCAACACAGGTGAACACCACCATGCCTGGGTGGCTAATTTTTAAATTTTTTGTAGAGACAAGGTCTTCCTATGTTATCCAGGCTGGTCTTTTTTTTTTTCTTGTTTTTTTTTTTTTGAGACGGAGTCTCTTGCCCCGATGCCCAGGCTGGAGTGCAGTGAGTGCAGTGGCGCGATCTTGGCTCACTGCAAGCTCTGCCTCCCGGGTCCAGGCCATTCTCCTGCCTCAGCCTCCTGAGTAGCTGGGACTACAGGCACCTGCCACCATGCCCGGCTAGTTTTTTGTATTTTTAGTAGAGATGGGGTTTCACCGTGTTAGCCAGAATGGTCTTGATCTCCTGACCTCGTGATCCGCCCACCTTGGCCTCCCAAAGTGCTGGGATTACAGGCATGAGCCATTGCACCTGGCCCACTATCCAGGCTGGTCTTGAACTCCGGGGCTGAAGCAATCCTCCTGCCTTGGCGCTCCAAAGTGCTGGGATTATAGGTGTGAGTCACCACGTCTGGCTAAAAAATGACGCTTTCAAATAGATAAGGAAGGGAAAGACAAAGACAGTGAGAAGTAGGTGTTCCAGGCACTTACGCCTTGAGATTACAGGAAAGCAGGCACCTGCTATGGACAGGCATTCCTGGATATGGGAAAACATACAGTTTCCCCTAAAAAACTGTAAACACCAGTCCTCTCAGCCCAAGGACAGAAAACATGAGGATGGATGGTCAATAAGCATAACCTATAGACTGTAATAAAATCAAAGGGAAGCACAAACCACTTCTCCCATTGGAGCTCAGCCAGTTGCTCTGAGTGCTTATCTCCCAGATGACCTCTTTGTGGCCTTACCCTGTTGGGAAAGAGGGTGCACCATTCTGCTGGCCTGGGGCATCCACATGACAGACAGCAAAGTGCTGGGTGACCTCGTGCATATCCTCAAAGTTAAAGAATGCATCGAAACAGGATATATCTATAAGAATAAAAATACCTGTAAGTCACAGGCTCTCCGTATCTCCTCAATTTTCCTCCACTCAGTCAATGCCTATCATCACCTTCTTTCACTGCTTTTTAACCACCAATCCATCAAAGTGAGGTGTCTGAACAATCTGTCTGATTCAAGCTGCCCTAAAGGCTGAATATAAGACATCTCATATTGAGATACATATTGAAAATAATTCTCAATTCTAAATAATGTCTGCAAAGTAGAAATTACTTTGTTAACGTTTGGTGGCTTCCGATTATAGCACAAAATAATCTTACACCCATAATGCCATCATTTCTCATGGACATTATTCCTCTATCTCACAAAGAGACACTGATTATATCCCAAGAGCACAGGTGGAGTGAATGTCCTGAGCTGCTCACATTCACCTCATGGAAGTTTGCCTCTTGGCAAAATTGCCAGGGTGCAGTGAGGGGCTGCTGCTTCCACTTCTACCCTCTTTGTATACCTGCTTAGATCACTTCTCATGCCAAGGAGGCTACAAAAGCTTTAACACTCAACTGTAGCCTCAAATGCAGGGCATTTCTGAAAGCCAGAGCAGCGTGAAAGAAAACACATGTATGCAGACTCTGTGTGTCCATGGCTGGGGCCAGAATCTTACACTATCATCTAGAAAAGACCACTTAAAGTCACTGGCGACAGACTCTAGCAAGAACTCTTTTACTAATTCATTGAAGAGCTCACAACAAAGTTAAGTTCCAACTCTGAATTTTCTAACCTGAAACAAACAAACAAACAACAACAACAAAAAAACAAAGTACAGGCTTGAAAACATGGATTTCAGTTCTACTTTCTTAAGCAATTCATTGTATAATCTTCACTCCTTTAGCAGACATGAAGGCGAGATATGGTTCCAGTATCCCCAAAATATATCCCCCTGCACACTTCCCAGGAACTTTATACCATTAACGAATGTGGGAACAAGGAGGGAAGGCTACCACAGAGAGGGGAAAACCTCTGCTCTATTAGAATATTATTGTTGTTTGGTTTTTAATATACAAAGATCAAATATGATAAGAAGGGAAGGTATAAAATCAAATACATACGGTTGAGGCCAATGTCATGATACGTTAGTATTACTGGTCTGTTTCCTTTGGGTAGTAAGCCTCTTATAGTGACGTGGACCACACCATGAATTGTTTCTACGTCATGTTCCTGTAACAAGATAATATAAGGTCGCAGGAAAAGCAGAACGAACTTCCCAGGTTGCCAAAGTTTTACAATACCTGCTTTACCGCCATTTCCCACTAGCTGGGGCAGGACACATTAATAAACTGTATGTGGCCGGGCACAGTGGCTCACGCCTGTAATCCCAGCACTTTGGGAGGCTGAGGTGAGTGGATCACTTGAGGTCAGGACTTTGAGATCAGCCTGGACAATATGATGAAACCCTGTCTTTACTAAAAATATAAAAATCAGCCGGCTGTGGTGGCACACACACATAATCCCAGCTACTTGGGAGGCTGAGGCTGGAGAATCACTTGAACCTGGGAGGCAGAGGGTGCAGTGAGATCGTGCTACTGCACTCTAGCCTTCATCTCAAAAGAGCGAGACTTCATGTCAAAAAATAAAATAAAATAAAAGGAAACGGAAGATATGAAGAAGTTGCTGGGTAGCAAGTGAGAGGTTTCAGAGCTTCTGAACACATGTTCAGAAAATTTATAATTAATTTCAGTAGATAATTTCACTAGACACCTATGTGTGTATCTGCCTAGGATCTCTTCTTTCCTGGGAGCTGCCCTTCTGTGTCATCCACACGTTACAGGGGTGGGTCTTGGCTACCATGTCTGTGGAACATAACCTTATGCCACAGCTTACTGGAGTCAGGGAGGCATCTGGCCCATGCTGGGTCAGTATCTTTCCCTAGGTATTTGTAATTGGAACTAAGAGATTCTAACTTCAGCTTGGCTCTTCTCTTGAAAAGAGGAATCAACTTGGGAGCTTTTAGTAGGCATTTCCACTACTCTACTTTCTGGTGCTAGTTGTGTGTACTTGTAAGTTCTAAGACATCCCTGGATTGCTTCTGGTGTAAGCTATAGTGGGTGAGTTTATACCCTCTACTCCTAAAAGATCTTAACCAAGCCAATAAGTTAAAGATGTAGCCACAGAAAAGCTCAGGAACTGAATAAAGCAGACAAAGGATGCACCGAGCTGCTGAGAGTAGATGCCGCACTAAGAGTGGTTCGGTGGAAAAAAAAAAAGGGACTACAGAAAAGTTAACTGAGATTTACTCTAGTCATGCTCAAGTTTTACATTTCTCAAAAATAAAAAAAAAATTACCATCCTAGCCTAGTGAATTTCTGTTGATGAAGCCTGTATCTATCTCAGAAAGTCTTACATTAGGCAAGACAAGATTCACTCCGTCAATGAGAATCCCAAAAAAGGCAAAGCGCTTCCAGTTTAATTTCCTGTCTAATAATGAACCTCATCAGAGCTTTGGTTTCTCTGATGTGGGCCACAGAATATAATCTCAAGCTAATTGGACATCAATATATCTCAAATCACAGGCTGTAGGCTGGAGCTGATAGCCATCCCTATCAAATGAAACCATGCGTGACTCAATATTTCTGTTATTTTCTATTACTACTACCTCCTAGTCAAGTATATTCAAAGCCTTGAAAAATGAACATAAGAAATGAAGATGGCCGGGCGCAGTGGCTCAAGCCTGTAATCCCAGCACTTTGGGAGGCCGAGACGGGCGGATCATGAGGTCAGGAGATCAAGACCACCCTGGCTAACCCACTACTTCTTATTTACCGAGAAAGCTTGCAAGGACTGCTAATCCATGCTCCCGCATTTAACAAAACAGCTCTCTCAACTTTTAAAGGATAGCAGTTATCCATTGGTCTTAGGAACCAAAAACATTGGTGCAACTCCAAATAAAAGTAATAACTATGCACGCCTCCATTGTCATATTAACCTTAACTTCCCTAACCTTCCCAATTATTATTACCTTTGTTAACCCCAACAAAAAACACCTATACCCTAACTATGTAAAAACAATTATATTTACCTTCACCATCAGCCTCCTTCCCACAGCCCTATATATTTTCCTAGATCAAGACATAATTATCTCAAACTGACATTGAACAACTATCCAGTCACTAGAACTAACACTAAGCTTTAAACTAGATTATTTCTCCGTAATATTTATTCCAATTGCACTATTTATTACCTGATGCATTATAGAATTCTCACTATGATAGATAAATTCAGACCCAAATATTAACCAATTCTTTAAGTATCTCCTCATTTTCCTTACCACTATACTAATTTTAATCACCACCAACAACCTCTTCCAACTCTTCATTGGATGAGAAGGTGTAGGAATTATATCCTTTCTACTAATTAGCTGATGACATGCTCGAACAGACGCCAACACAGCAGCCATTCAAGCAATCTTGTATAACCGCATTGGTGATATCGGCTTTATTCTAGCCATAACATGATTTCTCTTACATTATAACTCATGAGACTTTCAACAAATATTTATCCTAAATTCTAACCCAAATCTTCTGCCACTAATAGGCCTCCTTTTAGCAGCAACAGGAAAATCAGCTCAACTTGGCCTCCACCCTTGACTACCTTCCGCCATAGAAGGCCCAACCCCAGTCTCAGCCCTACTCCATTCCAGCACTATAGTAGTAGCTGGGGCATTTTTACTCATTCGCTTTCACCCTCTAATAGAAAATAACATACTAATCCAGAGCCTTACACTATGCCTAGGAGCCATCACTACTATATTTATAGCAATCTGCGCTTTAACACAAAATGATATTTAAAAAATCGTGGCCTTCTCCACCTCAAGTAGGATTAATAATAGTTACCATCAGCATCAACCAGCCATATCTAGCATTTCTACACATCTGCACCCATGCCTTCTTCAAGGCTATGCTATTCATTTGCTCCGGATCTATTATCCACAACCTAAATAACGAACAAGACATTCGAAAAATGGGAGGACTATTTAAAACAATACCCCTTATCTCAACTTCCCTAACTATCGGTAACCTAGCACTCACAGGCATGCCATTCCTTCCAGGCTTCTACTCCAAAGATCTTATTATCGAAACCGCAAACATGTCGTATACCAACGCCTGAGCCCTATCTATTACTCTCATCGCCACTTCCCTAACAAGCGCTTACAGCACTCGGACTATTATTCTCACGCTAACAGGGCAACCCCGCTTTTCAACCTCAATTTACATTAATGAAAACGATCCAACTCTATTAAACCCAATAAAACGCCTAACAATTGGCAGTCTACTCGCAGGATTTCTTATTACCAATAACATCTCCCCTACTACACTCCCCCAGTCAACAATACCTTATTACCTAAAACTCCTAGCCTTATGCGTAACCACCCTAGGCTTCCTAATAGCCTTAGATCTAACCCTTATAACCAATAACCTCAAAATAGCCACCCCATCACACATATTCAAATTCTCAACATATTAGGGTATTTTCCCACTATAGTTCATCGAATAATCCCCTACCAAAATCTAATTATAAGTCAAAATCTGGCCTTCCTTTTACTAGACTCAATCTGACTAGAAAAATCAATACCCAAAACAATTTCACACACTCACATTATTACTTCCATCACCACAACCGCCCAAAAAGGTATAATTAAACTTTATTTCCTTTCTTTCCTTATTCCTCTTATTCTAATTCCATTTCTAATAGCATAATCTATTGCCCCAAGTAATTTCAATCACAATATATACACCAACAAACAATGTTCAACCAGTAACTACTACTAACCAACGCCCATAGTCATATAAAGCACCCGCACCAATAGAATCCTCACGAATTAATCCTGGCCCCTCCCCCTCAAAAATTACTCAACTTCCCATATTATTTAAATTAATTACTACCACCTGCTCATCATAATCTAAAATCCATAAAACTAACCCCACCTCCATCGCTAACCCTACCAAAAGACTTCCCAAGACCTCAAGTCCTGAACCCCATGCTTCAGGATACTCTTCAATAGCCATTGCAGTAGTATAACCAAAAACAACCATCATACCTCCCAGATAAATTAAAAATATTATTAAACCTATATAAGTACCCCCATAATTTAAAATAATTACACAACCAACCACACCACTAATAATCAATGCTAAACCTCCATAAATAGGAGAAGGCTTAGAAGAAAACCCTACAAATCCCATAACCAATAATACGCTTAATAAAAATAAAATATATGCCATCGTTTCCACATGGACTCCAACCATGACCAATGATATGAAAAACCATCGTTGTATTTCAACTACAAAAACATTAATGACCCCAGCATGTAAATCTAATCTGATCATAAAAATAATTAACCACTCCCTTATTGATCTACCCACCCCATCCAATATTTCTATATGATGAAATTTCGGTTCTCTCCTAGCAACCTGCTTAATCTTACAAATTATCACTGGCCTATTCCTAGCAACACACTACTCACCAGATATTTCCTCTGCCTTTTCCTCAATCGCACATATCACCCGAGACGTAAACTATGGTTGAACTATCCGCTATCTCCATGCCAACGGCGCCTCTATGTTCTTTATCTGCCTGTTCCTACACGTAGGCCGAGGCTTATATTATGGCTCATTTCTTCTCCTTGAAACCTGAAACATTGGCATTGCACTCTTACTCATAACCATAGCAACAGCCTTTATGGGCTACGTACTCCCATGAGGACAAATATCATTTTGAGGCGCCACAGTAATTACAAATTTATTATCTGCAGTTCCATATATTGGAACTAACCTCGTTCAATGAGTCTGAGGAGGGTATTCCATCGACAACCCAACCCTCACACGATTCTTTACCTTTCACTTTACCCTACCCTTTATTATCGCAACCTTTACAGCCCTGCACCTACTTTTCCTACACGAAACAGGATCAAATAACCCCTGCGGAGTCCCCTCTGACTCCGACAAAATCCCCTTCCACCCCTACTACACAATCAAAGATATTCTAGGCCTAGTTCTCCTCCTTCTTATCCTAATAATACTCGTACTATTCTCACCTGACCTTTTAAGCGACCCAGACAACTATACTCCAGCCAACCCACTAAGCACATCACTACACATCAAACCAGAGTGGTATTTCCTATTCGCATATGCAATCTTACGATCTGTCCCTAACAAGTTAGGAGGGGTATTAGCACTCCTTCTATCTATCCTCGTCCTAACAATCATACCCATACTCCACAAATCCAAACAACAAAGCATAGCATTCCGCCCACTCAGCCAATTCCTACTATGATTCCTAATCACAATTCTACTAACCCTAACCTGAATTGGAAGTCAGCCGGTAAACCAGCCCTTCACTGTAATCGGACAAGTAGCATCCATGATATATTTCATCACAATTCTAATCTTAATACCACTGGCCTCCCTAGCCGAAAACAATCTACTCAAATGAACTTGCCCTTGTAGTACAAACTAATACACCAGTCTTGTAAACCGGAAACGGAGACTTCTCCCTAGGGCAATTCAGAAAGAAAGCACTTAACTCCACCACCAATACCCAAAACTGGCATTCTATTTTAAACTACTTTCTGTATTCTGGGGAGTACAACCCTTGAAGAGCAACTTAAGTACTAATTTAATTTTACGTGCCCCTATGTAATTCGTGCATTACTGCTAGTCAACATGGGTATTATATAGTACTATAAATGTTTTACCGTACATAAAACATATTTTTACATACTTATCAGGAATTTGTTCAAGAACATGCTTCCAAGCAAGGACTTCGTTAGGCAAGACTAACTGTAACACATACCACCCGAAAGCCAAAGACCTAGCATAACCTACCGAAATACCAACTAACCTAAACCTCCATTAACATACATAGTACATTCAATTCTTTACCGGACATAGCACATTTCAGTCAAATACCTCCTCATCAACACGGAAACCCTCCTCACTTAGGTGTCCCTTGTTCACCATCCTCCGTGAAATCAATATCCCGCACAAGAGTGCTACTCTCCTCGCCCCGGGCCCATAACTCGTGGGGGTAGTAGCTATAGTGGTATCAAAAGGACATCTGGTTCTTACCTCAGGGCCATGACATCAAAACCACTCATACATTCCCCTTAAATAAGACATCTCGATGGATCACGGGTCTATCACCCCATTAACCAGTCACGGGAGCGCTCCATGCATTTGGTATCTTTTATCTCTGGTCTGCACGCGACCCCATTGCAGAATGCTGGTCTCACCACAACAAGTCCTGCAGCGCCTGTCTTTGATTCCTAGTCCATGCTATTATTAATCGCACCTACGTTCAATATTCTAGCCCCCCATAAGTGTTACAAGGTGTTATTTAATTCATGCTTGTAGGACATACAAATAACTAACTATACACACGTTTCCCGCTACGTCAAATCAATCCACAGCAAACTTCACTCAAACCCCCCCTCCCCCATCTCCGACCCTTCCCACATAAATTTGCCTTTGCCAAACCCCAAAAACAAAAGCCTGTCACCTGGCCGGAGCTTACATTTTCATCTTTTAGGTATGCACAACTCCAACTGCCATTCCCTCAACTAATAAAAATTTAATTCACTAACCACTCTTGACACTCTCACGACCCCATACCCACCCACTACCAAACCCACGCCCCATCACCACAACCCCAAAGATGACATCCATAACACCTATCATCCCGTTTATGTAGCTTAATATATCCAAAGCAAGACACTGAAAATGCCTAGATGGGCTCACACACCCCATAAACAAATAGGTTTGGTCCTAGCCTTTCTATTAACTCTTAGCAAGATTACACCTGCAAGCATCCCCACTCCGGTGAAGACACCCTACAAATCATCATGATTGAAAGGAGTAAGTATCAAGCACGCCCGACGCAGCTCAAGACACTTTGCTCAGCCACACCCCCACGGGAGACAGCAGTGACTAATATTTAGCAATAAACGAAAGTTTAACTAAGCTATGCTATTATAGGGTTGGTCAATTTTGTGCCAGCCACCGCGGGCATACGATTGACCCAAGCTAATAGGCACCGGCGTAAAGAGTGTTTTAGATAAACCCAACTCAATAAAGCTAAACTCTACCTAAACTGTAAAATCCTAGCCAATGTAAAATAAACTACGAAAGTGGCTTTAAAAATTCTGAATACACAATAGCTAAGACTCAAACTGGGATTAGACACCCCACTATGCTTAGCCCTAAACCTCAATAGTTAGAATAACAAAACTACTCGCCAGAACACTGCAAGCAACAGCTTAAAACTCAAAGGACTTGGCGGTGCTTCACATCCCCCTAGAGGAGCCTGTTCTATAATCGATAAACCCCGATCCACCCCACCATCTCTTGCTCAGCCTATATACCGCCATCTTCAGCAAACCTCAACAAGAGACGCAAAGTAAGCGCAAACGCCCACGCAAAAACGTTAGGTCAAGGTGTAGCTTATGAGATGGAAAAAAATGGGCTACATTTTCTACCCCAGAAAACCCCACGATAACTCTTATGAAACCTAAGAGTCCAAGGAGGATTTAGTAGTAAATTAAGAATAGAGTGCTTAATTGAATTAGGCCATGAAGCATGCACACACCGCCCGTCGCTCTCCTCAAATATATTTAAGGATTAACTTAACTAAACACCCCAACATTTATATAGAGGAGATAAGTCGTAACATGGTAAGTGTACTGGAAGGTGCACTTGGATAAATCAGGGCATAGCTCAACACAAAGCATCCAGCTTACACCCGGAAGACATCAACATCACTTGATTGCCTTGAGCTAACACTAGCCCAAAAATCAAATAAATATTACTACCAAATTAGTGTATATTAAACCATTCACAGATATAAAAGTATAGGCGATAGAAAGTTTTACTTTGGCGCCATAGATATAGTACCGCAAGGGAAAGATGAAAAAAAAATAATCAAGCACAAAATAGCAAGGACTCACCCCTATACCTTTTGCATAATGAACTAACTAGAGATCATTTCGCAAACAGAACTAAAGCCAAATCCCCCGAAACCAGACGAGCTACCCAAAAACAGCTAAAAGAGTGCACCCGTCTATGTAGCAAAATAGTGGGAAGATTTCTGGGTAGAGGTGGTAAGCCTACCGAGCCTGGTGATAGCTGGTTATCCAAGATAGAATCTTAGTTCAACCTTAAGCTTACCCACAGAGCTACCAATCCCCCTGTAAGCTTAATTGTTAGTCTAAAGAGGGACAGCTCTTTAGACACTAGGAAAAAACCTTATATAGACAGTAAAAAACCTAACTCCCATAGTTGGCCTAATAGCAGCCATCAATTAAGAAGGCGTTCAAGCTCGATGTCAATTACCTGAAAAATCCCAAACATATCACTGAACTCCTCACATTACATTGGATTGATCTATTATATCATAGAAGCAATAATGCTAGCATTAGTAACATGAACATCTTCTCCTACGCATAAGCCTAAATCAGATCGAAAACTTCACCGATACTTAACAGCTTAATACTAATAAACATAAACAAGCCAGTATTACTCACACTGTTAATCCAACACAGGCATGCTCTAAAGGAAAGGTTAAAAAAAGTAAAAGGAACTCGGCAAACCTAACCCCGCCTGTTTACCAAAAACATCACCTCTAGCATCACCAGTATTAGAGGCACTGCCTGCCCGGTGACATATGTTTAACGGCCGCGGTATCCTGACCGTGCAAAGATAGCATAATCACTTGTTCTTTAAATAGGGACTTGCATGAATGGCAACACGAGGGTTCAATTGTCTCTTACTTTCAACCAGTGAAATTGACCTGCCCGTGAAGAGGAGGGCATAAAATAATAAGACGAGAAGACCCTATGGAGCTTTAATTTACTAATGCAACCAAAACCCACATAAATCTACGGATTTAACCTATTCTATCCCTGCATTAAAAATTTTGGTTGGGGTGACCTCGGAGCATAGTTAAACCTCCGAATAGTCTATGCCAAGACTACACAAGTCAAAGCGAACCAGTACCTATAATTGATCCAATAACTCGACCAACGGAACAAGTTACCCTAGGGATAACAGTGCAATCCTATTCCAGAGTTCATATTGACAATAGGGTTTACGACCTCGGTGTTGGATCAGGACATCCTAATGGTGCAGCAGCTATCAAGGGTTCGTTTGTTCAACGATTAAAGTCCTACGTGATCTGAGTTCAGACCGGAGCAATCCAGGTCGGTTTCTATCTATTCTATATTCCTCCCTGTACGAAAGGACAAGAGAAATAGGGCCCACTTCACAAAGTGCCCTCCTCCCATAAATGACCTAGTCTCAATTTAACAAAAAATTATATACATGGCCCAAGAACAGGGCTTGTTAAGATGGCAGAGCCCGGCAATTGCATAAAATTTAAAACTTTACAACCAGAGGTTCAATTCCTCTTCTTAACACTATGTTCACAACAAACCTCCTACTTACCATTTTACCTATTATAGCTGCCATAGCATTTCTTACACTCACTGAACGAAAACTACTAGGCTATATACAACTACGTAAAGGACCCAACATTGTGGGCCCTTATGGACTACTACAGCCCTTTGCCGATGCAATAAAACTCTTTACCAAAGAACCCTTAAAACCTTCAACCTCCACCACCACTCTCTATGTTATCGCACCAGCCCTAGCCTTTTCCATTGCACTTCTACTATGAACACCCCTCCCCATACCTAACTCCCTAATTAACCTCAACCTAGGACTTTTATTTATTCTAGCTACATCTAGTCTAGCTGTCTATTCCATCTTATGATCAGGGTGAGCATCTAATTCAAACTATGCACTAATCGGAGCATTATGAGCAGTCGCCCAAACTATTTCATATGAAGTAACCCTTGCCATTATTCTGTTGTCAGTCTTATTAATAAGTGGCTCATTCAACCTCCATGCACTTATCACAACACAAGAACACCTCTGACTTCTCCTACCCTCATGACCCTTAGCCATAATATGATTTATTTCCACACTAGCAGAAACCAACTGAGCACCCTTTGACCTCACAGAAGGCGAATCAGAACTAGTCTCAGGCTTTAATATTGAGTACGCTGCAGGTCCATTCGCCCTTTTCTTTATAGTCGAATACATAAATATTATTATAATAAATGCCCTAACAACTATAATTTTCCTAGGGACATTATACCCCATCCATTCACCAGAGTTATTCACAACATGCTTTATTATCAAAACACTCCTCTTGACCTCCTTATTCTTATGAATTCGAGCAACCTATCCCCGATTCCGCTATGATCAACTCATACACCTGCTATGAAAAAATTTTCTCCCCCTTACGCTAGCACTCCTCATATGATATATCTCAACACCCATTACAACCTCTGGCATTCCCCCTCAGAACTAGAAATATGTCTGACAAAAGAGTTACTTTGATAGAGTAAACAATAGAGGTATTTAATCCTCTTATTTCTAGAATCATAGGCATCGAACCTACTCCCGAGAATCCAAATTTCTCCGTGCTACCTATTACACCCTATTCTAAAGTAAGGTCAGCTAAATAAGCTATCGGGCCCATACCCCGAAAATGTTGGTTATACCCTTCCCGTACTAATTAATCCACTAGCCCAACTTATTATTTACTCTACCATAGTCACAGGCACTCTCATCACGTCACTGAGCTCACACTGATTCCTCGCCTGAGCGGGCCTAGAAATAAACATATTAGCTTTCACTCCAATCCTAATTAAAAAAGCAAACTCTCGTTCCACAGAAGCTGCCACTAAATATTTCCTCATACAATCCACCACGTCTATAATTCTCATAATAGCAATTATCTCTAACAATTTGTTCTCCGGACAATGAACCATAATAAATAACCCCAACCAACTCTCATCCTTAATTATAACAATAGCCCTTACCATAAAATTAGGAATAGCCCCCTTCCACTTTTGAATCCCAGAAGTTACCCAAGGAACACCCTTAATCCCCGGCTTGCTTCTCCTCACATGACAAAAACTAGCTCCTATCTCAATTATATATAAAATTCATCCATCAATTAATACAAATATTCTCCTAACCCTCTCAACTCTATCCATCATGGTGGGTAGCTGAGGAGGCCTCAACCAGACACAACTACGTAAAATTCTAGCATACTCCTCAATCACACATATAGGCTGAATAATGATAACACTAACATATAACCCAAATGTTACAATCTTTTACCTGTCCACATACATTATTCTAACAACCACTGCATTTCTAGCCCTAAACCTAAATTCAAACACTACAACCTTAATACTATCCAGCACCTGAAACAAATTAACCTGATTAATACCACTGATATCATCCACTCTTCTATCCATAGGAGGTCTACCCCCACTAACTGGCTTCCTACCCAAATGAATTACTATTCAAGAACTTACAAAAAATAATAGTTTTATTATTCCCACTATCATAATTACTATAACCTTGCTTAACTTACATTTCTACATACGCCTAATTTATATCACCTCCATAACACTACTTCCCACATCCAATAACACAAAAATAAAATGACAGTTCGAAAATACAAAACCTACACTCCTCATTCCCCCGCTCATTATCCTTACTACTTTCCTCTTACCAGTATCTCCAACAGCCCTAGCTATCTCCTAGAAATTTAGGTTAAATAAGACCGAGAACCTTCAAAGCTCTTAGTAAGTTAAACCATACTTAGTTTCTGAAACATATTAAGGACTGCAAAGTTCTACTCTGCATCAACTGAACGCAAATCAATCACTTTAATTAAGCTAAGCCCTTACTAGATCAATGGGACTCAAACCCACAAAAACTTAGTTAACAGCTAAACACCCTAATCAACTGGCTTTGATCTACTTCTCCCGCCACGGGAAAAAAAGGCGGGAGAAGCCCCGGCAGAAGTCTTAAGCTGCTCCTTTGAATTTGCAATTCAACACGAAAATCACCTCGGGGCTGGTAAAAAGAGGGCTCAACCTCTGTACTTAGATTTACAGCCTAATGCTTACTCAGCCATTTTACCTCTTTCTCACCTATGCTCATCAACCGCTGCTTATTCTCTACAAACCATAAAGATATTGGAACCTTATACTTATTATTCGGCGCGTGAGCTGGAATCATAGGCAAGGCCATAAGCCTTCTAATTCGAGCCGAACTAGATCAACCCGGTAACCTATTAGGCAATGACCACATTTATAATGTTATTGTTACGGCCCATGCATTTGTTATAATTTTCTTTATAGCTATACCCATCATAATTGGAGGTTTCGGAAACTGACTAGTACCCCTAATAGTTGGCGCTCCTGATATAGCATTCCCCTGTTTAAACAATATGAGCTTCTGACTTCTACCACCTTCCTTCCTACTTCTCGCATCGGCCATAGTAGAAGCCGGTGCCGGAACAGGTTGAACAGTCTACCCCCCTCTAGCAGGAAACTTCTCTCACCCAGGAGCCTCTGTAGACTTAACTATCTTCTCACTTCACCTAGCAGGTGTTTCTTCTATCTTAGGGGCTATTAACTTCATCACAACTATTATTAATGTAAAACCTCCTACAATATCTCAATATCAAACCCCCTTATTTGTTTGATCAGTTCTAATTACAGCAGTCCTATTATTACTATCCCTACCCGTATTAGCTGCCGGCATCACAATACTACTAACAGACCGCAATCTCAACACCACCTTCTTTGATCCTGCCGGAGGAGGAGATCCTATCTTGTACCAACACTTATTCTGATTCTTCGGCCACCCTGAAGTCTATATTCTTATTTTACCTGGCTTTGGGATAATTTCTCATATTGTAACATATTACTCTGGAAAAAAGGAACCATTTGGGTATATAGGCATAGTCTGAGCTATAATATCAATTGGGTTCTTGGGCTTTATTGTGTGAGCTCATCATATATTTACGGTCGGCATAGACGTGGACACACGAGCCTACTTCACCTCTGCCACTATAATTATTGCAATTCCAACTGGCATTAAAGTCTTTAGCTGACTTGCTACACTTCACGGAGGTAATATCAAATGATCCCCCGCAATACTCTGAGCCCTAGGCTTTATTTTCCTTTTTGCCGTAGGAGGTTTAACCGGTATCGTACTAGCAAACTCATCACTAGACATTGTATTACACGACACATATTATGTCGTAGCCCATTTTCACTACGTCTTGTCGATAGGGGCTGTCTTCGCTATTATAGGGGGATTTATTCACTGATTTCCCCTATTCTCAGGCTATACTCTGGATCAGGTTTGCGCCAAAGCCCACTTTACGATTATATTTATGGGCGTAAATTTAACTTTCTTTCCACAACACTTTCTCGGTTTGTCCAGGATACCTCAACGCTATTCCGACTATCCTGACGCCTACACCACATGAAATATTGTATCATCTACAGGCTCCTTTGTCTCCCTAGTGGCAATACTATTAATAGTATATATAATCTGAGAAGTCTTCGCCTCAAAATGTAAAGTCCTATTAATCGAGCAACCCACTTCTAACCTAGAATGATTACGTGGCTCCCCCCCACCATATCATACATTTGATGAACCAACTTTCATCAAAACCAAATAAAAAAGGAAGGAATCGAACCTTCTGAGACTGGTTTCAAGCCAATTCTATAATCCCTATAACTTTTTCAATGAGGTATTAGAAAAATCATTTCATAGCTTTGTCAAAGCTAAATTATAGGACATATCCTATATATCTTATATGGCCCACCCAGTTCAACTAGGCCTACAAGATGCCACATCCCCTATCATAGAAGAACTAATAGCCTTCCACGACCATGCCTTTATAATCGTATCCCTAATTAGCTTTCTAGTCTTGTATGTTTTATCATCAGTACTCACAACAAAACTAACCAACACCAGTACCACAGATGCTCAAGAGAGACTATTTGAACCATCTTACCCGCAATTATTCTAGTCCTAATTGCTCTCCCATCCCTACGCATTCTCTACTTAACAGACGAGATTAACAACCCATCCTTCACTATTAAATCAATTGGACATCCGTGATACTGAACCTATGAACATACAGATTACGGGGGCTTAATCTTTAATTCTTACATACTCCCCCCATTATTCTTAAACCCAGGGGACCTTCGACTTCTAGAAGTTGACAACCGAGTAGTCCTCCCAATTGAAGCCCCTGTCTGTATAATAATTACGTCTCAGGACGTCCTGCACTCATGAACTATCCCCACACTAGGCCTAAAAACAGATGCAGTCCCCGGACGCTTAAACCAAACCACATTCACTGCCATACGACCAGGCGTCTACTATGGACAATGCTCAGAAATTTGCGGTGCTAACCATAGCTTTATACCAATCATCGCAGAATTAATCCCACTAAAAATTTTTGAAATAGGACTTGTATTTACCCTATAGGTATAAAATTCACCTTACTTCTTCCCCCATCTCAAAACATCTACAGACCCACTGTACAGCTACTGCAGCATTAACCTTTTAAGTTAAAGATTGAGAAAATACTCTTCTCTACAGTGAAATGCCTCAGCTAAACACATCTACATGGTTTATTACCATCACAACCATGCTCCCCACACTATATCTTATTATACAATTAAAGCTACTGAACACAAATTACTATTTACCCCCATCACAAAAAACTCCTAACACACAAACCCACAACAACTCTTGACAACTAAAATGAACGAAAATTTATTTACCTCATTTATAACTCCAACAATTCTAGGCTTGCCTGCTGTAGTACCCATCACTCTATTTCCCATATTACTATTTCCAACCTCCAAATATCTCATTAACAACCGGCTAGTTACCATTCAACAAAACCTAACTCAACTAATTCTAAAACAAATAATAATCCACAATACCAAAGGACAAACCTGATCCCTAATACTTATATCTCTAATCATTTTTATTACCATGACCAACCTCCTCGGGCTCCTACCCCACTCATTTACGCCTACCGCCCAGCTATCTATAAATCTAGCTATAGCAATCCCTCTATGAGCGGGTGCGGTCATTATGGGGCTTCGCTTTAAAACTAAAAGCTCCTTAGCTCACTTTCTACCACAGGGCACACCCACACCCCTCATTCCCATGCTAGTAGTCATTGAAACTATCAGCTTATTTATTCAACCAGTGGCCTTAGCTGTACGCCTGACCGCCAATATCACAGCAGGTCATCTACTCATACACCTGATTGGAAATGCCGCACTAGCATTATCAGCCATTAGTCTCCCTGCAACCTCACTGATTTTAGTACTCCTAGTATTATTAACAATTCTAGAAATTGCAGTTGCCCTAATTCAAGCCTACGTTTTCACATTCTTGGTAAGCCTTTACTTGCATGATAATACTTAATGACTCACCAAACCCACCCTTACCACATAGTTAAACCTAGTCCATGGCCACTAACAGGAGCCCTCTCAGCCCTCCTTAAACATCCGGCTTAATTATATGATTTCACTTTTATTCCACTACTCTACTAGCACTAGGATTATTAACCAATATATTGACAATATATCAATGGTGGCGTGATATTATCCGAGAAAATACTTATCAAGGCCACCATACAACACCAGTCCAAAAAGGCCTTCGTTACGGAATAGTTTTATTCATCGTCTCAGAAATTTTTTTCTTTGCCGGCTTCTTCTGAGCATTCTATCACTCAAGCCTCGCCCCCAGCCCACACTTAGGAGGACACTGGCCACCAACAGGTATTACCCCCCTAAACCCCCTAGAAGTACCTCTTCTAAATACCTCTGTACTACTTGCATCAGGAGTTACAATCACTTGAGCCCACCACAGCTTAATAGAAAGCAACCGAAACAAATAATCCAAGCCCTACTCACTACAATCTTATTAGGCATCTACTTCACCCTACTGCAAGCCTCAGAATACTATGAAGCACCCTTTACTATCTCTGACGGCATTTATGGCTCAACATTTTTTATTGCTACCGGCTTCCACGGACTTCATGTTATTATCGGATCCACATTTCTTATCATCTGCCTCATTCGCCAACTATTATACCACTTCACATCAAATCACCATTTTGGTTTTGAAGCCGCTGCTTGATACCGGCATTTTGTAGACGTTGTCTGTTTCTCTGTATCTCCATCTACTGATGAGGTTCCTATTCTTTTAGTATAATTAGTACAGCTGTCCTCCAATCAGCTAGCTTCGATAATACTCGAATCTCTTTTTTTTTTTTTTTTGAGACCGAGTCTCGCTCTGTCGCCCAGGCTGGAGTGCAGTGGCCAGATATCCACTCACCGCAAGCTCCGCCTCCCGGGTTTCCACCATTCTCCTGCCTCAGCCTCCCGAGTAGTGGGACTACAGGCGCCTGCCACCACTGCCGGCTAATTTTTTGTATTTTCGGTAGAGACGGAGTTTCACCGTGTTGGCCAGGATGGTCTTGATCTCCTGACCTCGCAATCCGCCCACCTCGGCCTCCCAAAGTGCTGGGATTACAGGCTTGAGCCACTGCGCCCGGCCAGGGCTCCTTTCTGAGACCTCCACACAGGGAGGGCCCGGGCTGGCGCTGAGCTTACCCACCTCTCCTGGTCTGGCTCTCCCGGATGAGGAAGGCCCCTCCAGGGTTCCCAGGTAACAACTGCAGTTCCTCAGCATTCTCCCTGCTTAGGCCCTCAAACAGCCACCTGGAGGAGTGAGAGAGAGGGACAAGGGACAGGGTCAGCCTGGAGGAAGAGGGAAGCCAAGATTTTACCACCGCCTCTGAGTAACCCTTGTTTGGACGCACGGAGGCAAGATGGCGCAGTTCTGGGTTCTTAACCGTCAACTTTCCCGCACCCGGGAAAGACACGGGTTGACTGCGCAGGAGCAACCCGACCTCCCACGGAGAAAAACCGGAACCCGCCTAGCCATGCCTACCGCCCCGCCCCCGACCCGCCTATGTTCCGCCCACTGCCCGCCCACTCCCGGGCCTAGGACATAAAAGCCGCTCCCGGCAGGCGCCTGGCGCGAACTTCCTTGGCCTCTCCTCCTACGCGGGACCCAGGAACCTTGTCCGAGAACGCCAGAGCGACTTCGTCGGCCTCCACCGCCGGAGACTGGTGAACCTCGCCCCTCCTGGTGATCCACCTGCCACAGCCTCCCTCATAGTGTTGTTTTAATCTGCATTTCTCTTATCATCCTGTGATCAAAGGATATCCAAACAACTCTTTTCTAGCTATTTTGAAATATACACTGTATTCAACTCTGGTCATGTTACTGTGCAATAGACCACCAGAACTTGTTCTTCCTATCTAACTATAGTTTTACACTTATTGACCTTTTTCTCACCTTTTTCCCTTTGTTCCACCTTCCCCATCCTCTGGTAACCACTATTCTACTCTCCACTTCTATAAGAACAACTTTTTCGATTCCGCATATGAGTGCAATCATATAGTATTTTTCTTTCTGTGCCTGGCTTATTTTCACTTAACATAGTGTCTTCCAGGTTCATCCACGTTGCCGCAAATGACAAGATGTCATTCATTTTTAATGGCTGAATAATATTCCATTGTGTATATATGCCACATTTTCTTTTATTTTCTTTTTTTCTTTTGAGATGGAGTCTTGCTCTATCGCTCAGGCTGGAGTGCAGTGGCGCCATTCCGGCTCACTGCAAACTCCGCTTCCCGGGTTCGTGCCATTCTGCCTCAGCCTCCGGAGTAGCTGGGACTACAGGCACACACCACCACGCCTGGCTAGTTTTTTTTTTTGTATTTTTTAGTAGAGACAGGGTTTCACCGTGTTAGCCAGGACGGTCTCGATCTCGTGACCTCGTGATCCTCCTGCCTCGGCCTCCCGAAGTGCTGGGATTGTAGGCGTGAGCCACTGTGCCTGGCCCCTACATTTTCTTTATTCATTCATTTGTTGATGGACACTGAGGTTGACTCTATGTCTTGGCTGTTGTGAACAGTGCCGTAACAAACATGAGTGCACATATCTCTTTGACACACTGATTTCATTTCCTTTGGATATATACCCAGTAGTGGGATTGCTGGATCACGTACTAATTATATTCTTAATTTTTCGAGGAACCTCCAAACCGTTTTCCATAATGGCTGTACTAATTTACATGCTCATTAGCAGTATGTGAGTGTTCCCTTTTCACCACATCCTCACCATCACTTGTTATCTTTTGGTTTTTTGACAGCAGTCATTCTGAATGGAGTGAGGTGATATCTCGTTGTAGTTTTGACCTGCATTACCCTTATGCTTAGTGATGTTGAGCATTCATATATCTGTTGGCCATTTCTATGTCTTCGTTTGAGAGATATCTATTCAGGTTTTTTGCCCATTTTAAAATGGGGTTATTTGTTTTTTTGTTTTTGAGTTCCTTACATGTTTTGAATGCTAGTCCCTTTTCAGATGCATGGTTTATAAATACATTCTGCATTCTGTAGGTCGTCTCTTTGCTCTGTTTGTTATTTTCTTTGCTATGCAGAAGCTTTTTGGTTTAATGTAATCCCGTTTGTCTATATGTGATTAGACAAGCTTTTGTTGCCTGTGCTTTTGAGGTTTTGTACAAAAAATCCTTGCCTAGACCAATATTGTGGAGCTTTTCCCCTATGTTTCTTCCAGTAGTTTTGGGTCTTACATTTAAGACTTTAATCCATTTTGAGTTAATACTTGTATATGGTTAGAAAAAGGAATCTGGTTTCATCCTTCCGCATGTGGATATCCAGTTTTCCCAGCACCACTTATTGAAGAGGCTATCCTTTCGTCATTGTGTGTACCTGGCACCTTTGTTTAAAATCAGTTGGCCGTAGATGTGTGAATTTATTTCTAGGTTTTCTATTTTGTTCTGCTGGTCTATGTGTCTGTTTTGATGCCAATACTATATTGCTTTGGTTGCTATAACTTTGTAGTATGTTTTGAAGTCAGGTAGTGTGATGTGATCAGCTTTGTTCTTTTTGCTCAAGATTGCTTTTGCTATTCAAGGTCTTTCATGGTTCCATATTAATTTTAGGATCATTTAGTCTAAAGATGTAACATCCCCAAGGTGGACGGAAATCTGCTTTCTTTTATTTTTGAGAAATGCTTGTAAAAGGCATTTGGTCATTTTATAGAAAACATGTAGGTAAGTCATAGAATTTATCAAGTCTCATGGGATGGAGTACAGGCAATTGACAATTTTTACTTTTAGAACCACCATCACTTAGATACCCAACAACAAAATCTGGCTGTTGATTGTTAAGTGAATCTGAATAGTTTTTCTAATGCCACGTACTTTAATTAAAAAAGAAAAATAAGTTGGGAAATGCATCTTATATCATTGTCCATTTCATCATGCTTTGATGTTGTATTATTAATCTTAATAGTTCCCAAAGGGTTTCTGGGAACTTAACTAACAATGGCTGAAATTTGCTACCCTATATAACTTCAGTGATACCACATATCATGTTAAATGACCAAAGGACATAGAAGAATCAGCTTGAATGCTGAAAAAAAGGACAGAAGAAGAACAGCTGAAGGAAATCTGGATAAGATTAAGTAAAGTACACATCTAGACACTGTATGTAACAAATCTGTATGTAGCAGAGTTTTGAAAGTTAAGTTTTAATGGAAGTAGAACATACTTCCAGAAATGTACACTAATTATTGGTATACAGCTGGATGAATCGTCTTAGAAAAAACTACTCATGTAACAAGGATTAGAAAACCTCTTCATGACCTCTTCCAGTCATTAATGTTCCTCTTCCCCTCCAAGGTAATGCTGTCCTGACTTCTAATACCACCTAGTAGGCTGACTTTAAAAAAGATTCCAATTTTTTATTCCTCCTGGGATCCATGCCCTTTGCTGTGTAATTTTATGATGCCTTCTTATTACAGTCAGAGAGTCTACCTCACCATTTTGTTCTGGGTTCATCCATGTGACTTGCTTGTTAGTAAATGTGATTTCTTATGTAGGCCAAAGTTTATTTACTAATGTGTTAGTTTCTCTCCAAGTCACAACAAGGCCTGACCCTGCTTGGCTTCCGAGATCAGACAAGATTGATCGCATTTAGGTTGATATGGCTGCAGACTAATGTGTTAGCTTCTAAATATGAGTTCTTTGTCATTCTTTTATTGTTAATTTCTAATTTTATTGATTATGTAGGGGAATACAACCTATATGCTATTCTTTTTTTTTTTTTTTTTGGCATGCTATTCTTTAATGAAGTTTTCTTTGTGGTCTTAAATGTGGGACATTTTTGCAAAGTTTTGCATGAGCTCAAAGGAATGCTTACTCTCTGTTGAGCATAGAAATGTCCAGATATAAATACATATTCAATAAATTCAAGTGTATTGAATACATTGGCCAGAACTTCAATGTGTTGTTCTCAATCAAGTGTTAACATTTGAGTTGAAGATCTCTAAATATTATTGCTGACTTATCCATGAAGTGCTGTCATTTGTCATTCTATAAATTTGAAAGCTGAAATAGTTGCTAATATGTTCTTGTAGCTCACTAACAACAACAACAACAACAACAAATAATAATAATAATAATAATAATAATAATAATAATAATCTTTTAGAGACACGGTCTCATTCTGTTGCCCAGGCTGGAGTGTAGCGGTGGCATGATCGTGGCTCACTTGCTGTAGCCCTGACCTCCTGAGCTCTTGCCTCAGCTTCCCAACTAGCTAGGACTATAGGTATGCACCACCATGGCCAGCTAATTAAAACATTTTTTTGTAGTGATGGAGGTCTCACTATGTTGCCCAGGCTGGCCTTCAACTCCAGGCTTCATGCCATCCTCCCATCTGGGCTTCCCAAAGTCCTGGGATTACAGGTGTGAGTCACTGTACTCAACCTCAAATATTTCTTTATCTGTATATAAACCATCTCTTTGTCATTTATTATACATTTTGCTGTGAATTCTTCTCTGTCACATATTAAGATTGCCACTCCAGTTTTCTTTCTTTTTCTTTTTCAGACAGGGTCTCACTCTGTTACCCAGGCTGGAATGTAGTGGCACAATTCCTCCCAGCTCACTGCAACCTCCTCCTGAGGCTCAAGTGATCCTGTCACCTCATCCCCCTGAGTAGTTGGGACTATAGGCATGCACCACCACACCTGGCTAATTTTTGTATTATTATTATTATTATTTTTGTAGAGTTGGGGTTTCACCATGTTGCACAGGTGACTCCAGCTTTCTTTTAGGTTATATTTGCCTAGTGTGGCACAGGTATCTGTGCCATTTAGACAACATGCTATTTGAGATTTCCTTGTCTCATTTGAGAGTTTAAGCCTTTATTTAATGAGTTTAACCCATTTACACTTATTGTAAGTAAAATTTTATTAGAACTTATTTATTTTACCTTATTCTATATTTTCCATTTATTGTAGGTTCTTTTGCTTGCTTACTATTTTCAATTAGATGGATAAGGGTTCCCTTAGTTGGTATAAAATGTATTCATTTTATTTTTATTCTTATTCTATAAGCAATCGTATAAAGCCCATGTCCATAATAATCTACCTTTATTGATATTTAAAACTTATCAATAATTATATCTTACCTCTTACCAAGGCAAGTACTTTAGCAGTGCTCTCATATGCCTTGGCTTTCTCTCCACTGAGCTTTGCTCATCCCCTCCCTTAACCATGGTGATTATCTAAAATTTATGGGCAATTATCGGATACATTCTTTCTCTCTTTCTAGTCTAATTTTAAAGTCAACTAGAAAATTGCAAGTAATTGGTAATTCTTACCTTTCATATATCATTTACAACATCCTTCTGTATTTGTTTCTCTTTTTGAGTTTTTCCTCCAGTCTTTATGTGGCAAGCATTCTGAGTCCTTCTATGCTTGAGAATATTTTTTATTATGCCCCTATATTAAATAGCAGTGTAGATGGATATAAAGTTCTAGGCAAAAAGTTCATTTCATTCACTATTTAAAGTATTTAGTTTTTCTTTCACACCAGTGTTACCGTTGAGAAGTTTCCACAACCCAAATTTTTCTAGGTTTTCATGAAAAAGTTCATTTGAGTTTTCTAAAGCTTTTACTTTTTGTCCTAGAAGGCAAGTGATTTTATCCAGCCATGTATGACCCACAGAGACTTAGAAAAGGTGCTCATGAAAAACAAAATAATACACTTACTCAACCTAGCAAATTGACTTCTAGGAACTTGTTTAGACATTTTTACCCAAATATATAAAAATATATGTGCAAAAGGTCAGTTGTGGTTTTGTTTGTTTTATCAAAGATTTGGTAAGATTTCGTTTTACACTCAATAGAGATTAGATATATAAACTAGGATCTATCCACATGATGGAATAATATGTAACTTCCAGAAGCAAAGAGGCAAAATTTTATGTGCTGACAAGGAAGATGTTGAGAATATATTGCTGAATTTAAAAAATTTTAGAGCAATGTATAGTTACCTTTGTTGGTTAAAAAAGAAGTACAGGTACAATATATTTATGTGGATTAAAGGTTTTAAATGTCAGGCACAAGAGGAGAATGATACCTTGTCTAAAAATTATTCATGCCTTCATAAGTAGTAGTTTCAAAACTCTGGCCATTTGTTTGTGAAATCTTGCTGGAAATCATTAACAAAATCACAGACTTTTATAGTTGGAAAGGAGCAGAAAGGCCTGTACTTTCTTCCACATAGCTACTCTGCAGATACTTTTATCCCAGAATAGGAGTACACGAACTTTGTATGAAGTGATAATAGAACTTAATGTCCAAGGAAGGCCTCAGGACTCATGATTTGGTAGAGATTAGAAAGACAACTGAAGTCAGACAGCCCCTCAGTTGGGTCATTGGTACATTGGCGCAAAGCACCATGTGCAATGTGGGATGCTGAAGTTACAGCTGAGTATGAAAGGGACTTCTTGTAGGACACCCTGCCCTACTTTACGGTTCCAGGGATCCTGGCCAGATACACATTCCCAATATGGGGCCTTAGGTTTGTCCTAGGAGGAAAGCATTCTGATAAATTCAGGCCTATTTCAACCATCCCTAAAAACCCTATTTCAATGGAGGAAAAGGTATTAAGTCTTCCACGGACAGTTCGCTATGCTAGCTCTTTTTCCCTTCTTCCTTGATTCTGTTTACCTGGGAACATCTGGAACAGGACCAAAAATACAGTAAGAGCCAGTAGCAAGAATTTCATGATCTTTGAGAAGGATATGGCAGATCCAGGAGTTGAGAACATCCTGCAACAGGGCTCTGGACTCAGGTTTTTATTTGCTTCCATGGGGCGGAGTCCAGGGCATGAGTCATAGGTAATGATGCAAAGAGAGGTATAAACGGACATTGATCCTTTGGCCAGTAGCATTAACTGATTATTCCCCACTCAGAGCTCTGTTCTAGATACACTGAGGGCAGGCAGAAGAATGGAAGAAAAGGTAAAACTGTCATGCAAGTATATACACAGAGGATCCACAAACCAGGAAGTCTACCTTCCTATGGGAGTGTTGGGATCTCTACTCATAGCTCCTCTCATTCTATCCTAGCACTCATCACACTGCATCAGAACCAACTGAAAACTCCTTGTTTCCAGAGCCAGGGGCTTAAACTTAGGGAGGCTCAGAAAAGAATATTTTAGTATTCGTTTAATAATATTAATATTTTAGTCCTTTCGGCCAGAACCGCCATCTTCCAGTAATTCGCCAAAATGACGAACACAAAGGGAAAGAGGAGAGGCACCCGATATATGTTCTCTAGGCCTTTTGGAAAACATGGAGTTGTTCCTTTGGCCACGTATATGCGAATCTATAAGAAAGGTGATATTGTAGACATCAAGGGAATGGGTACTGTTCAAAAAGGAATGCCCCACAAATGTTACCATGGCAAAACTGGGAGAGTCTACAACGTTACCCAGCATGCTGTTGGCATTGTTGTAAACAAACAAGTTAAGGGCAAGATTCTTGCCAAGAGAATTAATGTGCGTATTGAGCACATTAAGCACTCTAAGAGCCGAGATAGCTTCCTGAAACGCGTGAAGGAAAATGATCAGAAAAAGAAAGAAGCCAAAGAGAAAGGTACCTGGGTTCAACTGAAGCGCCAGCCTGCTCCACCCAGAGAAGCACACTTTGTGAGAACCAATGGGAAGGAGCCTGAGCTGCTGGAACCTATTCCCTATGAATTCATGGCATAGTAGGTGTTAAAAAAAAAAAAAAAAAAAGACCTCTGGGCTGAAAATAATAATAATATTAATATTTTAATATTCTTTTCTGATGCACATATTTTTAACACATTAAAAAATCTTAAATCTGTTAAACACATCTTAATAAACCCATTTTTAGACAATGCATAACATCAGGATCTTTGAAATAAAATAGGTCAGACTTCCTTATTTTACAGATGGGAGCACTGAGGTCAAGAGAGGAAGAGTGACTAGCAGGCAGGAGAGTTGGGGAAAGGATGCTTATAACAGGGCCTGAAATGCCCTCTTCCCAGGGTAGGTGAAGGGCTATGGGAATGCTCCTTCTGACACAGGCCTCCTGGAAAGAGTACAGTCACTTCTATGAACCCCAACACACAGAGCAAACTTTGCATCCAGCTGTCACCCAGGATCTACCTCAGTGTTGTTTCTCTTAGGCTTCATTTTCACCCTCTATCAGCCCCTGTGGAAAGGAGTCATATAACCATATACTTACATGCCTGCTTGGCCACAGAAGAAGTAATAAAGCGTGAGAAGAGGGGCTTAATGTTATTTTTCTGAATAAATTTCCAGGTGGTTTATTTCCTTTGGTCACTTTTGTTTGTGATTGATTTCTGGCCTTAATGGACTATGGTCAGAAACAAGGGACTGATAATCTTTGGTTTTGGGAATTTAGAAATGATTTCTTTTTGCCAAAGAACTTGGTTCTTTCATATGATATGGGACAAAGTCCTCTATTAAATTAAGCTTTTCACTCCCTTAATCAATGTAAATATTCTTACTTATTTTCTATTTACTTGATGGGTAAAATACTCAGAGAACTATATTAAAATCCCCATGTGATTAAGCATTTAAACAAGTTCTTATATTTTTAGTAGTTTTTACATTACATACTTATTTTGTTGCTTTATTTCATGGTGCACACATTTCTATGTTGCCAAGGCTGGTCTTGAACTCCTGGCCTCAAGCAATCCTCTTGCCTTGACCTCCCAAAGTGTTGGAATTACAGGCATGAGCCATTGTGCCTGGCCACTGTACTGTGTTTCTTCCAGAATTGCAGATGAGAAGTCTGATGTTGGTTTGATTCTCTTTCCTTTGTTGGTATCTTGCATCTTTTGCCTAGAAACTTCTGATATTGCCTTTTTGTCCTGGAAATACAATTTTAAAAAAAAGTAATTTGTGTCTAGATAAGTGCTTTTTCTCACAGATATCCCTGGGACTTGGTGAATCCTCTCAATCTAAAAACCCATGTTTTCCTTCAGTTCTGAGAAATTTTCTTCTATTATGTTTCTAATTGTAACTTCTACTTTTTTCTTTCTAATTATTGAGCTTATTATTTGTAGAGGTGGCAGGAAAGTGTTCTTTAAAATACTTTTCCTTCTTTAAGAGTGTAGCAGGTTTTCTCATGAAAGCATGAGGAATGTGCAGGAAGCATTACCCCAGCTAACAATTTTCATTTCATTGTATTTTGTTTTCCATTGTGAAATATCTTTTCCATTTCATCTTTTAGACCACCAATTTGTTACTACTGTGACCATCTTTTGTTTATTTATTTTAATACAATTTTATTTTATTTATTTATTTATTTATTTATTTTGAGACGGAGTTTCGCTCTGTCGCCCAGGCTGGAGTGCAGTGGCCGGATCTCAGCTCACTGCAAGCTCCGCCTCCTGGGTTTATGCCATTCTCCTGCCTCAGCGTCCCGAATAGCTGGGACTACAGGCGCCCACCACCTCGCCTGGCTAGTTTTTTGTTTTTTTTAGTAGAGATGGGTTTCACCGTGTTAGCCAGGATGGTCTCGATCTCCTGACCTCGTGATCCGCCTGTCTCGGCCTCCCAAAGTGCTGGGATTACAGGCTTGAGCCACCGCGCCCGGCCTATTTTAATACAATTTTAAACTGACCATAATGCTTTAAGTTATGTGCCTTTTTGTGCTTTATTTCTATTTCCTGGAAAGTCTGTGTTATGTTAAAAATTTAACTTTTCATGTGATTCTTCTATTAGTTTCTCTTGAAAGAGGATGTAGTAGGAGTAAACTGCTTTTGTGTGTACTTCATGACCCTTTGGGGAACTGTCTCTTGGTGGGGCTGCCAACCACAGGATCATAACTCCATAACCATTGGTGAGGACACAAGGGCCGTGGTGGGTGACTTAATCCTGGCATTAGGATCTTGAGCAAAACAAACTGGGGTCACATGTCTTTACCCTAGAAGCAAAATTGTGGCCTTCCTGTCTTCAGAGAAGGAGATGTGCTCTTTCACTTTGACTCATATGACAAGGAATTACCTGACGATAAGTCAGTGCAGATTTTGGGCATTTAAACAGGTGAATGACCACAGCTGCCCCTTCGTTAATAAGTGACAGAGCCAGGATTCAGATCCGAGTCTGTCTGACATCAGAGTTTTTGGGCTTAATCATTATGATACACTTTCTGCAAAATGTTCATCTTCTTTAAAAGGGACTATCCTCTCTTTGTCCAAGGCAATATTTCCCCTGAGCCTCTTGACACCATTATCTGTTGCTTCCTCTGGGTCTTTGTTCCATTAATCACTTCTCATCCTTTTGTATTTTCAACTTCTTACTCTTTATTGGATTCCTTTCCCCCTCAGACATAGTTCTCTTCTCTGCTCATTGTCCTGGTCTAGCCTCTGAAGAGTCAAGAGTAGCTGTCATTTAACCATTGTATAACATTGTGTCAATTTTTTTTCTTAGATGAGCCACCATTCTGGAAAAGAAAGATAAAAATATCTACCTTATTGTGAGGATTCATCACATTAAAGGCTCAATATATGACCAAAGATAGTACTGTTTTGTTTGTTAGATTATGAAGGCAAAGATGAATTCCCAAGCATAAGTTCCTAAGCAAAAGGGTATCGATGTTGAGTTCACCTCTCTCTTGTGTACAGATGCTAAATATTACTCCCCCATAGCCCAATTCCTCTATCAAAGTTATGGGAGCGAACAGTCAGGGAGCACCTCCTGATTTAGTCTTACCATGCTGAGGCTGCTGATACCTGGGGTATGACAAACATTTAATTATCTATTGCTGTATTATAACCAACCCTAATATCTTAGTGGGTTAAAATGATAATATAATTCCATTATCTCTAACAGTTTCTGTGGGTCAGGAATTTGGGAGTGGCTTGGCTGGGTGCTTCCAGCTGTGGGTCTCTTATGAGGTTGCAGTTAGATATTAGTTCTCTGAAGGCTCAACTAGAGCTGCAGGTTCTTCTTCCTCATGGTTGATGAGTTGGTGTTGGTTTTTGGTAGAAGATCTCACAGTTCCTATTCACAGGAAAATCCAGAAAAAGTGACTTTCAGGGAGTGAAAATCTCAAGAACCAAGACCATGAGGTGGAAATGACCTTAGTGAGTGCAGAACAGAAACATGGCCACTCTCTTTAAGCACGTCTATCTCTCTTCTTCATGAATGAACTCCCATTGCCTTCAGGGAAATGGTTTCATTCATACCTCAGCTCCTTCCTCAGTGCCTAACACACAGCTTTGTCATGGTGCCACATGTTCCCTTAGATGAAAATTCTTCTTCAGGCTCATCTTGTATATTTCTCTCCCAAGTGCTAGAGTCAGTCATTTCTCCAAGAAAGCCTGTTTCTTTTACTAGCGAATTTTATTAGAAATCAAGTTCTGGACACTAGATATTCCTATTGCTACAGGGGTGTCATTGCTTCTAGACTCTCTCAGCTGACAGAACAAAGAAATACATATGTGTATGTTAACTCACATCCCCAGGGAAAGTAACTTTATTAACTAGTATATGATGCTTATGTGCAGTCCTTTTTGCCTTTAGTCTTAGAGACCCCGTTCATTTCCCAAGTTAGTCAGGTCAGCTCTTATCCTCTCAACTCCTTTCAGTGTGATTACTTCTCACATCTGTAACCCAGTAAGAGTCTTTTGCCATGGTCTGCCTTCTATCCTGGGACTCCCTGACCTCCTAAACAATTTTTAAAATGTGCATAACTACTTTGCATACTTTGGGCTATAAAGTTCTATGGGTTTTCATAATGCATAATGTCATGTATTCACCATGACAGTGTCATACAGTATAGTCTTACCATCCCCTAAATTTCCTTCATTTCACCCTCCTTCCTCCCTCCAAGTTCCTGGAAACCCCTGGTCCTTTTACTGCTCTATAGCCTTTGCCTTTTCCAAATTACATATAATTGGATTCATACATTACGTAGCCTTTCATACTAACTTTCACTTGGATAAGAGCTAGAAGAATTCCTTGGAATACCAGGCAGAGCCTCTTGTCCTCTTCCCTTACTATCGCCCAAAGAGACAGTCTGTCTCTGTGTGGTGAACTGCCTGGAGCTGGGGAAGTGGTGACACAGACACTCCTGTGGTTACCACAACTGGGACTATGCTGGGTCAGACATGAAGCCAGCTCAGCACCGGTTCTCACTCAAGGCCTTTGGTGCCCATGGCCTTGCTGCTGCTGACGTTTACTCAAGGCGCAAAGGCTTTTCAGTCGGCAAATGGCAAATCCAGCCAGGCTTGTGTCCTTTCCTTTAGGGCAGTGAGCTCCCCTCTGCCCCAGGGCAGATTCAGAAATGCCACTTGGGAACCAGGGTGTGGAGCTGGGAATCTACTTGGTGCTGTGCTCTACTGCAGCTAAGCTGGCACCCAAGCCACAAGACAAACTCCTTCCCACTCTTTCCTCTCCTTTCCTTATGCAAAAGGAGGGTCTCCCCATGGCCAACACTGTTCCAGGGCCATAGCAAGTAGTGCCTGGCTACTGCTGATGTTCACTCAAAGCTCAAGTGCCCTTCAGTCAGCTTGTGGTGAATGCTGCCAGGCCTGGATCTCTCCCTTCACGGCAGTGGGCTCCCCTCTGGCCCAAGGTGGGACTAGAAATGCTATCCAGAATACAAGGCCTGGAATCAGGGGCCCCAGGAGCCTGCTTGGTACTCCACCCCACTGTGGCCGAGCTGGTGCCCAAGCTGCAAGACAAAGTCCCCTTTAGTCTTCCCCCTTTTTTCCTCAAGCACAAGGAGTCCTTCCCCATGGCCACCACAGCTGGAATGTGCCGGGTCATACCTGAGGCCAGTACAGCCCTGGGTCTCATGCAAGGCCTGCGGCAAGTACTGCCTGGGTACCCCTGATGTTCATTCAAGGCCCAAGGGCTCTTAACTCAGCAGGTAATTAATCTTGTCAGGACTGAGTCCTTCCCTTTAAGGCAGTGGATTCTCTTCTGGCCCAAGGTGTGTTTAGAAATGTCATCCAGGAGCTAGGTCCTAGAATGGGGGCCTGGGGACTTTGCTTGGTGCTCTGTTCTACTGTAGTTGAGCTGGTATCCAAGTTGCAAGACAAAGTCCCCTTTACTCTCCCCTCTTCTTGCCTCATGCAGAAAGAAGTGTGTCTCAGAGCTGCACTGCCTG
Source organism: Rhinopithecus roxellana (assembly GCF_007565055.1). NCBI lineage: Eukaryota > Metazoa > Chordata > Mammalia > Primates > Cercopithecidae > Rhinopithecus > Rhinopithecus roxellana. The sequence goes on along the minus strand of NC_044561.1, from coordinate 103,614,212 downwards.
AGGTTGGAGGAGTGATGTGAGCACTGCCTTGGCTGCCTCAGCTGGTGTCTTCCTAGGTCACATGACGCTCAAGTCCACTGGCTCTGAGCCCAGCACAGCACCAGGACTTAGCCAGGAATTGCAGTCCTTGTGGTCTAGACTGCCTTTTGAGCTTATTTAGGACACCAGAGTGCTTTAGCCTGTGGTGGTGGGGCTAGGTGGAACTCAGGTTCTGACTGATGGATGATGGATGATTGGATGATTTGCCTCTGGCTAGGGGTGGTCTAAATGCTCCCTTCATGGGTGCCATCTGAATTCCACCTCATGTCGCTTTCTGCTGTGACAGGGCAGCACTGAGTTCCAATGCAAAGTCTTACAATCACTGCGCCCCCTTTCCCCCAAGCACACAGATTCTCTGCATCATGCGGCTGCTGCCAGGGGATGAGAGGGGAGTGGTGTTGGTAATTCAAGGCTGTCTTTCCCACCCTCTTCAGTGCCTCTTTCCTTGACATGATGTTAAAACCAAGTACTGTGATCACTCACTTGATTTTTGGTTCTTATGAAACTAGTTTCTTGCATGGTCAGTTGTTCAATCTCGTGTTCCTCTGAATGGGTGGGGTGGCGGGGGGGAACAATTGTTAGAGGGTTCTATTCAGCCATCTTGCTCCATCTCCTCTCATTGTTAATTAGTGTATATCTCATCTGCTTTCAGGAAAATGAGTGGGGCTGTGCCTTGCGTGTTTGGGAACCAGGATTGGTGTACAAAAGATCCCAGAGACAAAAAGCTTTAACTTGGAGTATTGCTTGTCTTCAGTGTTGGGGAACTCCTGCTCCCTGGAGGTCAAATTTTCAAACTCCTGAGACGGAGTTTCGCTCTTGTCGCCTAGGCTGTGGAGTGCAATGGCACGATCTCGGCTCACCGCAACCTCTGCCTCCCAGTTCAAGTGATTCTCCTGCCTCAGCCCCCCAAATAGCTGGGATTACAGGTGCCCACCACCATGTCTGGTTAATTTTTGTATTTTTAGTAGAGACAGAGTTTGTCATTGTTGGCCAGGCTGGTTTTGAACTCCTGACCGCAGGTGATCCACCCACCTTGGCCTCCCAAAGTGCTGGGATTATAGGCGTGAGCCACTGTGCCTGGCGAGTTCAAGTTTTAATTCACAGGATGTTCAAAGCAGTTGGGTAAGTGTTTTCTTTTCTGAATAGAATTTCATTTTTCATCCTTTTCTTTGGAAGTTAAGGGGTTGCTATGCAATTTACAGATGGACCAAAAATCTATAGTTTCTTCTGTTGTTTGATTGTGAGACTTATTTATTTATTTTTTTGGTAGGTGACCAGATTTTTTTTATTACTCACATCAGTCTCCCCAGCATTTGGGGATCAGAGTTTTAGTTGGTGGGTGGGGGGAAACCAGTGAGCCGGGAGTGCTGATTGGTCGTCAGGTCAGAGATGAAGTCACAGGGAGTGAAAGATGTCTTCTTGTGCTGAGTCAGTTCCTGGGCGCGGGAGGTGTAGGGGGATGGGGAGTGGGGCGGGGTGGGCACAGCAGTGAGACTTTTTCCTATGTGTGAGCCCATGCAAACTGAGAAAGAGGGAGTGGAGAATCCAAGAGGATTCTCTAATCCTACCAACATGTCCATTTTTCTGATGCTTTCTGATGCTGCCTAAATAGATGACAGTTGCAGAAGCCATGTGACCCTTGAATGTTGGTGTGGATGTGATATGACTGAGGAGAGAAAGAGGTTTCCTTTAAAAGGCATCTCTACATTAGATAGGTGAGCCTGTTTATGGAGGTTATTGGAAAGGGTGTAAAGGTTTTATTAACTTTCAGGGAAAAAAATTTTAAATCAAACCCAAATTCCAAGTGCCTTAAATTTGTTAGCACTTCAATAAAAAAACTCTCCAGCCTGGGAGAAGGTGGCAAGTGTTTGAGGAGCTGAGCCATCAATTCCGTCTCAAAAAAAAAAAACAAAAACAAAAACAAAAAGAAAACCCCAAAAATTAGCCGGGCGTCGTGGCGAGGCCCCTGTAGTCTCAGCTACTAGGGAGGCTGAGGCAGGAGAATGGTGTGTACCTGGGTGGTGGAGCTTGCAGTGAGCCGAGATGGCGCCACTGCACTCCAGCCTGGGCAACAAAGCGAGACTCTGTCTCAAAATAAAATAAATAAATAAATAAATAAATAATAATTCTCAAGCAAGATTTGGAATGTATAGCTTTAGCAACCAAGCGTTCAGAAACTAGCCAAATAGACATTCTCCCTTGCTGTCAGCAATGGAATAGATGAGTTGGGTAGCAGTAAAGAGGAGTATATGAAAATATTGGACCATTCACAGGCTTCTTGCAACAAACCTTCCATGAATAAAACTACATTATGGAACTCTTTTCAGATATCAAGTGGAATTAGTTGTAAGGATATTGATTTTAGCATATTTGCATTTGGCATGAAACTTTTCCGGAGGACGGTGGTTCCCTAAGTGTTAAAATTTCCAGTAGTTTAGAATCCAGTTTAAACCGGAGCCAAAAAGTCCTGTGGACAGTGGCATTTTTCTAGGAGATGTTATGGGAGATGGACAGACTACTCCAGAATCAGACTTCAATTTATAGGTTGTTTGCAGTAGATATGAGGCTCTAAAGAAATCTCTTTCCAAGAAAAAGGAAGAATCTTACCTGCTAATCTTGAAACACTTGAAAGACACAAACCAGAATTGAGCCCTACTCCCCAAAATGTGCAAACAGATGATATGCTTAACGATTTGGACACTAATGATTTGCACGTTGAATATACAAAACCACCTTTACACATGGCTCTTGGTGAAAGAAAAGTCTCTTTCACCACTAATTAAGTTTCCTCCAGTGGAACAAAGATTGACCACAATACCATGTAGTTTTGGAGAACTTCTATCTAATTCAAACGAAGAAGACATCTTGAGTAAGATCCGTGATGCAGCAGAATCTCCGTCTGACTTGGCAAGATGAAGCAATACGGAGTTAATATAACTATGATGTACTTAGACTGAAGCTATGCCACAGGATAGAAACTGACTTATAAGTTAAATACATGTTGGAAGTATAACACTCTTCTTCAAGGTCTAAAAAATTCTAAATGCCTTTTAGCGTCCTGTAGTATTTTTAGGTAAGGAAAGTATGTTGAATTATTTCTCTTTGTAGGGATATGGGGTTGAAATGTGAAGTATTTGGAAAGCAAATGTCAAGCAATGGGAAGCCATTTTGATTTCTTGAGTACACTTACAAGCATTAAGTAAATGACAAAAGTAGTAGTTTATTATAATTTCAGTTAATTAACATAAGGATGTGTAGTTTTTGTTGTACCTTCACTAAGTGGTTAGTATAATAGCCACTGAAGTTACTGATCTTTCATTTTAAAGAAATATACTTTCATTGTTTTTTGTTTCTGTGTTTTTTTGAGACAAGAGTCTCGCCCTGTTGCCTAGGCTGGAGTGCAGTGGTGCGATCTCAGCTCACTGCAGCCCCTGCCTCCGGGGTTCAAGCGATGCTCATGCCTCAGCCACCCAAGTAGCTGGGACTACAGGCGCACGTCACCATGCTCTTCCAATTTTTGTGTTTTCAGTAGAGACGGGGTTTTACCATGTTGGCCAGGCTGGTCTCGGACTCCTGGTCTCAAGTGATCCAACTGCCTCGGCCTCCCAAAGTGCTGGAATTACAGGCATGACTCACTGCACTTGACCTTTTATTCTTTCTTTATGGGACATTCTGTATTAACCAGGAAAAGTGAGAAAGGCCTTGGCATGTGTAGTCAAGATGACAGATTGTAAGACTAGGAAAGCTCTAAACAGGCTGGATGATTATTCAAGTAGATTGATTTTGAGAAATGATGTTTGGTGGAATAAAGTGCATGTGATGATAAGTGAAGACTGGGGCAGAATGATTTTAGAAAAGAAAAAAGATGGAACTGTCATCTTTTCCTTTTAAGAAGGAACTTGGCCGGGTGCGGTGGCTCAAGCCTGTAATCCCAGCACTTTGGGAGGCCGAGGCGGGCGGATCACGAGGTCAGGAGATCGAGACCCTCCTCGCTAACACGGTGAAACCCCGTCTCTACTAAAAATACAAAAAACTAGCCGGGCGTGGTGGCGGCGCCTGTAGTCCCGCCTGTAGTCCCAGCTACTCGGAGGCCGAGGCGGGAGAATGGCGGGAACCCGGGAGGCGGAGCTTGCAGTGAGCTGAGATCCGGCCACTGCACTCCAGCCTGGGCGACACAGCGAGACTCCGTCTCAAAAAAAAAAAAAAAAAAAAAGAAGGAACTTAAAAGGAACTGTCGAACTACAAATCCATTCAGTGGGTGGTATAACGTTTATATTGAGTCTAATTTAGTCTAATATTTAGTCTTATATTTAAACTAAATATAAATCCTAGTTTTATATTTTAACAAAAATATAAATCAAAAATTTCATTAGTCTGTTTAAAAATATATTGTATGTATACACATATGTACATATCAAGATCTATTGAAGCTAATGAAAACAATAAATTTGAACTAAATAGAGGGGAAAAGATTGATAGATCAGAGAAAAGAAAGTTAAACTTAAGACATGTACTGTGTTCTCAATATGAAGTAGCAAATACTTCTTTGTTTTCTGTATACTTTGTACAGGTAGTCAACATTTTCCCCTTGAGAAATTGTGTTTTTTCATATCTCAAAAGAACTTTGACTCTCATTATCCACTTAACTTTAAATGCATTTTATAATGTAGACAATTATAAAAAGAATAATGATTCCCTTGCCTCTAGAGTAGCTAAAATTTCTAATGATCCTTCTCTTAACATCTACAGCGTTGATTATAAGGTACTAAAACTTCAGTTATTCACCCAGGCTAGATGGTGACCTTCTCTTGATCTCGTGTACCTATGCTCCTGTGTTCAACTGGCAGTGCTCACAGATATTCCCCTTGTCCAGCATCGGGACTCAAATTTAGACCTTCAGAGAGTGACAGGCATCTCTTGCATGCTGACCAGGTTTGGCCTTCACAGGTAGCTGTTCTTTTGCACCAAATATTTGCTCTTACTTTGCTTATGTAATCTCTGGCATGACACACATACAGAAAGGAAGACAGCATTTTAGTAATAATAAGCCTTGATTAGTATGCTTTAGAGTCTTTCAGAATTACTCAACAATATTGTAAAAGATATTTTACTTTATGGTGTTCAGGTAAAGAAAGCAGCTCATACTTCCATTTGGAGGCCTATGTAACTATTTAGATAGGTTTTTACATGTGTGAAATGTGGTCTAGATAAATGTATTTCAATGATTCTGTGCACGTTGTTAGGAAGGGCAGAACCATGCTCACATGTAAATATGTATGCAATGACTGTCTGCAGAAGGACTTGTATAATACCCTGCCTCTTGACAGTATTTGGGCCACACTGTACAAAACAATGCCTTCACAGCCTTCACTGTGAAATATTAATGGTTAAAACTCTGCCGCCTCTTCAGGGACCAATCACTGGAGAAGAAGAATTGTGTTAATCTTGAGCTAGATTATTGCAAGGCACTCAGGAAGTGTGCCGATGCTTCTTCACAAGAAGCCCTCTAATTGACCCAGAAGGGCAAGTCATTGAATACGCTTGGCAATGGATTTCATATCAAGTTTAGTCAGTGGAGATTTGCTCAAACCTGTCTGGAAAGGGCCCTACCAAGCACCAACTTCAAACATGGTGTCCAGCCCTGAGATATCTGCCTCCCACTGTAAGGAAATGTGTTCCTCACCTATTTAATAACATCTTGTTCTTAATTTGTGTTCTACTTTTAGGCACAGCGATAAATGACCCACTTCTTAACAATGTCTTAAAATTACCTGAACAGCTGAAGACCCACTCTGCCGTTGATCTCGCCCCTAAAATACCAGAGTTTTCAAATAACTTCTACACTGCTATAATGAATTCCACATTGAAACAATTACTGAAAATTTCCAATGAGACAGCATTCAACTTTGTTTCTGGTTGATCTTGCTTTGGACTTCACTGGTTTGTTCCTAAAAATTAGATTATCCTTCTTCATCTTCTTCCCATAAATACACAACCTATTTCTGCCAATAATGTGTTCATTTTCCCATCAGGAAATAGTCTTTATATGGGACATATCTCATAACATGGGAAGTTTGAGAAAAAATGTAAATTTTTTCCTTTCCTTCAAAGAAGAAGTTAATAGAGCTGACAAGAAGCAAAATCTTGTGGTTTGATAGTTGCTATAATTTTCCACAGAACTTTACAGATTGGCCATTGAACCTCAATTGTAAGGTAAAGAGTGTTCACTTTAAAAAATTAAGACTGAAATGGTAAGATTGTGTCTAGGTATTTTTGCTGTGCTTTTGAGTATGAGAGCCCAAATACACAGCATCAAGAAATCCATTCAATTATCTTACTTATATGTAAAAGACCTAAATGTTTTAAAATGCTTGCTCACATACCACATGGCACCAAGGGAGAAATTCCCAGGACTTTCTCTTGGGACAACATACATAACATTTGAATAGAGTGACACTGGTTTAACCTTGCAGGATTGGTGCTTCCCTGTTTCATCACCATGGTAGGAAAATACAGAGGTACCTGCCTTTTGTATAGTTGCTGGTGTTCCTGGCTTGTGAGGTTGTCAACAACAGCATTATATTAATCCTCATAATCGTACCCTGGATTGCACTAAAAATGTCATACTTGCAGAATATAATGCCATATCGTTGCTGGTGAAACTTACAACTTTAAGAAGGGTGCTCTGAACTCCCCCGATTATCCTGTGGAACTGACGGCATATCCTGTGGAACTGACGGCAGCTGTACATGAAGGTTGTGAGTTCCCCTGCCATATTCTGTAGGCTCAGCATTGGTGAATCCATTGCCAACCAGCAAGATTCTACAATGTAGTTCAGCCAAAAGAGTTTGGCCAAACACCTAGAAGAGTGAGGCATCTCAGGAATGTATACCACAGCCCTGTTTCAGAGGACTTCTTTGACCTCTTCTCAGTTCCCTGGCTATTCCTTCCTCTTTCTGCTCCACTTTTGCCATTCTTGATCACCTTGTTCTTTTCCATTGCCTTTGGGCCTTGAGCACATTTCTCTGAAAAGTTCGAAGCTTTGTCTTCTTCTCCTTCTTCTTTTTTCTTTCCTTAGAGAGAGGGTCTCCTTTCATTGCCCAGGCTGGACTGGCACAATCGTAGCTCACTGTAGCCTTGGACTCCTGGGCTCGAGCAATCCTCCCATCTTAGCCTCCCAAGTACCTGGGACTACAGGTGTGTGCCACTATGCCTGGCTAATTTTTAATTTTTTTGTAAAGATGGAGTCTTGCCAGATTGCCCAGGCCAGTCTCAAACTTCTGGCCTTAAGCAATCCTCCCACCTCTAACAAAGTGCTAAGATTACAGGTGTGAGTCACCACACCCGGCCTAAAACCTTATTTTGACCTTCTGAATGGCTGAAACATTCTTGCAGGAGATGTGTCTTGGGTCAGGTTCTCTGAAAGCAGATTGGGAGAGATTTTCATGTAGGAGGTTTATACAACATCTGTAAGGAAATGAAGAAGCAGGATTGGGCAAAGGGAGAAGTTAAATTAGAAAGCAGTTGGCTGGGCGTGGTGACTCACACATGTAATCCCAGCACTTTGGGAGGCCGAGGCGGGCGGATCACGAGGTCAGGAGATCAAGACCATCCTGGCCAACATGGTGAAACCCTGTCTCTACTAAAAATGCAAAAATTAGCTGGGCATGGTGGTGCGTGCCTGTAATCCTAGCTACTTGGGAGGCTGAGGCACGAGAGTAGATTGAATCAGGGAGTCGGAGGTTGCAGTGAGCCGAGATTGCGCCACTGCACTCCAGCCTGAGCAACAAGAGCAAAACTGTCTCAAAAAAGAAAAAAAAAATTTAACACTTTTTCACTTCTGTTTTCTTGCCTTTGAAATATACAGTATTGTAATGGTGCTGGAAGAAACCATTCAAATTTAGCGGTGACATTTATAGAATGCTGCATCATTTGCAACCTTTACTAATGAAAATTAAAAGTTCTTACATGGATATTAAGGAGCAATGCATACTGGAAAAAGAAATCTGAAAAAAAGGAACTAAACCATCTTCTACAAATTCACGTCTAAGTAAAGTGCCACTGAGTGGCAACAGAGAGGGGCACTGTGAGTGTAAAACATGACATGCTCATGTTTTCTTTATTGAAAACTCTCTTTTGTCTTTTTCTATATTGTGAGTTTTAAACTTGCATCTCCCTCCCCCTGTTAGTGATCATTGAGATTCCAGCACCTGTCCTTGAAACTATAAACCCTACTCACTGTTGGTGAAGTAAATTTCAACAAGGAGAAAATGTTGTTCCTCCTCCCATGCAGTTTGTGAGGAAAGCAGGTAATATTTAGGTTGATAAAACTATTCTCATGAAGATTCATGCTAACAAAGAAGTTTTGTAAAACACCCAGACTTCAAAGTTTGTTGCTCTGCCCTATGAAGTTAACCTTAACCTCCATGAGGTCTGTAATTCCACTTGGTTGTCCTATTTATTATGTTTGTCATATTTTCTCTTTTCTCAAAGATAAGAAGCCAGATGGCGATTACTGCATCTTCCAACTCCTCCCGTAAAAACAGAACAAACAAGTATGATGACCCCAGAGGTTTCTTATCTAAACCAACATTGGACACATTTAAATTAATAATGGGTATTAAGAAAATATTGATACATTATTATTTTATAAATATTTCTTCTGCTGTCCTCCATCCTACCCTGACTCTGTGAAGAAAATGTACTTTGTTCAAGACTTCAGATAAATCTGCATTCCCATCCTTGTTCTCAGGAGCTGCACGAGCTTGGGAAGGTTAACACCTCTCCTGGAACTTCCGTTTTTGTATTTATATCTGTACTTACTGCCCACGTTGGGTTTAGGACAGAGCCTGACACAAAGTAGTTGCTTCTGTCATCTTCCCTCTTTTCTTGCTACCCTCAATTTTTATTCTCATCTCTGCTTTCTTCTTTGTTCCTATGGTGCTTAGCACAAGACTGAGTGCATAAGTGCTCCATAGCTCTTACACAACAGGAGGGAAGGACAATTTATTATTTTAAAGGGTCTCTTAAAAAATCCCTTTTATTATTTTTTGTGTCTTACACAAAAGGACAAATTTTTTTTGGGGGGGGATGGTAATGACATTCTTTTCTTAGCTTTATTGAGGTATAATTGACAAATAAAAATTTGTGTATTTAAGTTGTACAACTTTGTGTTTTGATATATATATACATTATTAAGTGATCACCACAATCAAGCTAATTAACATATACATTACCTCACTTAGTTATTTTTTTCTTTCTTTTTTTTTTGTGGTGAGAACACTTAACCATCTACTACCAAATATCAAGCATATAATACTAACCGTAATCACTATACTGCATATTATCTTCAGAACTTACTCACTTTGCATAATTGAAACTTGGTACTCTGTGACAAATATCTCCCCATTTTCCCCATCCCCCACACTGGCAACTACCATTTTACGCTCTGCCTCTATGAGGCTGACAACACCATTTGTTGAAGAAAATACCCATTACCCAAGGGTATGTTTTTGGCATCCTTGTTGAAGACTAGGTGAGTGAATGTGTAAATTTGTTTCTAGAATTTCTATTCTGTTCCATCGTTCTGTCTGTTTTTATGTGAGTACCATGCTGTTTCATTTACTGTAGATTTGTAATATATTTTGAAATCAGGAAGTGTGATGGATTTGTTCTTTTTGGGGTCTTTTGTAGTTCCACATGAATTTTAGTGTTTTTTGTTTGTTTGTTTCTGTGAAAAACGGAATTGGAATTTTGATAAGGATTGCATTGAATCTCTAGATCACTTTGGGTAGTATGGACATTTTAACAATATTAATTCTTCCCATCCATGAGCATGAGGTCTTTTCATTTACCTGTACCTTCTTTAATTTCCTTTGTCAATGTTTTATAATTTTCACTGTATAAGCCTTTCTCCTCTTTGATTAGGCTTATTATTAAGTATTTTATTTTTTTGTTGCCATTGTAAATATCATTGTTGTCTTAATTTCCTTTTCAGATTGTGCGTAGAAATCCCACTGATTTTTGTACGTTGATTTTTATCCTGCAATTTTACTGACTTAGTTTCTTAGTTCTAACAAGGTTTTCTTGTTGAGTCTTTATGGCTTACTACATATATAAACATGTCATCTGCAAACAGAGATAAATTTACTTCTTCATTTTAAATTTGGATGCCTTTTATTTCTTTGTCTTGTCTAATTGCTCTGATTAGGACTTCTAATACTGTATCGGATAGAAATGGCAAGAGTGGGCCTCCTAGCCTTGTACCAGATCTTAGAGAAAAAAACCTTCAGTTTCTCCTCGTTGATTATGTTAGTTTTTCAATTCATTGATTATGAATAATATAGGAGTCTCAAGTGTGTTGGAATTCTGGTCTTCTTTTAGGATTCTGGTCTTGTGTAGGGTGGCCAGCAACTGAAGCCTGGTTTCAGGCAGCTTGATGAAGTTATCCTCATGTTCATTTCATGTTAGCATCTCTTCGAGGCTTTCTTCCAAGGGCTTTTTCAGTGTTGAGAGCCTTTCAGTGTTGAGGTCTTTTCGTTGTTGAGATTCAGTATGGGCTTTATTGTGTTCAGGTCCTTCTATACCTATTTTTTTTTTAAGAGATGGTTGATATGATTTCAATCTTCTTAAATTTCTGAAGACTTGTTTTGTGACCTAGCATGTGATTTATTCTGGAGAATGTTCCAGGTGTACTTGAGAAGAATGTGTAGTCCTCTGCTATTGAATAGACAGTTCTATGTCTGTTAGGTCCATTTAGTCCAAAATATTGTTCAAGTCGGCTCTTTATTAATTTTTCTGTCTGTATATTCCATCCATTTTTGAAAGTGGAGTATTGAAGTCTCCTACTATTATTGTATTGTTGCCAGTTTATTCCTTCAGATCTGTCTACATTTGGTTTGTATAATTATGTGCTTTGATGTTGGGTAGGTTTATATTTATAAGTGTTATATCATTCTGTTGAATTAACCCTTTTATCATTATAAATGACTTTCTTTGTCCCTAGAGACCCTTTGATCATTATAATGACTTTCTTTGTCCCTAGAGATAGTTTTGACTTAAAGTCTATTTTGTCTGATATAAGTATAGCCACACTTGCTTTCTTTTGGTTACCTTTTACATGGAATATTTTTTTTCCATCGCTATACTTTCAGTCTATGTGTGCCCATAAATCTGAAGTAAGTCTCTTGTAGACAGCATATCATTGACTTTTTTTTTTAAACCCATTCATGTACTCTCCCTTTTTGATTGGGAAGTTCAATTCATTTACTTTAAAGTAATTATTAATAAGTGAGGGCTTTAGATATTTTGTTACTCATTTTCTGAAAGGACAAATGATTTTCTCTTACTAGGAGAGAAAGCCCACTTTTGTTATGGATGCTGGCCAGTATCTCACTTTCCCATTCTAATGTCTAGATAGAATACATATTAAATGTTGTATCTCTGTTACGTTGACTTCAGATAAATTGCCTCTCTCTATATTTTACTGACCAAAACCCTACCATGCTTCAGAAGCTAATACAGTCCAGAGTTCAGACTTGCTGCAAAAATTATTTTGCATCCTTCATAAATCAGCCACCTACTTCTCCTGGGCCTTGCAGCTACAGAGTTTCATATCCTGACCTTTGTCAACCTTTGGAACCTGCTTCATGGAACTCAAATAATATAGGACTCTCTCAAGTGTGCTGGAGTTCTGGTCTTTTTTTAAGATTCTGGTCTTGTGTAGGGTGGCCAGCAACTGAAGCCTGGTTTCAGGCAGCTTGATGAAGTTATCCCCATGTCCATTTCATGTTAGCATCTCTTTGTGGCTTTCTGCCAAGGTGGATTTAAGAGGTTGCTGCTTTTGCAGTGATGGGAAAGTGGAAGACTTGGGAATGTGTCAGTCAAGGCTGGCACTAATACGTTTGTCACTTAATATACTATTGCCTGTTGTCTGTCAGCTTCAAATCCAACCATCTATGTTCTACTTTGCAATGCTGAGGCTAGCACTCTACAAACAGGGGTTCTCCTTTGCAGAATATTCCCTTAAGCTCTGCCAACAGGGAGTGCCAGAAGCACATTTCAAAGTTGGAAGGGGGAAGAACTCTTTCCTATTTACTTCCTAAGGGCTTCCTATTTATTTCCTGTTGCCAACAGCATCACTCATTCTTGCTTCTTCACTCCAACGCTAGGAGGGCATTCCTCTAGCACAGCTGAATCCAATTTGCAATTTTCCAACTCAGAGAGCCAGCGTCATGATGCCTCATAGAGGTACTAGTTCTAGCTGAGCAGAGCTCCTTCCTCAGAGATCTGAAATTTAGCTCTGCAGGTCTCTTCCTCCAAGCTTCTAATTTATTTTTAATGGTTCCAACCTTTTTTCGTGTTATTCCCGCTCTGGAATTGGTAGCTGATTCCTGCAGTTGCTACCTCTGTGATAACTGAGTGTCCTCTTTTTATTTTTTTAATTCATAAATGCCTACATAACAAATCTTTATATTAAAGTTAATATTAAATTTATTAACATTAACACTAATATTACACTTAAATGTTAAATAATCTCTGTTATGATAACTGATAAAACTCTGACGCATACAATATGCAATTAGATGAAGGGTTAGGGGCAAGAGATTGAGTCCCAGTTGAAGAGAGGAAGGGATCTCTGAGAGATTATGTTGGACATCAGCGATGAATTTTGTTGGACAGTGGGAAGGGAGCATGCAATTAGGGAGATATTTGGAAGATGGTTCAGGATAAATACTAGGTAAGGAGTTGTATTGGGGGAATTAGGATTGGTATGAGGTGGTCTGGAGAGGGGGTGAAATTTTAGGCCAAATGAATCTGGATATAGGGATTAGGCAGGGTGATGGGCTGAACTGGGGCTAGTGGTAGTAAAGTTAGGTTGTGGTTGACTTGGGGTTAAACATGGATAGACCTTGGGTAGAGCAGGGTTGGAGTTCGGAGTTAAGATTGAAACAGAGTTTAGGCTCAATTTGAACAAAAGTGTGAGTGATCAGAACTTGGGATTGGTCTGTAGTTGTGTGGAACTTAAGTCTGTGTTAGGCTTAAGTGGAGCCATGTAATCAGGTAGGTCTGGGTCTATTAAAATTTATTCTGTTGCCTCCTCCAAATGAAAATATTCAGAGGCCTTTCTCCATAATTTCCCAAATTCCTTGGGTGAGAACTTCATAAGCACTGAATGGTTCAAATGTTAGAATTTGGAAGTTGTGTAGAGGAAGAAAAAGGGCTGGTATGTTCAGAGAAGGCACCTCTTGAAGCTGAGCATTTACACAAGAATACCCTGACAGTAGTTTCTCCCATTCCTCCACTATTTCAAAGGCAACACAATCATCTTTTGTCCTTCTCGTCTCCCTCATCCAGACTCTCTTTTTTCTTCCGCTGCTCCTCAACTCTCTCTACTTGTAGAAACTAATCACTGCCAGTGGTTTTCTTTTCATTTTAAAACATATCCCACCAACCAGTAGACTGTTTTGTGAAGAAGATGAAGATGGGGAAACTGAACCTCAGAAAGGAAAGTGACCTGACCAAGGCATTCAGTGGGTCACATACATAATGGTGAAATTCAAAAGAATCTTCTTTTGACTATCAGACTGAGCAATGAGGAAATATTAGAAGTAAAAATAAATTGATATTGGCGATACAAAGTATGGTGGTTCAGGCAATATGGAACTCAAAAAACCGTGGTAATAAGGAACTTAAAAAAGGTGCTGACATTTGCTTTGACTGATGCAGCCGTGTGTCTCTGTCTGGATGGAAAGAGAGAGAGAGAGAGAGAGAGAGACTACCTTCCTGCAACTCTGTGTCAACATTTTGCCCATTGCTCTGGTGGATACTGAGAGAGTTTTGAGTATTTTGTAGTAGTCTTCCTACTCAGGGCAATTGGGAGAGGGCAGTCCCTTCAGATTGGGGTGGAATTAGATTAGGTTTGAGTTTCATCCTGAGGAGGGCTCCCTGCAGCTCTTACTTCTCCCTATTTTTGCGAGGCCTGCTGAGAAGGCATGCCAGGCAGCAGGGAGGAGTCCCCTGTCTGTTTGGATGTGGGATGGGACATACAGGGGCACTGTGATTCAAATGCAGCAAGGACTGTAAAAGGTTTTGGTACTTTTCTGGGATCTACCAGGAGGCCAGCAGATGTAGCTACGGTTTTGGGTTTCTGTGGGAGGCCATATACTAGCCTGACACAAAACTTCAGAGAAGAAAAACAAATTTTGTTTTTTTGCTGCCATCCTGATCCAAAGAAAATAGAAGAAATAATTTTTAGTTTATTCAAATACTTATGAACAAGGGATGACTTTGAGCATTGTTTATATATTGGAATTATTTTTAGTTTATTTAGGTACTGAAGAATTTATTATGCCTAGCCCTTTGTAGAAGGATAAGCATGAAATGAGTGCTAATAAATAAATGTATTGTCAAGGGATAGCATCACTGTGGAGGAATTTCAATAACGAAAATGCTGAGAACTTATGGTGACAGCTGTGGAGGAATTCACTTACTCCATTTCTTTTATGAAGATGGTTGCACTTGAAACTTTATATGTGTATATACCTGAGTCTTCTTGCGTGCACTGTATTGAAAGTTATATTGAAAACGTTGGTAAGTTTGAGTATGTAAAAATGTAAGAATTTCTCTCCATCAAAAGATACCCTAAAGAAAGTAAAAAGGTAAGCTACAAACTGTAAGGAACGTAAGTGTTCTTTGGCAGGCAAATAGATAAATAAATTGTGGTATATTCAAAGAATGAGCTACACATCAGGAAGAAGAAGTAAAATTCAGCTACACACAACATAGTTGAATTTTAATAATAATATATTATGGATTGTAAAAGACAAATCTTAGATGACTATGTATACCAAAGAAGACTTTAGTACCTCTGTTAAAAATAAAACTATTTTTTCCCACCCTCCCCAAAATAAACAATAACAATTACCATTATGCTATTTTGAAATGCAAATAAATATGTTAAATTCTTGGGGAGTGGATAAGGAAAGGCAGGATGTGTGGGATTTTAGAGGAATACAGAAGTATTTAAATGTAAGTTATTGATGCTATTCTAGCTCTTGTATTTGTGAAGGACTCATTATTTTTAAAAGAAATAAATGAATAAAAACATTAAAATAAATAAACATAAAAGAGGGCTATAAATATGCCAAAGATTTTGATGGACCAAGGATAATGGTATGCACCTCTGGTATACTGGAAAAGAAAAAAAAAAAAAAAAAAAAAAAAATCCCCCACAAAAACCTATAGAGCAATGGATATCACAGCCGCAACTGGCATTATCTAGAAAGGAGTCAGCCTTCTCCAGGTAAGTTTCACTATGTGGAGAGATGGTGTGGTACAATGGATGTAGTTGAGGGTTTGGGATATGAATGTTGGCTTTATTACTTACTATTTAGAGAGACTTTGCTGGAAATTTCTAAGCACAAAACCAGTAAACAGCTATGAAGGATTAACTACTGAAATTTAGTTACTTCTCTATGGCAAAATGTATCATACCCAAATTAAAAGGGAAGTCCAACCCTGGGAAAAGATTTAATTACTTCTTTAGTTCAGAGAGGAGTTCTCTGGTGGGGCGTAAGATAATCTTATGGGCAGTAAAGTACTTACTTGAAGGAGATTATAAAGTGACACTGTCTAATTTATAAGGGGATGAGGAAACCTAAGTTTGAAGAAAACTCAAGTTGCACATAACCTTGAGGTTCAGACATATTTAGACTTGTTTGGAAAAAGCAAAAGAGAGGATACTGGTCAAATAGCAACCAAATTTCAAGAATGAGCAGAAAGAATCCTCTTTCCCTAGTAGCCATGCTGAGCAACAAAGCTTAACATTGGACTTAAGCATTTGCCTTGAACTCCATGGCAGAGTGAGTACTTTTCTGCTGAAAACATCTCTAAAATGGATATTTTTTCATGTTTTCTTAAATGATTTCATAAGCTTGCAAAAATTAAATAATATGGAACCAAGAAATTGAATTGAGAAGGGAATCCTTTTAAGAAAAGAAACACTGAAACAGTTTCACCTTGAATATGAATAGCAAGGGACATCTACATATTAAATGACTTCTGATGTGATGCAGTATAAAGAACACAGCTTCAGCTCTGATACATTTTTGCCAAGAGTATTAGCTTACATCAATAAAGCCGTTAGAACTAACTTCCTACCTACATGATATATTGGTGAACAAGCAAAAGGAAACTAGAAAATCAGAAGGTGGATCAGTGGCTCAATGTCTTCAAGAAATCAGTGTGACAAAATGGGGACTGTGCTAGATTAAAAGAGATTGAAGGGAAATAAAAAAATCACACACAGTCATTTAAGCATACCAGCTTCACAGAACATTTCTGGCACAATTGGGGAAATTTGAATATAGCCTGGGTGTTAAATATGAACAAAATGCATTAAAATTGAAAAATGAAGATTATAAATGAAACAAAGCAGATTATGAAACAATGTGTAGTGAGATTTCATTTTAATAAAACCTATGCATACAAAAAGATCTAGTAATATACAATGTTAACTGTGCCAATCTCTAGGTAATAGTGATATAGTGTTTTTATCGTTTCATTTTTTGCTTATCTGTATTTTAATATACAATAAAATATACCCCTTTTGATATAATATTAGTTTAAAAATGAGTTAAGCATTAAATTTTAGATGCTAGAAAAAGAGCAAGAGGATATCTGGAGAAACCAAGAGAAATAACATAGTAAGTTCAGGCATTTCATTGAATTTAATCCAATGGACTGTAATAACAACAAACACCCTGGAATATAAATAACAGAACTGGAATATTAATTCTTGCTAAATATAATAAAATAAACAGATTTTGTATAATCTTATGAAGAAAAAAATGGAAATAATTAAAAACAGTTTAAAAGCTGGAAATAACTATAGACACAACAGAGATTAAGAATAATAAAACTCTATTATGAGGAAATAAACATAATACATTTGAAAAATCCTTCAAGGAAATACAATCCATCAAAACTAGCACTGGAAGAAATACAAACCTGAGAAGATCAACCAAGCATAAAGACACTGAAATGGTACTGACAGGCCTCCCCCTCCCAGTAAGCCTCAGACTCATAATTGCTTTGCTTAAAATAGTTTATGTTCTTTTGTCTTGGAATAATTATTATTAATACTCCCTTTATTCTTTAATGTGTCCTAGTTACATAAATTATAGAAGAATTGTATAATACCCTTAGATCTAGCAAACTTTGAAGGAACAGTTAATTCTTATATTGCACAAATTGTTCCAGAAAATAGAGGAAATGTAAAATCTGCGTAAATGATCTTAGGAGGTCAGTGTTATCTTGACTTCAAAGGTGGGTAAAAACAATAAAAAAGAGAAACAATAGGCTGTAGCTCCTCTGCATATATATGCCAGAATCCCAAATAGAATAGTGAATAATGGAACCTAATAACTGTGTTAAAAATATACTTCCTGTATAATCAATTAGGATCTATCTGGAAACTATGAGGATGAATAACATCAGAAACTCTAACAATGTTAATCTCTACCTTAATAGACAAAAGGAGAAGAATTATATGATTCTTAAATAATACATAGAAAATATTTTATACATTTCGAAAATTAAGTATAGTAGAATATTTAGCTAATTAGGAAGAAACGAGAACTATCAAACATGCTAAAGATTAAATGCCAAAATTTTGTGGCAAATGTTAGATTTATTCAGGGAACTGTAGATATAGTCCCTTTAAAATTGGGAAAAAAACCCAAGGACTCTCATTAATAATGCAAATATTTATTACAACAGTGGAGGGAACGTCTGCCCTTGCTTTTAGGAAAAAATAAGAAATAAGTTCAAGGACTAAAAAGGAGGAGCTAGTTCCACAGACTGTAGAAATCGATAAACAAATTCAAAGATTTATAGAAATGGGCAAAGAATAGCCAATATAATTGTGAAAACAAAGTTAGAGAATTTACAATAGTGGATATTGAGTTATTATAAAGCCATAGTAGTAAAATGTACTACTGATGCAAATATAAAGAAACTAAGCAACAAAATAGAAAGTCTAGAAAGAGATCTAGTCATATATGATTCCATGAAAAAAGTAGAACAATAGAGTAATGGCAGAAGGATGGTATTTTCAATAAATGGTTATCAGCTGGTCTTTCCTTCACATCTAAAATCAGTTCCATGTAGATAATAATAATAATAAAACAATAAAGTTTCTGGAACAAACACAGGAGAATATGTTTATGACCTTGGGGTAAGTAAAGATTTCTTAACCAAGACACAGAATGTACCAACTATAAAGAAAGAGATTGATAAATTAGACTTCATTAAAATTAGGAACATCTGTTGAACAAAAGATGCCATTAAGAGGCAGAAAAGGCCGGGCGCGGTGGCTCAAGCCTGTAATCCCAGCACTTTGGGAGGCCGAGACGGGCGGATCACGAGGTCAGGAGATCGAGACCATCCTGGCTAATACGGTGAAACCCTGTCTCTACTTAAAAATACAAAAAACTAGCCGGGCGACGAGGCGGGCGCCTGTAGTCCCAGCTACTCGGGAGGCTGAGGCAGGAGAATGGCGTGAACCCGGGAGGCGCAGCTTGCAGTGAGCTGAGATCCGGCCACTGCACTCCAGCCTGGGCGGCAGAGCGAGACTCCGTCTCAAAAAAAAAAAAAAAAAGAAAAAGAAAAAAGAGGCAGAAAAGTAAAGCCACAAAATCGTGGCAGCTATTTCCAAAACCCATAGCCAACAAAGATCTTGTGTCTTGAATACATAAAGAAATTTTACAATTCATTAAGAAAAACTCAGACACGCACGCCAAGAACAAAGAAGCCAAAGTGTTGAATAGAACATCCGAATGACCCGTAAATATGTGAAAAAGCTCTTAATTCCACTGATCATTAAGGAACTACAAATTAAAACCATAATGAGCTACCATTATACAGGGAGATTAGCTAAACGTAATGAAGATGAACAATATCAAGTATTAGTGGGGATGTATTAAAATGGTACACCACTTTGGGAAGCTATTTGACAGCAGATTAAAAAGCTGATCACATGCATATCTATGACCTCTCAATTTCCCCAATAGAAAGGCCTACATATGTGCATAAAAACGTATGAACAAGAATGTTCGTAGTAGCATTTATAATGGCCCCAAACTAGAAAGAACCCAGTGCTTGTCATCAGTAGTATGGATAAGTTAGTTATGGTAATGGAACACTATGCCATAATAAAAATGAGTGAACAATTGCTATCTCCACACAACATGGACAAATCTCAAAACATAATGAGTCAAACTTTCTGGAGACTACCTTTAATAGTAGAGTTACAGTCCATTAAGTCACTGATGCTTTTCTCACTATCAAAGCACGCATCCAGGTGTGTCACTCCTTCCTGTGACAGTGATGTGAGTTATCAGCAACACCTGGTAGTGTCCTTCTCAGCACTATGGTAATCTAGCCTGCCACTGGATAAGTTCAGTGTAGATTTGTCTCCTAGTCTCTATTAGCAACACACCGTTTCAGGGGGATTCTTCCATCGCTTGGCCACACGATGGCGTAATGAGCCTAGGGAAATAAGAAAACTGTGTTTTCCATTATGTAAAGTAACAGGCTAGGCTTCACTGCTAAACACATAGCGCTTCCAAACATTAACTCAACAGGAGAAATATGTTTGCTAAAGGGGAGTTAACCTTAATTTTCATAGAACAAACACTAAGCCTCCGAGTCACTGTAAGCCGGTGGCTTTATTTAATGTAGCCAAATGTGTTTTTTTGTTGTTTCTTTTTTTTTTTTTGAGACGAAGTCTCCCTCTGTTGGCCAGGCTGGAGTGCAGTCGTCCGATCTTGGCTCACTGCAACAACCTCTGACTCCTGGGTTCAAGCGATCCTCCTGCCTCAGCCTCCCAAGTAGCTGGGATTACAGGCGCTCTCCACCATGCCCAGCTAAGTTTTGTATTTTTTGTAGAGACAGGGTTCCACCATGTTGGCCAGGCTGGTCTCAAACTCCTGGTCTCAAGTGATCTGTCCACCTCGGCCTCCCAAAGTGCTGGGATTACAGGTATAAGCCACTGCACCTGGCATAGTTTAGCCAAATAATTCCTTAGAGTAAGTTTCATTTGTTCCGTTTGTCCAGAAAACTGGGGATGATAGGAAGCATAAATTATTGGTATTTGTAGGTTTTTACTGAGCCCCTGATTTGCCACAGGGAAAGTGATTTCCCATGTCAGATTCTCCATGTTCAGGAATTCCAAAGACTGGGATGTCATAGTTTAGTAAGGTTTTGATCACCATTTGAGCACTTGCTTGAGCCAAAGCAAATACTTCTGGCCACCCAGGCATCATACTAAAGAGTATTTCTTAGCTTGTGATGACCAAAGCTCTATAATATTCACTTGCCACCGGGTCCTAGGAACTTTGGCCTGAGTGGGCTTCCTTGGCTTGCCTTAGGTATTCCCTGTAAAGAAATTTGCTGACAGACAGCACATGCTCATATTATTTACCGAATTATTTGACCTTATTACAGGAGTGGTAAGATTCCAAGATTTCCAGTATATTCCTTTTGTTTAAGGGATATTGCTGGTTGGATGGCATGAAAAACCAGTTCAGGAATATCTCATTGGGTAATTCCCATATTTTCTATGGTGCTCTTTTTAGCTCTCCTTGATGCCTAATTTTCTAATCTGGGGGGAGTTTCATATTTCTGAAACCATGAATAGGACTCCCCATAGATGTGATGGGACTTCAGTTTCCCCAGTCCAAATCTTAGTAGCTATTTTCATGTAAATTTATTTAGATGTTTCATCTTGTCTATGAGTTCTACAATGAGCATAAATCTGTTGGGAAAATTGCAATGACTCTAATAAATCAGTCCATTTCTGTGTGATATTTTAGTTCTCGTTAATGTTAGAAAACCTCTGTTCTTCCAAATTTGGTCTGTAAATATGACATGTCCCAAACACATATTTGCTATCAGTATAGATATTGACTATACCTATATAAAGATATGGCTAATTTAAAAGTTCATGTAATAGCTGAGTACTACTGCTTGCCTGCTTTTATGTTTGTGAGAACATCAACCTCTATCGCCTCATGAAGACAGATTGCCATCAGTGAAGTGGTGACCTGAAAGTACGCCATCGACACTGTGCATCCATGGAGTGAACTTGAAGAAGTGTGTCCCTCATGGATGAAGCTGGAAACCATCATTCTGAGCAACCTATCGCAAGGACAGAAAACCAAACACCGCATGTTCTCACTCACAGGTGGGAACTGAACAATGAGAACACTTGGACACAGGGTGGGGAACATCACACACCGGGGCCTGTCTTGGGGTGGGGAGAGGGGGGAGTGGGGAGGGATAGCATTAGGACAAACACCTAATGTAAATGATGAGTTAGTGGGTGCAGCACAGCAACATGGCACATGTATACATATGTAACAAACCTGCACGTTGTGCAAATGTACCCTAGAACTTAAAATTTAATTTAAAAAAATAAAAACAAAAAGTGTGTCCCTCAGGCACTCAACGAGATCCAGAAATTTTCCATGAAGAGATGGGGTCTCCAAATGTGTGGATTGATATCAGGTTCAACAAAGCTGCTTGGGCTGAAGGAATAAAGAATGTCACATACCATGTCCATGTACAGTTGTCCAGAAAATGTAATGACGATGAAGATTCACCAAACAAGCTCTATACTTTGGTTACCTACGTACCTGTTACCATTTTCAAAAATCTACAGAAAGTCAATGTGGATAAGAACTGTTGATCATCAAATACACCAAATAAAGTTATAAAACAACCTTCTGAAAAAAATTCAAGGTCAAGTAGCAAATGCTGATGTAGATGCTGCAGCAAGTTATTCAGGAGATCTAGCTAAGATTATTGATGAGGGTGTCTACACTAAGCAACAGATTTTCAATGTAGACAAAATGACCTTCTATTGTAAGAAGATGCCATCTAGCACTTTCAGAGTTAGAGAAGAGAAGTCAATGCCTGGCTTAAAAGCTTTGAATGACAGGCTGACTCTTTTGTTAGGGAGGGGCTTATGCAACTGGTGACTTAAAGTTGAAACTAATGTTCATTTACCATTTCAACGATCCTAGGGTCCTTAAGAACTATGCTAAACCTATAGCCTGTGTTCCAAAAATGGAACAATGAAGTCTGGATGACAGCACATCTGTTTACAGCACGGTTTACTGAATATTTTAAGCCCACTGTTGAGACCTACTGCTGAGAAAAAGATTTCTTTCAAAATATCACTGATCAATGGCAATGTACCTAGTACCCAAGACCTCTGATAAAGATGTAAAAGGAGATTAATGTTGGCTTTATGCTGGCCAACACAACATGCATTTACAGCCCATGGATGAAGGAATAATTTTGACTTTCAGGTCTTATTATTTAAGAAATGCATTTCATATGGCTATGGCTGCCATAAATACTGATTTCTCAAGACCAATTAGCCAGGACTTATTATAATCAAGCTATCAAAAATCAGGGAGAAAAAAGGATTCTGAAAAAAGCAAGAGAAAAGAAGCATATCACATACAAGAAAGACTCAATACAGCTGTCAGTGAATTTCTCCACTGAAGCCTTACAGGTCAGGAGAGTGAGATAATATATTCAAAATGCTGAAGGAAAAAACTTCCAAACAAAAATATTTTACTGAGCAAGGCTCTGCTTCTGAAATAAAGAAAAGATAAAGGCTTGCACAGACAAACAAAATCTGAGAGAGTTCATTTCTACCAGGCCAGTCTAACAAGGAATGCTAAAGGAAAACTTTCAAGCTGAAAGAAAAGGATGTTAATAACTAAAATGAAAACATGTTCAAGTATAAAACTCACTGGTAGAAGTAAGTACACAGTCAAATTCAGAATACTCTAATACTGTAAAGATGATGATAAGTCACTAACATATTGAGTATAAAACAAAAGACAACCCTATTAAAAATAATAAGTTACAATAACCTGATAGGGGATACACACAATATAAAAAGTAAATTGTGACATCAGAAACATAAATTATCAGGAGAGATAGAATAAAAATGTAGAATCATATTTTGCAACCAAAGTTAAGTGATTATCAGCTTTAAACAGCCGTTTATAACAATATACGTTTTGTGTAACCCTTATAGTAATCACAAAGGAAAAATTGACAGTAGATACACAAAGGATAAGAAGAAAGGAATCAAAGCATTCTAATGTAGAAAATAATCTAATCACAAAGGAGGATAGCAAAAGAGGAAGAAAGGAACAAAGGATGTATAAAATAACCAGAAAAGAATGAACAAAATGGCAAAAGTAAGTCCTTGCCTATCAATAATTACTTTGAATGTAAACGGATTCAGTTTGTCAATTGAAAGACATAGAGTGGCTAAATTGATTTTTTTAAATGACTCGACTATATTTTGCCTACAAGAGACTCATTTCACTTTTAAGGAAACACATAGCCTGAAAGTTAAGGGATGGAAAAAGATGTTCCATGGAAAAAGAAACCAGAAAAGAGCAGGAACAGCTTTTCTTACAACAGAAAAAATAGATTTTAAGTAAAAAATCACAAAGTGAGACAAAGAAGGTCATTGTATAATAATAAAGGGATCAATTAATTAAGAGATCAGCATGTCCATCACCTCAAATTTTTATTATTTATTTGTGATGAGGTCATTTAAAAATCTTTCTTTTAGCTCGTTACATTATTATTAACTATAGATACTGGAGTACTATTCAGCCTTTAAAAAACAGAAATTTCTGCTATTTGCAATATGAATGAACCTAGAAGGCATTATGTGAAGTGAAATAAAGCAGGCACAGACAAGCAAATACTGTATGATCTCACTTAGATGTGGCATCTAAAAACGTTGAACTCATAGACGTAGAGATTAACATGGTTATTACGAGAGCCTCGAGGGAGGGTGGATGGGGAAAGGCGAGACATTGGTTCTTGGGTACAAACTTTCAGTTAGATATGAGGAATAAGTTCTGGTGTTCTATGGGGATAGCATGGTGACTATAGTTAAAAATAATTATTTATTTCTTTTTTAACAATTATACTTTAAGTTCTGGGGAACATGTGCAGAACATGCAGGTTTGTTACATAGGTATATATGTGCCTCACATAGGTATACACGTGCTTATTTCTTATCCAATTGTTTATACGTTTTTTCAAGTTTGCTTGCTTGCTTGGTTGATTCATTCATTCAAATTTGTTTCACACAAAATGCCAACTGGCTCTAATTTGTCTTTGTTTCTTAATAGGAAGAAAGACCCACCCAGGCATGAGTGCTGCTGGCAAGTCTCCCACACTTACAGAGTATCAAGCTCAGATAAGTGATACATGTTGTCCTTCTGCCTGCCTGACCTCAGTTATCTCCCATCCCTTTTAGTTCACTGCACACAACCCTGATCCATTTCCAAAACTAATAAAGGCGGGCTACTGCTCTGCTACAATGATCTCTGTTCGGTCACCTGCAACACAGCCTTTCATTCTGTTGGAACATGTCAGTCATGAAGCCCTGTTTAATGATCATTGCCATCCTTATGATCCTGGCTCAAAAGACTCCAGGTAACTCAGGCCTCTCTCAAAGGTTCTGGGGTCTTGCATGTGGTACTGGTATCTTGGTGACCTCTGCAGTGACTCCTACTCACATATAGTGGGCAACACCTAAAGCCTTTTCTGGTCTCAGATGGGTCACAGATGTTACTCCCAAGGTTAATTTCATGTAAAGATTTCCCCTGGTTCTGCTTTGCCAAGACAAATTTAAGAGGTTGTTGTTCTTGACATAGCGGACAGTCTAAGCATGGAACATTTTAGGTAGTGCTGTCATTGGGGTGGGAGCTTAATTCATGAGTTAGGTGAGAGACTGTGTGCAAGTTGAGGAGCCATAGGAGGAGTATAGCAGTTTGGAGTTGGATAGGGAGTTGAGGTGGGGAGGTTGTAAGACCTTAGAGATAGGGTAATATCCAAAAAGTGAGTGGGGATGAGCATGGGGTGAATAATTGTATTTATAGGTTGGGCTGAACAGATGTTTTGGTGTAGTGTAGAGAGGAGATGGTATTTTTTCTTGAATGGAGCTGGGGGTAGAGTTGGTGCAAGTGGGAGATGGGGTATAGAGAGGTTTGTAGTTGGGCTGTGTTTTAGATTGATGCTGTGAATTGGGGTTGGGTGGCTTGGATAGTGTTATGTTTGTATGTTTTGCAACTGGGCTTTGGGTGGTTATTAGAAGAGATAGGGCTTGAGTTGTAGTTAGTGTTTGCCTAAAGTGGGTATCTTATTCAGTCGTGGGTATGTGAGGTTCATCTGGGCAGGGATTGATTTAGCCTGGGTTTGGGGGTGATTAAGCTTGAGTAAGACAGTTGGATTCATCACAGCAGGGCTATGGCTATTGAAATAAGGAGAATATTGACTCTTTCTCAGATATATGGTTTGCAAATATTTTCTCCCATTCTGTAGGTTGCGTCTTCATTTTGTAGACTGTTTCCTTTGCTGTTTAGAAACTTTTTAGATTGCTGCAATCCACTTGTTTGTTTTTGCTTTTGTTGCCTGTGCTTTTGGTGTCATATTCAGAAAATCCTTCCCAAGGCCAATGTCAAGAAGTTTTTCTCTATGTTTTCTTCTAAGAGTTTTATGGTCTTAGATTTAAGTCTTCAATCCATTTTGAATTTGTTTTTGTGTATGGTATAAGATAAATATCCAATTTTATTATTTTGCATGTAGGTATCTAGTTTTCCCGATACATTTATTGAAGACACTATACTCTCATGAATATGTCCTAGAAATCTACTGTACAACACAGTTCCTATAGTTAACAGTACTGTTACGGATATTTCAAAAATTACTAAGGGAGTGGATTTTAGTTAAGTGTTCTAAAATAAGATTTGATATTCAAAAAATAATAATTAAATAAGATAGGTGGGAGAAAACTTTTAGGGGTGGATAGGTTTATGGCATAGATTGTGATGACGATTTTGTGGGTGTAATGTATGCTTATCTCCAAACTCATCAAAATGTATAACTTAAATATGTATAGCGTTTTGTGTGCCAATCATACTTCAACAAAGTGGTTTAAATAAAGAAAAGGGGAGAATAAACATTGGATGAAAAATGTCCAGTATTACTTTCAAATTCTGAAGAAAGTTTCTGAAGTGTGATTTTCAAGGGCACTGAAGACTGAAGAACAACAGATGTGACTGTGGATGGCTAGGATAGAGGAAATCAGGAGGCTGGAATGTTCGGAAGTGTCTCCTGTCAAATCTTGGCATATACAGAGAGATATGGCAGCAGTTTCAGTTCATCCTATAGAAAACCAAGATTGTTCTTCCTTTCTTGATAGTGAGTTCAGATTCATCTGATCTAGAGGTTTCTCCTACTCTTCCCCTTTTTTCTCCCTCTGTTTTTCGTCTTCCTTTCCTCCTTTCTTTTCCCGTATTGCTTCTATTTCACAGTCTCCTCCTTATTTCTCAGCTTCTTTTATCCCCTGGTTTGAGAGACACTTGTTCGCATGCTCAGAAAAGCTCAGTTCTCATTTCTAATGGTGGTAGAAACCACAGGTGGGTTTGCAAGAAACAACAACAACAAAAACGAAGACAGCACTCTATGCTTCAAGAGTTGTACATAGTGTAGCTTCCTTAATAATTATTGAGTAATTTTACTTGGCAGAATTTATGAGCAGGAACAGTTCTGGACAACCTCTTCTATTAGGACAATCCAAACAAATTTTTCCTTTCATCCTCCCAAATGTATGCATATGAAATTAAACTGTTTGAAAGCCAAGATCTTGTCTTTTAAATCTACACAATTCTGATGTTGAGCTGAGTGTGTTGAATAGAGTAGGCTTTAGCAAATGCTTATTGAATGAATGAATATGTAATGAATCATTGCTAATAAATGTATATGAGTAGAAAGAACCTTAGAAATTAGACGGGAGAGGATCATGTTTGGTTGCACAGCAGGCAGAGAAATAATATATCACATTGATTTTGGCTCAGAATGGAATTTTTAAAAAGGTCCAGAGCATATCTTTTGTTTTTTGACTTAAGACATTTTAATTTGCTTTTGAAACACTTCCAGTGGGGAAACATGAGCTGGGCAATGTCTAGAGCTGAATGTGAGAAGGCCATCCAGAATCGTGGCTTTCGCTGCAAACAGGAGCCCATTAGTATTTTCCAGGGAACTCTTGCAAAGCACCCTTTCTCTGGCATCTCCTTAGATATACTGAATCAGAAATTCTAGAGACTTGGCATGAATATACTTAAAAATTTCCCAGGTTATTATGAAGTATGACATCTTATTAACTTCCTTTTTCACAAACACACTGGAGACTTCCTGATTTGGTGCAAACTCTGCCATTCCCATTTTCTGACATGGAGAGACTGGGTCCAGAGAGTTAAAATATAGCATTGTGCAGAGGGCCAGAGACTATGCTGAAATGCAAAAGTTGGTCCTCTCTGACTTCAATTGGAAGATGGAGAGATTATCAAAGTTGACATTAATTTGATCTGGCTGTCTAAATTTGTGACAATGCAGGGCGATCTAAGGTTAGAAAAGTAGGAGTAAGAAACTGTAACTATCTATGACAAAAATCTTTATTTTTATTTTAAAAATTTATTTATTGAGTCACTGTAGGCAGAATCCTCTTGGGCTGGCCTTGACCCACTTTCCTTGCAGAGAGAACGAGGAAAAGGCAGTTTGCCCATGGCTTATTCTTGGTATCTATGTTTCTATCCATCCCTCCAGTGACTGCAGACAGGAGATCTTGGGTCTCCAACTGCCCTCCAGTGTGTTTGGTAGAAAGGAAAAGTCCTAGAGGTCAGGTGTTAGCCAGAACAGTGTGGATGTCACTTGGGGGAGGCCCTTTGCAGATCTTCTTCTCCCATAAGTATAATGGTGCTAAGAGAGAGAGAGCGTGCCGGTCCCATGATAAGGGGTGAAGATTAAGGTGGGAAACACAGTGATACCATCGTGCTGGAGCATGGATGAATCAGCATCATTTTCAACCTCCTTCCTCTGGTTGACCAGCAGGCTGGTTGGTGTTGGAGCAGTTGAGATCCCTCTCTGGATTCCTAGGGCAGTTTATACACACACCAGTACCCAAATGTTGTGGGATATCTGCCATGGAGGCATTTTCCTCTTCTTCTTTATTTCTCTTCCCATTCTCCAACTTCACCTAATATTGGGCATTTTACTTTCTCTAATCTAAAAATTAGCAAAGTATTCATTTTTTTCCCTGCAAGAAATAACATTATACTTGCATTGTCCCATTTTCATCAATGTTAATAGTGAATAAATTTGATTAATTGGAGACCTCTATCTACTTAGCACTGAGTCCATGGCCTGACACGGAGTGAGTGTTCATAAATGGGTATGGAATGAGGGGGCAGGGGGATGGTTGAAAAGGTCCTTGAATACCAAGCTAAGGATTTTGAACTCTCTGTTGAAATCTGTAGAAGGCTCTGTGTGTGTAGACATGATGAAGGATGATGCCATCTTCTCCTGGAAACCCTATCACAGAGAAGCAATGTGACACAGAGAGAAAAGAGCATGGGCTTGATGTCATGTAGACCAGAAATTGAATACTGGTTTGATCAAATATAAGCTATGAGAATGCAGACAAAACAAAGCATCTCTTTGAGCCTCAGTGTCTTCATCAAAGAGTGAAGATAACAGCAGTTTTTTATGAGGTTCAGTGAGCTATCATTTGTAAAATGCCTGTATGTGGTTGATGCTGGACCATACCACAGTACATGGTAGTGATTATTAATATTTCTTTCTAATTGCTCCTTTGTCTGTAGAACATTAAATAGGTAAGTAATACTATTGATGACTAATATTTATATAATGCTGATTAAGTGTCAGGAACTTTGTCACTGGGGTATTTTCAGGCAAAGAGCTTATGTTCACTCATGTACACACCTGGATTAGCAATATGTGGAAAATGAATGGTGGAGGTTTGTACAGTGAGCACACATGCTCAATTTATGTGAGAATGTGGATCTGTGAATAAAGTGGGTTGTATACATGGGTCTGTGTATATGCCAGTATGCTGCCCGTGTATGCACAGTACCTGTTTCTGTAAGGCCAATGTACAAAGAGAGACAGGTGTAGTACTTGTTTGCTCCTGTTTCAGAGGATAAAGGCATGCATGCACACGGGCTTAAATATTTGTGTGCTATCTCAGAGTAGATCATGGCTGCCTCTGATTAGCTGTGTGTGAGGGGCACAGATCTCTGCAGGCACTTGGGGACATATGTGCTCACAGTAGCATTCTTTGAAACTTCATACTCTCAGGAGAAGACTTGCATATCAACAACACCATCTAATATTCAATTACTTGTTATGTGCCAGATGCTTTTCTGAAAATACTATATACACTAACCTAGTCATTACTAAAATCTTAGGAACTTGGCTCTATTATTTTGCCCATTGTGAAGATGATGCAACGGAGGACTGGAGAGCTGAAGTAACTTGCTTGAGGAGGGAGAGATGGTAAATGGCAGAGCCCAGATTTGAATTTAGGTAGTTTTGATTCCAGATCTTGTACCCTTAATATTCTTAGAGCGTGTTCCTTTAAATCATGCTTTGTCACCCTATTGTCACTGCTGCATGGAAACTAAACATGGCTATGTCTTTCCCAGGTGGCCTGTTCAGATCCCACAATGGCAAGAGCCGAGAGCCTTGGAATCCATGTGAGCTTTACCAAGGCATGTGCAGAAACACCTGCAGAGAATATGAAATCCAATACTTAACCTGCCCAAATGATCAAAAGTGCTGCCTGAAACTTTCTGTGAAAATAACCAGTTCTAAGAATGTGAAGGAGAATTACGACTCTAACTCCAACTTGTCAGTTGCAAACAGTTCAAGCTACTCTCACATTTGAATATCACCATCAGTCACCTCCTCTGTAGTAACTTCTCCTCCATTCTGGAATGCTTTCCCTATAAAAAATGCATTCCTTCTTGTGTGTGTGTCTTTCATCTGTGGGTAGTCATCACTGGTCTGGAGAGAGTACTGAGAGCTGGGAAGCTATGGAGTATAGGAATGGGCACTGGCTAGTAAAGCCAGTAAGATAGTGGCGTCACTCAATACAGGTGTGCCGAGAAAGGAGAAGGTCACATTTCTGTTCTGTTTTGACACCATTCTGGTGGCTGCAGAGGGAAGATGACAACTGTATTGAGTCTGGATGCTCCTGTGAACATGTGGAGGGATCAAGTCCTCCAAGTAAACCTTGTAGGCTGAGGATAGAGACAACTGAGCTGCATTTGATATCCAGAGAACTAACTTGGTATGTTTGCCGTAATGATGAGTCCCCAGGAAGAACCAGAACAAGACAGAGGGATGAAAGTGAGTGTAGAGATTTGTTGGACAAACTAGGGTAAAATTTTCTAAGTGGAAAGTGGAATAAACAGTCTTGTCACTGGGCATTCTTCCTATTTTGAGGCTGGAGGACTATTTCTGGATGTGGGACAGAGGTTAATGGTTATGGTGCTAGAAAGGGATTTTGCACAGAGGCTGGACACTGTGCTTGATGTCCATTCATTCCTGAGAATTGAGGAATATTGTCCCCCAAGTTCAAACTTAGTTCACAACTAGTACTTGAAATGCTAAGAAATTTTCATTGTGTTATATATACTCCTCTTCTATGGCCAGTGTCTCATTTCTCCCTCTGTTTGGATCCAGACTTCTAGAGCTAGTGTTCCCAGCTAAGTTCTCCAAGTTCTAGAGTCCCAATTTTACCTCAACTAAGAGAAATCTGGTTTTTGTGCCATCACTCCACTGAAATGGTCTTGCATTTGGTTGCCAGTGCCTTTCTTGTTGAAAATGTAAGCACTCTTTACATTTTACCATCTGCTTTGCCTTTAGCTAGTGTTTTACAACATTTCTCAATCCTTTGAAACCCCCCCCTTTTTTTTTGCCTTGGCTTCTGGTCTCTGGGTGTTCTTTCTTAGTCATTTTTGGAGTTTCTTCTTCTGCCATCTGCCCTGTAATATTTCTTTGACATTTTCACTACTTTCTCTCTCTATTTTTTTTTTTATATATGTACTTTGCTGGCATTTGCTCATTGTTTCTTAGATCAATGACAATCCCACCCAAACCAATGGATCCAAGGCTGTGCACTAAATGACCAATTTATATGTGTGACTTTTAATTTGCATGAAGCTCAAAAGCCTAGTGTGAAAGTTTAATGTTCATATATTAGAGATTTTCATTGACATTTAGAGATGTTTGTTAGCAGAGGGTGGGGTTTTGACAGAAGCCAGGTTTCAAGGAGGAATGCATAAGTTTGCTGGCCTAAGTAGCATGACAAGGAAACAAATTTTACAGGAGGCTGAGGCATGAGAATCACTTGAACTTGGGAGGCGGAGGTTACAGTGAGCTGAGATGGTGCCTGCACTCCAGCTTGGGTGATGGAGTGAGACTCTGTCTCAAAAAACAAAAAAAGAAAAGAAAAAAATTTTTTTAATTTGGAAAAAAGTATTGGCCTTGGGTTCAGTAGCATAGTTGAGATATAATGTTTCTAGACTTTCTCCTTTGGAAGTATTTGGAGAAGAACAGTTGTGAATTTCAGGTTTAAGGTACAGATTGCCATTTCCCTGGCTCCACGTGTATTTGAGAAAAAAACACGAATATGAAGTCAGCAGGATTTGTCTCTTGTTCTCTGACTTACATATTGAATTACATGTTTGTTCTAGTCTCTTGGATTACTCAGCCATTTCAGGCTCAAAATGCCCCAAAAAGTAACTCCAAATCTGTTTACCCAGCTTTTCTGTCATCATCCTATCCTCGGTAATTCGCACCCACAACTTGTCTTGTTGCTTAATTCATAAACTAGGGAATCATTCTTGTTTCTCTAATCTATCTCAGGTCACCGCATCCAAATCATTAAAATGTGTTTTTAGTTTCAATTCTCAAACTGATCCCAGTTTACTGATGAAATCAACATTTGCATAATTAAAAGTAGAAGATTCGCTATACTTAAATCGAAAAAATTCAACTAATTAAGAAATACTTAAAGTTTTATTCCCTCAAAGGTACATTTGTATTCTTTTAGGGATCTTCATGTTGTTCTTCTCAATAAGTAATTGTGATTTTCTTTGTTTAAAAATGTATATTTGTCCATATTTATTTTGATTGTTACTAGTGCTCCCATCAAATATCATCTTTGAAGTTTGCTATTTTATAAGGTCCACCTTCTCCCCAGGAGAGCATCAGTTTCTCTCATTTATTCTCCTCAAGTTTCACTTTCTCCAGTGCTCAAGACAAATTTTAGGGATTTTTAGGGTATGTTAAGTTATAAAATAAATCTCGTAATTTTATTAAGCAATGGGTGAAGTGGTTCCCAGTCCCTGGCTGATGGATGTTCTCTTTTCTTCCTGAAAAGCAGTTCTAATAAATGGCAAACTTGTTTAAAACTTTTGAGTCTGGTTTTTCTTGTGAAACAATTTGGCATTGTTTGTAAGATCCTAGGAAGAATGGAGGTGGAATATAGGATGTGGGCTGAATTCACACATGGCTGTACTTTCAGATTTTTCTCCATATCTGCTGCCCAAAGACACCATTGCTCCACACTTGAGCTCAGAAATGCTTTGTATTTTCCGGTAGAGACTACCGGATGAGTCTGACTATATTTTTTGCCTGTTAACCCTTACCATGTGTACCTGAGAAAAATCAGATTACTCTTTTAGGTTAGACCCCACAGAGTGGGGTCCTCAGTTGAATGGCCAAGAAGAAATTCCATCTCTGTTTAGCTTATATTAAACTACTGTGATATCACTCGATATAATTTGGAAATGGTGACCAGAAATTACCCCCAAACTAGTGGTTTGTTTTCCTGCTTTTTCCTGAGGGCAGGATGTCCCAAAACATCTAAGAGAAAAATCTGGGAATTTCCCATTTTGGCCAGAAAGCAGTCATGCTATTTGTGGAAAGAAGAGGCTTACAAAAGAAATCAAAATTCTAACTTTTCTCATTCACAGAAAGACCCTGTAAGAGACTAAAAAGCATCATCAATGAAACTCAAAGGCAAAAAAAAAAAAAAAAAAAAAAGTAACTCTCAGAAGTCCTTTCAGATACATGTAAAAAACCCACCGGGAAAAATACAAAAAAATTTAGAAAAACAGTTGTATTTATTTTCAAACTTAAAAATCAACCAAACACCAGAATTTCTATGTGCCTCTAGATTTTCTACAGAGATTCCTGAAACTCTATTAAATTGCCTGCATATAAGATTAAGCCCTCAGAGCATTTACACTAAAATTGCTTATGTTTGGAAGAATACACCCTAGAAAAAAATGATAAATAGAAACTATTCCATTTAGATTAAATACACTAAAGACCTTTCACCAGATTTACTCTATTTTATGGAAATCAACTTTCCTGCTGTCCAAACATAATAGATAAAAATAGAGAACTGTTTCCTCAGAGTATGTTTTAAATTAGCAAGGCCAAGGGGGTACAGAAATTTATTTAATTTAATTAATTAATTTATTTTTATTTCCATCTTTCCTTTTATTCTTTTGTGCTGTTGCTCTTCCAGATTCCTGGATTACAGCAGTCCTCAGTGATTTTACTCTTCTTTACATTGTTAAAGTCTTTATGATTGTATTTTATTTTATTTAAAAAAATTATTTATTATTTATTTTGTTTTTAAGATAAATTTTCTGGGTACACAGTAGGTGTATATATTTATGGGATACATGAGAGCTTTTGATACAGGCATGCAATGCGTAATAATCATATCATGGAGAATGGGGTATCTATCCCCTTAGGCATTAACCCTTTGTGTTATAAACAATCCAATTCATTCTTTTAGTTGTTTTAAAATGTACAATTAGGTTATTATTAACTATGGTTACTCTGTTGTGCTATCAAATAGTAGATTTTATTAATTCTTTCTTTTTTTTGTACCCATTAACCATTCCCACATACCTCTACATCCCCACTGCCTTTCCCACCCTCTGGTAACCATCATTCTGTTCTCTATGTCCAGAAATTCAATTGTTTTGAGTTTTAGATACCACAAATCAGTGAGAACATGGATGTTTGTCTTTCTGTGCTGGCTTATTTCACTTAACATAATGACTTCCTGTTCCATGCACACTATTGCAAATGACAGCATCTTACTCTTTTTAATGACTGAAAAGTACTCCATTGTGTATATGTACCATGTTTTCTTTATCCATTCATCTGTTGATGGATACTTAGGTTGCTTTCAAATCTTAGCCATTGTGAACAGTGCTGCAACAAACATGGTAGGGCAGATACCTCTTCAATATGCTGATTTCCTTTCTTTTGGGAGTGTACCCAGCAGTGGGATTGCTGGATTCTATAATACCTCTATTTTTAGTGTTTTGAGGAACCTCCAAACTGTTCTCCACAGTGGTCATACTAATTTAAATTCCCACCAACAGTGTATGAGGGCTCCTTTTTCTCTCCATCCTTGTCAGCATTCATGATTGCCTGTCTTTTAGATAAAAGCCATTTTAACTGGGTTGAGATGATATCTCATTGTAGTTATGATTTGCATTTCTCTGATGATCAATGATGTTGAGCACCTTTTCACATGCCTGTTTGTCTTTTATATATCTTCTTTTGAGGGATGTCTATTCAAATCTGTTGTCCATCTTTGATTGGATTATTAGATTTTTTTCTATAAAGATGTTTGAGGTCCTTATATATTCTGGTTATTAATCTCTTGTTAGATGGGTAATTTGCAAATATTTTCTTCCATTCTGTGGGTTGTTTTTTAACTTTGTTGATTATTTCCTTTCCTGTGCAGAAGCTTTTAAACTTGATGTGACCCCATTTGTACATTTTGCTTTGGTTGCCTGTGCCTGCGGAGTATTGCTCAAGAAATTTTTGACCAGACTGATGTCCTGAAGAGTTTTTCAGTAGTTTTTTGTAGTCGTTTCTTAATTTGATGTCTTAGATTTAAGTCTTTAATCTATTTCTATTTTATTTTTGTATATGATGAGAGATAAGGGTCTAGTTTCATTCTTCTGAGTATGGATATCCAGTTTCTGAGCACCATTTATTGAAAAGTGCCAAAAACATACACTGTCTTTTCCCCAGTGTATGTTTTTGGCACATTTGTTGAAAATGAGCTCGCTGAAGGTTTCTGGTTTGTTTCTGGGTTCTCTGTTCTATTCCATAGGTCTATATGTCTGTTTTTATGCCAATACCATGCTGTTTTGGTTACTATAACTCTGCAGAATAATTTGAAGTCAGGTAATGTGGTTCCTCCAGTTTTGTTCTTTTTGCTTAGGATAGCTTTGGCTATTCTGGGTCTTTTGTGGTTCTACATAAATTTTAGAATTGTTTTTTTCTATTTCTGTGAAGAATGTCCTGTTCATCAGTAGGGATATGATAGGGAATGCATTGAATCTGTAGATTGCTTTGGGTAGGGTGGACATTTTAACAACATTGATTCTTCCAAACCATGAATGTGGAATATCTTTCCATTTTTTGGTGTCCTCTTCAATTTCTCTCATCAGTGTTTTATAGTTTTCATTATGGAGATCTTTCACTTCTTTGGTTAATTCCTAGGTATTTAATTTTATGTGTGGCTATTGTACGTGGGATTACTTTTTTGATTTCTTTTTCACATCGTTTACTGTTGGCATATAGAAATACTACAGATTTTTGTATGTTGATTTTCTACCCTGAGACTTTACTGAATTTGTTTACCAGCTCTAAAAGTTTTTGGTGGTTTCTTTAGGTTTTTCCAAATATAAAATTATATTATCTGCAAACAAGGATAATTTGACTTCTTCCATTCCAATTTGGATGCCCTTTATTTCATTCTCTTGTCTGATTGCTCTAGCTAGGACTTCCAGTATTATGTTCACTAACAGTGGTGAAAGTGGGAATCCTTGCCATGCTCCAGATCTTAGAGGAAAGGCTTTCAGTTTTCCCCCATTCAGTATTATACTAGCTGTGTGTCTGTCATATATGGCTTTTATTCTGTTGAGGTATATTCCTTCTATATCCAGCTTTTTGAGGGTTTTTATCATGAGGGGATGTTGAATTTTATCAAATGCTTTCCCAGCATCAATCGAAATGATCATATGTTTTTGGTCCTCATTCTGTTGGTGTAATGTATCACATTGATTCATTTGTTTATGCTGAGCCATCCTTGCATCTGAGGGATAAATCCCGCTGGATCATGATGAATAATCTTTCCAATATATTGTTGAATTTGGTTTGCTCATAGTTTTCTGAGGATTTTTGCATCAATATTCATCAGATATATTGGCCTTTTTTTTTTTTTTTTTTTTTTTTTGGATATGTCTTTGTCTGGTTTTGGTATCAGGATAAAACTGGCTTCATGGATGAGTTTAGAAGTATTCTCTCCTCCTTTATGTTTCAGACCTCACGGGTGAGTTTAGAAGTATTCTCTCCTCCTCTATTTTTCAGAATAGTTTGAGTAGGACTGGTATTATTTCTTTAAATGTTTGGTAGCATTCCACGGTGAAGGCATCTGGTCCTGGGGTCTTCTATACTTGGAGCCTTTTTAGTAAAGCCTCAGTCTTGTTTCTTATTGGTCTCTTCAGGTTTGGATTTCTTCCTGGTTCAATCTTGGTATGTTGTAGGTATCTAGGAATTCATCCATGTCTTCCAGGTTTTCCAATTTGTTGACATAAACTTGCTCATAGTAGCCATTAATGATTCTTTGAATTTCTGTAGTATGAGTTATAATGTCTCCTTTTTCATTTTTGATTTTATTTATTTGCATCTTTTTCTCTTATTTAGTATGGCTAAAAGTTTGTCACTTTTGTTTAACTTTTCAAAAAACCAACTTTTTGTTTCATTGATCTTTTGTATTGTTCTCTTTATTTCAATTCCATTTATTTCTGGTCTGATACTTATTCTTTCTTTTCTTATGATATTTTTGGGTTTGGTTTGATTTTGCTTTTCTTATTCTTTAAGATGCATCATTAGATTGTTTGTTTGAAGTTTTTCCTCTTTTTCTGACATTGACCCTTATAGCTGTAAACTTCCCTCTTAATACTGCTTTTGCTGTATCCCTTGGGTTTTCATACGTTTTTTTTCTGTTATCATTTGTTTCAAGAAATTTTTCAATTTCCTTAATTCTTCAGTGTCCCACTGGTCATTCAGGAGTATATTATTTAATTTCCATGTATTTGTTAGTTTATAAAATTCATCTTGTTATTGATTTCTAGTTTTATTCCATTGTGGCCAGAGAAGATGCTTGACATTATTTCAATTTTTTGAATGTTTTAAGGCTTGTTTTGTGATCTAACATGTGATCTATTCTTGAGAATGATTCATTTACTGAGGAAAAAAATGTGTATTCTGCAGTTGTTCGATGAAAACTATGCAAATATTGTTTAGATTCATTTGGTCGATAGTGGATATTAAGTCTAATGTTTCTTTATTGATTTTCTCTCTGGAAGATCTGTCTTCTTTGTGTTTGAAGGATTATACATCAAATATATATATACACACATACACACACACACACCAGATATATATATATACACACCATATATATATATACACACACACACCATATATATATATATATATACTCACACACACACACCAGATATACTATTCTAGGGTAAGTTTTCTTCCTTCAGTAATTTTTAATTTAATTTAATTTAATTTTTTTGAGACAAGGTCTTGCTCTATTGCCCAGGCTGGAGTACAGTAGCATAATCACTGCTCACTGCAGCCTCGATGTGCTGGGCCTAAGTGATCCTTGTACCTCAGCCATCTGAGCAACTGAGACTGCAAGTACATGCCACCACACCCAGCTAATTTTGTTTATTTTATTGTAGAGTTGAGATCTCACTGTGTTCTGCAGGCTGGTCTTGAACTCCTGAGCTCAAGTAATTTTCCTGCTTTGGCCTCCCAAAGTGCTGGGATTACAGGCATGAGCCACCATGCCTGGACTCCTTCAGTGCTTTAAATATGTCATGCCACTCTCTCCTGGCATAAGCGTGTAAAGTTTCTACTGAAAAGTCTGCTACCAGACATATTGGAGCGCCATTGTGCGTTATTTGTTTATTTTCTCTTATTGGTTTTAGAATATTTTCTTTAGTCTTGATCTTTTGACGTTTGATTATTATATGCCTTGAGGTAGTCTTCTTTGGGGTAAATCTACTTAGTGCTCTATAACCGTCTTGTACTTGCACATTGATATCTTCCTCTGGGTTTGGGAAGTTCTCTGTTATTTTCCCTTTTAATAAACCCTCTACCCCTATCTCTCTCTACCTCCTCTTTAAGACAAATAACTCTTAAATTTGCCCTTTTGAAGCTATTTTCTAGAGCTTATAGGCATACTTTATTCTTTTTTATTCTTTTTTGTCTCCTCTGACTGCGTATTTTCAAACAGTATGTCTTTAAGCTCACTAATGCTTTATTCTGCTTGATTGATTCTGCTATTAAAAAATGCTGATGTGTTCTTCAGTGTGCCAATTGTATTTTTCAGCTCTAGAGTTTCTGCTTGATTATTTTAAATTATTTTATTCTCTTTATTAAATTTATCTGGTAGAATTCTGAATTTCTTCTCTGTGTTATCTTGAATTTCTTTGAGTTGCCTCAAAACAGCTATTTTGAATTCTCTGTCTGAAAGGTCACACATCTCTGTTTCTCTATGATTGGTCTGTGATGCCTTATTTAGTTCATTTGGTGAGGTCATGTTTCCCTGGACGGTGTTGATGCTTACAGATGTTCTTTGGTGTCTGGGCATTAAGAAGTTAGGTATTTATTGTAGTCTTCACTATCTAGGTTTGTTTGTACTCGTCTTTCTTGGGAAGGCTGTCTAAATATTTGAAATGTCTTCGGTATTGTGATCTAAGCTGTATCTGTTTTAGGGTGCACTCCAAGTCCAGTAACACTGTGGTTCCTTCAATCTCATGAAGGTACTGCCTTGATAGTCTTAGACAAGATCTGGAAGAATTCTCTGGATTACAAGGAAGATACTCTTTTCTTTTTCTTTACTTTCTCCCAAACAAATGGAATGTCTCTGTTCTGAGTCATTTAAAGTTGCGGGGGCGGCGGGGGAAGGAACATGAGCACCCCTGTGGCTACCACCACTCTGGCTGTGCTGGGTCAGACTTGAAGCCAGTACAGAATTGGGTCGCACCCAAGGCCTGCTGTAACCACTCCCTGGTTACTGCCTATGTTCTCTCAAGGTCCTGGGGCTCTGCAATCAGCAGGTGGCAAAGCAAACCAGGCCTATGTTCTTCCATTCAGGATGGCAAGTATCCTCAGACCCTTAGTGGGTCCACAGGTGTCATACAGGAGTCAGGGATTAGAGTAAAAAGCCTTAGAAGTCTACCTGGTGTTCTATTGTACTGCAGCTGAGTCGGCACTCAAACCACAAGATGCAGTTTTTCCCACTCTTCCCTCCCCTTTCCAAAGGCAGAGGAGCCTCACCCCATAGCCATCACCACCACAGGACATGGAGAGTACTGCCAGACTACTGCCAATGTTCCTTTGCGGTCAAAGAACTCTTAAGTCAGCTTGTGGTGAATGCTGCTTGGCCTGGGAATCACCGTTCAGGGCAATGGGCTCCCCTTTGGCCCAGGGCAGATCCAGAAATGCCATCTAAGAGCCAAGTTCTAGAATCTAGAGTGCTTGGTACTCTAGTCACCTGTGGCTGAGCTGGTACCTGAAGCAGCAAGCAGGCCCACCCAAAGCCCTCAACATAGTGCTTGGGTATCTCTGCTGGTTATTCAGAGCCCAAGGGCTCTTCAGTTAGCAGGTAGTGAATTGTTCTAGGACTGGGTTTTTTCCTTCAAAGCAGTGGGTTCCCTTGTGGCCCAGAGTGTGTCAAGAAATGTCAACCTGGAGCTAGGGCCTGAAAAGGGGGCCTCAAGGCTCTCACTGGCACCCTATGCTGCCGGGGCTGAGCTGATATCCAAGATGCAAGACAGTTCTCCCCACTCTTCCCTTATCTGTCCTCAAGGAGAAAGAATATGTCTCTTTTGGAGCCACAAGCTGTGCAGCTTGGGGTTAGAGGAGAGGTGATACCAGCACTCCCTTACCTGCGCCGGCTGGTGTCTCAGTCAGTCATGTGCACCCCTAGTCCACTGTTTCTGGGCTGAGTTCAGCGTTAGGACTTGCCTAAGAGTTGCAGTTCTCTGGCCTACAGTGCTTTTCAAGTTTACTTAGACATCCAGAGCACTTTAGCCCTCAGTGGCAAGGTTTGCAGGAACTCAAGTTCTGGGATTGGCGATTCCCCTTTAGCTTGGGCTGATTTAAGTGACCCCTCTGTGTGTGTATATGGGAGGGAGGGGGCATCAGCTGAGTTTGGTCTGGTTTTTCTTTCTGCTCTAACCGGAAAGCATTGAATTCAACGCCTTACAGTTGCTGTGCCCTCCCTCCCCCAGCACACAAAAATGCTCTCCGCACCATGTTGCTGCTCCTGGAGGATGGGGGAGGGGTGACATCTGTGATTCAAGACTTTTTTCTACCTCTTTGGTGCATCTTTCAGTGATATAAACTTATGAGGGCTCACCTGATTTTTGTTTCCATCGAAAGCAGTTTGTGTCTGAGTGTGTGTGCGCGCGCGCGCATGCGTGTGTGTGTGTGTAACTAGTTGTTAAATTGGTGTTCTTGCAGGGCGGGATGATTGGTGAAGCCTTCTATTCTGCCATCTTGCTTCACCTTCTTCCCCAGTCCTTTCTTAAAGACTCCATCTCTCAATGCTGTCACATTGGGGATTAAGCTTCAGCATGAGTGTTAGAAGGGACACATATTCAGTCCATAGCAATGAGTAAGGAGATTGAATCAGTAATAAAATGTGTTGCATCAAAGAAAATCCCAGGACCTGATGGCTTTACCATGGAATTCTACCAAACATTTGTTTTATTATTTAGTTATTTATTTAACTTTTATTTTAGGTTCTGGGGTACATGTGCAGATTTGTCGTATAGGTAAGTTTCGTGTCGTGGGAGTTTGGTGTAGAGATTGTTTCATTATCCGGGTATTAAGCCTAATATCTGATAGGTAGTTTTGCAGTCCTCATCCTCCTCCCACCCTCCACCCTCAAGTAGGCTCCAGTGTCTGTTGTTCCCTTCTTTGTGCTCATAAGTACTCTATGTTTAGCTCCCACTTATAAGTGAGAACAGGGTATTTGATTTTCTGTTCTTGCATTGGTTCGCTTAAGATAATGGCCCCCAGCTCCATCCATGTTGCTGCAAAGGACATGATTTCATTATTCCATGGTGTACCTGTACCTCGTTTTCCTTACCGAGTCTACCATTGATGGGCATTTATGTTGATTCCATGCCTGTGCTATCGTGAATAGTAATGAACATACATGTGCATGTGGCTTTATGGTAGAACAATTTATATTCCTTTGGGCAAATACTCAGTAATGGGATTGCTTGATCAAATGGTAATTCTGTTTTAGGTTCTTTGAGAGATAACTACACTGCTTTCCACAATGGTTGAACTAATTTACAGTCCCACCAGCAGTGCATAAGTGTTTCTTTTCTCCTCAACCTTGCTGGCATCTGTTATTTTTTGACTTTTTAATAATAGCCATTCTGACTGGTGTGAGATGGTATCTCGTTGTGGTTTTGATTTACATTCTATAACAATTAGTGGTGTTAGGCATTTTTTCATACGTTTGTTGGTTGCATATGTGCCTTCTTTTGTGAAGTATCTGTTCATGCCTTTGCCTACTTTTTAATGGGGTTGTTTTTTGCTTGTTAATTTTTTAAAGTCTTTATAGATTCTGGATATTTGACCTTTGTCAAATGCATAGTTTGCAAATATTTTCCACCATTCTGTAGGGTGTCTGTTTACTCCGTTGATAGATTCTTTTTGCTGTGCAGAAGCTATTTAGTTAAATTGGTTCCCATTTATTACCTTTTCTTTGTGTTGCAATTGCTTTTGGTGCCTTTATCATGAAATCTTTGCCAGAGTCTATGTCCAGAATGATATTTCCTCGGTTATCTTCCAGGGTTTTTTATAGTTTTAGGTTTTACACTTAACTCTTTAATCCATCTTGAGTTGATTTTTTTTTTTTAAATATGGTGTAAGAAAAGGGTCCAGTTTCAATCTTCTGCATATGGCTAGTCAGTCACACCAGCACCATTTATTGAATAGGGAGTCTTTTCCCCATTGCTTGTTTTTGTAAACTTTGCCAAAGATCAGATGGTTGTAGGTGTGCAGCTTTATTTCTGGGCTCTATATTCTGTTCCATTGGTCTATGTGTCCTGTTTTTGTACCAGTACCCTATTGTTTTGCTTACTGTAGCCTTGTAGTAGTTTGAATTTGGGTAATGTGATGCGTCCAGCTTTGCTCTTTTTGCTTAGGATTGCCCTTGTTATTCAGGTTCTTTTTTCACATGAATTTCAAAGTAGTTTTCCACATGAATTTCAAAATAGTTTTCTAATTCTACGAAGAATGTCAATGGTAGTTCGATAGGAATAGCATTGAATCTGCAAATTGCTTTGGGCAGTTTGGCCATTTTGACAATATTGATTTTTCCTATCCATGAGCATGAAATGTTTTTCCTTTTGTTTTTGTCATCTCTGATTTCTTTGATCAGTGTTTTGTCATTCTCATTGCACAGATCTTTGACCTCCCTGGCTAGCTGTATTCTTAGATATTTTATTCCTTTTGTGGCTATTGTGAATGAGATTGCACTCTTGATTTGGCTCTCAGTTGGATGTTGTTGGCATATAGGAATGCTACTGATTTTTGTGCATTGATTTTGTATCCTGAAACTTTGCTGAAGTTGTGTATCATATCATGGAGCTTTTGGGCAATGGCTATGGAATTTTCTAGGGATAGAATAATATTGTCTGCAAACAGGGATATTTTGACCTCCTCTCTTTCTATTTAGATGCTTTTCTTTCTTTCTCTCGCTTGTTTGCTCTGGCTAGCACTTCCAGTACTATGTTGAACAGAAGTGAGAGAGGACATCCTAGGCTTGTTCTAGATTTCAAGGGGAATGCTTCTATCTTTTGCATTCAGTATAATGTTGGCTGTGGCGTTGTCATAAATGGCTCTTATTATTTTGAAGTATGTTCCTTAGGTGCCTAGTTCATAGAGAGTTTTTAACATGAAAGGGTGTTGAACTATATTGAAAGCCTTTTTTGTATCTGTTGAGACAATCATGTGGTTTTTGTTTTTGGTTCTCTTTATCTGGTGAATCACATTTATTGATTTGCATATACTGAACCAAGCTTGCATCCCAGGGATGAAGTCTACTTGTTCATGGCAGATAAGCTTTTTGATATGCTGCTGGATTCAGTTTGCCAGTATTTTTTTGAGGATTTTTGCATCTATGTTCATCAAAGATATTGCCCTGAAGTTTTCTTATTTTGTTGTGTTTCTCAAAGGTTCTAGGGTCCTGCATGTGTATTGCAGTTTTGATTACATGGTGTCAGGCAGCTTAGGGATTTTATCCTCAGGTTTGTAACATGTCAGGATCTCTTACTGGCTTTGTACTTCTAAGATCAGATTAAGAATGTGATGCTTTTGGTTGGTGGAGTGGTAGAGAGGATTGGCATGGAACAATTTAGGGTAGCAATGTCAGTGAGATGAAAGATTTGGATACAGATTAGGTGTGAGAAATTGAATTCAAGTTGAACATTTATAGGATGAATCAAGGGGCTATTTGGAGATTGGGTAGTGAATTGTGATACAAAGAGGATGGGACCTTTGCGTTGGAGTAATGGTAGAAACAATAAACAATGATGAGATGGAAGTGAGGATTACATTTATAAAATTAGGCTGGGGCAGTGGTTTGCGATAGGCTGCATTAAGAATTGTATTTGTGGGTGAATG
Source organism: Rhinopithecus roxellana (assembly GCF_007565055.1). Lineage (NCBI taxonomy): Eukaryota > Metazoa > Chordata > Mammalia > Primates > Cercopithecidae > Rhinopithecus > Rhinopithecus roxellana. Next base: position 103,570,418 of record NC_044561.1, on the reverse strand, counting down.
TATCCAGCAGTGAAATTGGGTGAAACTGAGAATTGGAGTAGAGGGCATTTGTGGATGAGTTGGTTGTTGGGTTGAAGCTGGGTGTTGGTGGATGGCTTGACTAGTGTTGTGTTTGTCTTGGGATTGGGGCTTGGGTGGGCATAACATGGAGGTAGAACTGGGACTGGCGTTTGGTTCTGTCAGATGTTTGGTGCAAAAAGAATGAATGTTGGGTTGTTATGAGCAGAATTTGGGTTAGTCTGGGATGAGGGCTGGCTAAAGTTTAATAAAACACCTGAGTTGCACCACAGCAAGGGTCTTACGGAATGACAACTAATTAGCCTTGATTAAAATATATCTAGTGTCCTTTCACATTCTTCAAAAGCCCCCTTGAGTGTGATTTTCATTGACCATAAATAGCCCTAAATGTAGGAGAAGGCAGTGCAGGTAAATGAAATCGGGGGGCTAGAATGTTTCCAGATGCATGCCTTCAAACCATGGCAGTTCCAGTAAACACACACACACACACACACACACACACACACACACACACACACGAAACAAGAAACATAGGAGGAACATTAACCAGACATATGGACAACCAACCAAAGTTATTTCTCCTTTCTTGGGAGTGAGTTCAGTTATGATGTCTAGCCTTTTCCCTTCTTCCTCCCCTTGCTTCTACTTCTACTGCTCTACCATCCCTTCCTTTCACTCTCCTCTCTTTTTCTCTTACACTCCATCCTCCAAACTCCTTTTCCTTTTACCTTTTTTCTTGAGGTATCCTTGTTCCCATATTCAGTAAAACATGGGAATAGTAATCATCACTGCAAATGAATTTACAATAAAATGAAGACAGAATTTTATGTTTCAAGGGTTATAAAAAGTTCTCCTTCCTCAATGATTTTTTAAATGCATCCAGCTGGAATAATCCAGGGCCAGGAACTATTTTGAACAATCTCTTCTAACAAGAAAGTCACTCATTCTTTTCTTTTACCATCTCAAGCATACACATATGAGATTTATCTACTTACATTTTCATATAAATCTCTGTATCCCTGTTGTTAAGCTGAGTGTTTTATTTACTTTATTTGTAAATGTCTATTAAATAAATTAATATATAAATGATTTATGACTAAATGAACATAATATGCCATAAGTGATATAAATGAGACAGAAAGATCTTTGAAGTTTGAGGAGAACACATTTTGGGGTTCCCAGTTGGCAGAAGATAAATGTGTCAGGTATGCTTAGGTATATTTTTAAGAGTTCTGGATGGAACTATTAAAAAAGTACATACATAAGTTCTTGATGGTTCTTGATGGTGGTTGTAGGTGTTACTTGATTTACGATGTTAAGCTGTGGACTATATTGTGAGGGAAGACAGTCTGGGCAATATATAATGTGAGAATTAGAAGGTCATGATTGGGAATAGTTGAGGAATTAACATCAAGCGGGGGCTTATGATAGTGGTGAGGGGGAAACTCATGCAAGACACCATTCCCTGGGCCGCTGTCCAGGTCTACTGAATTTCTAGAGAAGAAGATTTAGTGTGAGAATTTAAAATAATTTCCTCAAATTATTTTAGTATGTTCTTGCCTCTAAAACTTCCTTCTCTATACACACTTGATATCCGATGCCCATATCTGAAACTCCTCTAAGTCCATTTCTGAAATAGAAAAGCTAGTTTCAGAGAGTTGAGACACAAAATCATTGTTAAGTTGAGACACATCACATTGCTGGGGTGTGAAAGCAGGTCTCCTCTGTCTTCTGGTCTGAAGAGGGAGGGATCTCAAAGGTGACATTAATTTGATGTGGGAGATACAATGCACAATGATTCAGGACAATATGAAGTCATGGAAGCTGTTCAAGGGAGAGGTGTAGCAAAGGTCTTTGACGAAACTTTTGGGTGCCACTATAGGAGGCTTCCTCTCGAGGCTGTCTTGGGCTACTTCACATGTGGAGAGACTGAAGAAAATGCATTATTTCTCCCTTATTCTTATTATATATGGTCCTAGTCCTCTCTCTGGTGACTAAAAACAGGAAGTGTTCCATCTGGTGTGTTTGGGAAAGAGGAAAATTCTCCAGATCTGGTGTTATCCAGAAAAATGTGGATGCCACTCTGGGGAAACCCCCTGCAGATATTCTCATCCTCCTGTAAGTAGGATGGTGCCAGGAGAGACATCATGATGAGCGGTTTGAGGTAAAAAAGGATTGAGGTAAAAAAGACAGTGATACTATGATGCTGGAGCACGGATGAATTAGTGTCATTTTCATCCCCCTTCCTCTGGTTGACCAGCAAGATGTCTGATGTAGCAGCAGTTGAGTGCTTTCTCTGGAGTTCTGTGATAGAAATGTACCACAGCATGGAAATGTCATTTACTTCACTTCTTTCCTTTTCTATCTTCCTACTTCATCCATGTTTAAAGGAGAAAGGATGGACATTCCTTATAAAGAAAATCACAATCAAGAGTGATGCTGTTTACAGGTTCTTTGGACTCATTTTTGTTAGTGTGGTGGGCATTGGAGACCTCTGTGTTCCTAGCCTGGTACAGAGTATGTAATGATAAACTGGTGTGGAATGAGGGGATGGATGGAATGTAGTAGCATAAGCTGAATTACAGGCTAGAGAGTGTAGATTTTATATTGAAGGCACTGGGAACTTCTTGTGCCCATTATTCAAGGAGATACCAGCCTCTCCAAGAAATTGTATTAGACAGGGAAGCAATGTGACAGGCAGGATAGAATATGTGTTATGAGTCATGTATGTTGACTTTATATCCTGCAACTTGGTTGAATTTGTTTATTAGTTCTAGCGTTTATTTTAGTGTGGAATCTTTAGGATTTATACAAATAAGATCATGTTGCCTGTAAGACATGGAACCAACCTAAATGCCCATCAATGATAGACTAAAGAAAATGTGGTACATATAAACTATGGAATACTATTCAGCCATAAAAAGGAAAGAGATCATGTCCTTTGCAGACACATGGATGAAGCTGGAAGCCATCATCCTCAGCAAACTAACACAGAAACAGAAAACCAAACACTGCATGTTCTCACTTATAAGTGGCAGCTGAACAATGAGAACACAGGGACACAGGGAGGGAAACAACACACACTGGGGCCTGTTGGAGGGGGAAAAAAGGAAAAAAGCATCAGTACAAATAGCTAATGTATGCCAGGCTGAAAACCTAGGTGACTGGTTGGTAGGTGCAGCAAACTACCATGACACATGTATGCATACCTATGTAAGAGACCTGCACGTTCTGCACATGTACATGTATCCCGGAACTTAAAGTAAAAAAAAAAAAAAAATGAAAAAGATCATGTTGCCTGTGAATAGAGATAATTCTACTTCTTCCTTTCCAGTTTGGATGCCTTCTATTTATTTTTCTTGCTGAATTGCTGTGGTCAGGACTTCTAGTACTATGTTGGAATAGAACATAGTAGACTAGAAGTGGTGAAAGTGAGCATACTTACCTTGTTCCTCATCTTAGAGAAAAAGCTTTCATCATTGAGTATGATATTATCTGTGGAACTTTTATATATTACCTTTGTTATGTTGAGGCAAATTCTTTTCATTCCTAGTTTATTGGATGCTTTTATCATAGAAGGGTGTTGAATTTTCAAATGGCTTATCTGCAATTTAGATAATCTCGTGTTTTCCCCCCATAATTCTATTTCCCCTTAATGTGGTATATTACACTGATTGATTTTCAAATGTTGAACCATTCTTGTATTTAAGGAAAAAAAATCCCATTTGATCATGATGTATAATCATTTTAAATTGCTCTTTAATTCTGTTTGCCAGTTTTTAAAATGGATTTTTGCATCAATATATGTCAGTGATATTGGTTTGTAGCTTTATTTTCTTGTAGTGTCTGTGTCTGTGTCTGGCTTTGGTATAAGTGCAATGCTGGCCTTGTAAAATAAGTTTGGAAGTACTTCCTCCTCTTCAGCTTTTCAGAAGAGTTTGAAGAGGATTAATACTAATTCTTTAAATGGTAGAACTCACCAGTGAAGTAATTTGATCCTAGACTTTTGTTGTTGTTGGTAGGTTTTTGATTACTGATTCAATCTCTTTACTTATTAAAGGCCCATTCAGATTTTCTATTTCTTCCTAATTCAGTCTTGGAAGGTTAGGGGTTTCTAGGAATTTATCAATTTTATTTAGGTTATCCGATTTGTTGGCATACAATTGTTCATATAGTATTCTCTTATAATCCTTTTCACTTCTCTAAAAGTAGTCGTAATGTCCCCTTATTCATTTGTAATTTTAGTTATTTGAGCATTCTTGTTTTTTTCTTTTTTAGTCTAGATAAGATTTTTTGATTTTATTGAACTTCTTTATACATTTTTTAAAAACGTTCATATTAGGTTCAGGGGTACTTGTGCAGGCTTGTTATATAGGTAAACTCCTGTCACAGGGGTGTGTCGTACAGATTATTTAGTCACCCAGGTACTAAGCCCAGTTATTTTTTCTCCTTCTTTCCCTCCTCCTGCCCTCCACCCTCAGATAGGCCCCGGTGTTTGTTGTTCCTTTCTTTGTGTCTGTGTGTTCTCATCATTTAGCTCCCACTTGTAAGTGAGAACATGCAGTATTTGGTTTTCTGTTCCTGCATTAGTTTGCTAAGAATAATGGCCTCCAGCACCATGTTCCTGCAAAGGACATGATATAATTCTTCTTTATGGCTGCATAATATTCACATTTTCTTTATCCAGTCTACCATTGATGGGCAGTTAGGGTGATTCCACAGCTTTGCCATTGTGAATAGTTCTGCAATAAGCATACATGCTCCTGTGTCTTTATGACAGAATGATTTATATCCCTTTGGGTATATACCCAGTAGTGGGATTGCTGGGTTGAATGGTAGTTATATTTTTAGCTCTTTGAGAAATAACCACACCACTTTCCACAATGGTTGAACTAGTTTACACTCCTGCCAACAGTATATAACTGTTCTATTTTCTCCACACGTCTGTTATTTTTTGACTTTTTAGTAACGGCCATTCTGACTGGTGTGAGATGGTATCTCATCGTGGTTTTCATGTACATTTCTCTAATGATTAGTGATATTGAGCTTTTTTTCATGTGCTTATTGGTGACATGTATGTCTTCTTTTGAAAAGTACTGTTCATATCCTTTGCCCACTTTTTAATGGGGTAGTTTTTCCTTGAAAATTTGTTTACATTCTTTATAGATGCTGGATCTTAGACTTGTGTCAGGTGCATAGTTTGCAAAATTTTTCTTCTATTCTGTAGGTACATTATTCTGTTCTCACATTGCTGTAAATAAATAACTGAGACTGGGTAAAAGAAAAGAAAAGAAGTTAAATTGACTCATGGTTCCGTAAGCTGTACAAGAAGCATTGAGGTTTCTCTTTCTGGGGAGGCCTCAGGAAGTTTCAATCATGGTGGAAGGCAAAGTGGGAACAAGGCATCTCACATGATGGGAGCAGGAGCAACAGAGAGAACAAGGGGGGAAAGGTGCCACACACTTTTAAACAACCAGAGCTCAGTGAGAACAGCAAGGGGATGATGCGAAACCATCTTGAAGGATCCACCCCCATGATCCAATCGTCTCCTATCAGGCACCCCAACATTGGAGATTAAAATTGAACATGAGATTTGGGTGTGGACACAGATCCAAACCATGTCAGTAAGTTGTCTGTTTACTCTGTTGATAGTTTCTTTTGCTGTGCAGAAGCTCTTTAGTTTAATTAGATCCATTTGTCAATTTTTGCTTTTGTTGCAATTGCTTTTGGCACCTTCTTCGTGAAATCTTTGTCGGTTCTTATGTACAGAATGGTATTGCTATGTTGTTTTCCAGAGTTTTTATAGTTTGTGGTTTTATATTTAACTCTATAATCCATCTTGAGTTGATTTTTGCATATGGTATAAGGAAAGGGCCCAGTTTCAATCTTCTGCATATGGCTAGCTAATTATCTTAGTACCACTTATTGAATAGGAATTCCTTTCCCCATTGCTTGTTTTTGTCAGCTTTGTCGAAGATCAGATGGTTGTGGGTGTGTGGCCTTATTTCTGGCCTCTCTGTTCTGTTCCATTGGTCTATGTATCTGTTTTTGTACTAGTACCATGATGTTTTGGTTACTGTAGCCCTGTGGAATAATTTGAATTTGAGTAGCATGATGCTTCTTGCTTTGTTCTTTTTGCTTAGTATTGCTTTGGCTATTGGGGCTCTTTTTTTGTTCCACATGAGTTTTAAAATAGTATGTTTTTCTAATTCTGTGAAGAATGTCATTGGTAGCTTGATAGGAATAGCATTGAATCTGTAAATTGCTTTGGGCAAGAATAGCCATTTTAATGATATCGACTCTTCCTATCTATGAGCATGAAATGTTTTCCATTTATTTGTGTCCTCTCTGGTTTCTTTGAGCAGCAGTGTTTTGTAATTCTCATTGTAGAGATCTTTCACCTCCATGGTTAGCTGTATTCCTAGGTATTTTATTCTTTTTGTGGCAATTGTAAATGGAATTGTGTACCTGATGTGGCTTTCCACCTGGCTGTTGTTAGTATATAGAGATGTTAGGGATTTTTGTATGTTGATTTTGTATCTTGAAACTCTGCTGAGTTGTATATCAGCTTAAGGATCTTTTGGGCTGAGACTATGGGGTTTTCTAGATACAGAATCTTGTTATCTGCAAACAAGAATAGTTTGACTTCCTCTCTTCCTATTTGGATGCCCTTTATTTTTTTCTCTTGTTTGATTCTTCTGGATAGGCCTTCCAGTATATGTTGAATAAGAGTGGTGACAGAGAGCATACTTGTCTTTTCCTTTTGCAAGGGAAATGCTTCCAGCTTTTGCATTCAGTGTGATGTTGGCTGTAGGTTTGTCATAGGTAGCTCTTATTTTGAGGTGTGTTCCTCTGTACCTATTTTTTTGAGATTTTTAAATGAAGGGATGTTGAATTTTATTGAAAACCTTTTCTGCTTTGATCATCATCACGTATTGAGATGATCATGTGGTTTTTGTTTTTGGTTCTGTTTATGTGATGAATCAACGTTTATTAATTTGCATGTGTTGAACCAAGCTTGCGTCCCAAGGATAAAGCTTACTTGACCATGGTGGGTAAGGTTTTTGATGTGCTGCTGGATTTGGCTTACCAGTATTTTGTTGAGGATTGTTTGCATCAGTGTTCATCAAGGATATTGGCCTGAAGTTTTATTTTTTGTTGTATCTCTGCCAGATTTTAGTATCAGGATTAAGTATGACTTAATAATCTCTCAATGGTGGCACCCCTTAATCCTGTAGCATTGGGTATTAAGTTTTAACATAAATCTTGGAGGGGACAGCATCATTGAAACCACAGCAGGCAAACCATCAGGAACTCAGGCCCCAGGCCCATCCCAGTGGACCCATGTGACTGGCCCATCACAGAAACTGGCTGGCTCCTGCAGACCCAGGCTCAAGGCCCACCCCAGTGCTAGATCAACCCCTTAGGACCTAGGCTTCTGGCCAGCCCCATGGATACAGACTCCAGTCTCAGCCTTGGGGACCCAGGTTCCAGGCCCACCTCCATGAACCCAATCAACAAATCTGTCCCAGTGGATCCAGGCTCCGGGCCCAACCCTGTGGGTCCACGTGCCAGGCCCTTTGATACGCTGACCCAAACACTAACCCACCTTGCCTGAGGACTTCAATGCAAGCTCATTCATGGACCATTCCAGACACCATGACCAGAATGTCTTGTATACAGACATTAATGTAAGGAACATCAAGAAACATGAAAAACCAAGGAGATATACATAACACCATCAAAAAAACCAGTAATCTTCCAGTAGCTGACCCCAAATAAGGAGATATACAAAATGCCTCACAAATAATTTATAATTATTTATAAATTATTGTTTTAGGGAAGCTCAGTGAACATCAAGAAAATATAGAGAAATATTTGGGTGGTATCAGAAAACCAACAAATGATCCAAATTAGAAATTTAACAGAGAAACTGAAATTATTTTAAAAATCAAATAGAAATTCTGGAGCTTAAAAGTATAATATATGTAATGAACAAATGCAACAGAGAGCATCAACAGCAAAACTGATTAAAGAGAAAAAAAATATGTGGAGTCAAAAACAGATTATATCAAAATACATAGGCAGAGGAGAACAATGAAAAAAAGAATAAAAAAGGAATGAAGAAAGCTAATGGGATTTATGGGACAACATTAAAGGAGCAAATATTCAAGCTAAAGAATATAAATAAGGAGAAAGAGTCAAAGGGGTAATATTCTTCTTTAAAGAAATAGTAGAACATTGCAGAAAAAGAAAACTACAGATCAATATTTCTTATGAACATTGATGCAAACATCCTCAACAAAATACTAGCAATATGAATTCAGCAGCACATTAAAAGTATTATTTACCATGACCAAATGAGATTTTTTTTCCAAGAATGCAAGACTGGTTTAATATGTGCAAATCAATAAATGTGATATGCCACATTATAAGTGTACAGAACACAAACCATAAGATCATCTTAATAGAGGCAGAGACAGCGTTTGATAAAATTAATCATCCTTTCATGATTAAAAGCTGTCAACAAACTAGGTATAGAAGGAATGTACCTCGACACAATAAAGGCCTTATATGATAAACCGCAGCTTACGTCATACTCAATGGTGAAAAGTTGAATACTTTTCCTCCAAGATCAAGAATAATACAAGAATGCTCATTCTTACCACTTATTTTCAACATAGTTCTGAAAGACCTAGCCAGAGCAATTAGACAAAAGAAAGAAATAAAGGTCATCCAAATCAGAAAGAAAGAAGTTAATGGTCTCTGCTTCAGAACACATGATCTTATAAAGACCCCACCAAATTAAACCTGTTAGAACTAACAAACAAATTCAGTAAGGTTGCAGGTTACAAAGTCAATATACAAAAATCAGCAGCATTTCAGCACAATAAAACAAACTATCTGAAAAAGAAATCAAGAGAAACAATTTATTTACAATCAGTACCAAAATTCTTAGAAATAATTTAACCAAGGATATAAAAGATCTGTTCACAGAAACTTATAAAACATTGAAGAAATTGGAGACACAAATAAATGTAAAAATATTTCACATTCATAAATTAGAAGAATGAATATTGTTAAAATGTCCACATTGGGGGACAAGACAGCCAACTAGACAAGGCTGGGAGAAGTGCCTCTCCTACCAAGAGAAACCAAAACATTGAATAAACTATCCCGCTTTTAATAGATTTTTTGAGAGAAAAAACTGAAAGTTAATAGAGAGACGACTCAGATCCAGAGGTGGAAGAGGAAGGAAGCTTGGCACCCTATAGAGTTGCTGAGTGACAGGACCAGCTTCTGGTCCTAAATAAGGAAGGAGAGAGTGAAGGAACTGCCAGGTGACACACTCCCACCATGGACCTCTGGGATCCTAGCTTTAAGAGATCCCATCACCCACATAAACGTTTGAATTGACATGGCGAGATGCCTGGAGAGTAGGCAGATGCAGAGCTCAAGCCTGTGTGGAGCCCAGATTTTGTGAGTGGGACAGTTGCAGCAAAACACAACCATAGGTGCCCATCCACCAAGGCAGGCTCTTCAACTTGCTCGGAGTGGCTCTAGCCCTTGCTGACTGCTGGGCAGGGAGAGAGCAGAGCTATCTTCCTCATGGGACCTGGGTGTGTCTGATCTGTGCACACCACTATCCTCCAACTGATCCCGAGGCTCCTCCCTGGCCACTCTTGTGTGCACACAGCACAGCCTCTACTGCTACACCTGAGTACTTTGCCAGTGGCCTGGGAGCACTTTGTCCCCCCTCGCACAGCTGGTGCTGGACCATGAGGGGCCAGAGAACAAAGCCATGGGTGCGATCCCAACTCCCAAATGTTTGAACACACAAGTCAGAATATTGGGCTGAGATCTGTGGCCAGAGTCTGAGTAGGGGAGAAGCTCCCACTCTCAGAACACTGAGAAAAGTAAGGCAAGGGTTTCTGGGCTGGTACAGGAACTCGGTGTGCTTCTCTCTACAAGACTGGTGAGGGAAAGGTGTAACCTGTTTGTCAGCCACAACATCTTCCTGAGGGAGCCTTGTGTCTGGGTAAAACTGACAGACCAGTGATCTGGGTGCAGAAGGCTTGAGACAAAACTAGCTGGTTGGGCCAGCTATGGGGCAGACGCTGGAAAGAAACCTGGTCAGGGGAGCCTGAGCTGAGTGGTCCCCACAGTCATCTGCTTGGCAAGAAACCCTAGGTTGCAGGTGCTAGACCAGCTGCACACCCACAGCAACACTGCCATGCCCAGGATCCTCTGCCCTTGATCCTGAATCAGCAGACCGCCTGCAGATATACTTCACAACCCACACTGACTCTGCCGTGCACACAGGACCAGTGGGCCCCAGGGGAGCTGCAGGTCTCCTGGTGACCTAATCTTTTTTTGTCTTTTTTTCATTCCTTTTTGTGGAGAACGGGGTCTCGCTATATTGCCCAGGCAGGTCTCGAACTCCTGGGCTCAAGCTATCCTCCCGCCTCTGCCTCCCTGAGAGCTGGGATTACAGGCGTGAGCTACCACGCCCTAATCTTAAGCTAAGTGTGGCTAAGAGCCTACCTGCTGGCCTTTACTATTAAGCACTGACCACTGGATTGCCCCTGAATTACACCACCAAACAAATACTGTTTCAGCACACATTGCCAGTGAAACCCAATGCAGGAACATAGTAAAAAATAAAGACCTGGCATAGAGTCTTGGCCCTCTGAAAACACCCAGAAAAAAGTCAGCTATAGTCAACATACATCACAGTCAAAATATCAAGGAAAATAATGAAGAATAAAACAAAAAGTCAAAACCAAATGACAGTTACTTCAAAAAGATAAAGGAACACCAGCTGTCTTCGATGAGAAAGAATCAGCACAAACTCTGGCAGTTCAAAAAGTCAGAATGTCTCTTTAACTCCAAACAATCATATTAGCTCTCATCAGATTGAAATGGCTGAAATGACAGACATAGAATTCATTATCTGGAAGGTAAAGAAGCTCAAAGACATTCAGGAGAAAGTTGAAACCCAGTCCAAGGAAGCCATTAAAGCAATCCAAGAGTACAGAGATAACATAGCCATTTTAAGAAAGAACCAAACGGAACTTCTGCAATTGACAAATTCATTATAGGAATTTTGTAATACATTCAGAAGTATTAACAGAATAGATCAAGTTGAGGAATCTCAGAGCTCAAAGATCAGTCCTTTGAATCAACACAGACAAAACTAAAGAAAAAAATTTAAAAATAAAATCTCTACAAAATGTGGAATTATGTAAAGATATCAGACTTACAACTTATTGGCATTTCTGAAAGAGGAGAAAGAATAAGTAACTTGGAAAACATATATGAGGATAGCCCATGAAAATTTCCCCAATCTCCCTAGAGAGGCTGACATGCAAATTCAAGAAATGCAAATAACCCCTGTGAGATAACTAGAAGATGACTATCCCCAAGACACATAGTCATAAGATTCTCCAAGGTCAACGTGAAAGAAAAAATTCTTAAGGGCAGCTGGGGAAAAACCTGAGGTCACTTACAAAGGGAACCTCATCAGACTAACAGCAGACTTCTCAGCAGAAACCTTACAAACCAGGCAAGATTAGGGGCCTATTTTTAGCATCCTTAAAGAGAAGAAATTTCTTTTTTTTTTTTTTTTTTTTTTTTTTTGAGACGGAGTCTCGCTCTGTCTGTCGCCCGGGCTGCTGGAGTGCAGTGGCCGGATCTCAGCTCACTGCAAGCTCCGCCTCCCGGATTCACGCCATTCTCCTGCCTCAGCCTCCCGAGTAGCTGGGACTACAGGCGCCCGCCACCTCGCCTGGCTAGTTTTTTTTTTTTTTTTTTTTTGTATTTTTTAGTAGAGACGGGGTTTCACCATGTTAGCCAGGATGGTCTCGATCTCCTGGCCTTGTGATCCGCCCGTCTCGGCCTCCCAAAGTGCTGGGATTACAGGCTTGAGCCACCGCGCCCGGCCGAGAAGAAATTTCAATGAAGAATTCCATATCCTGCAAAACTAAGCTTCATATAAGGAGAAATAGGCTAGGCATGGTTGCTCACACCTGTAATACCAGCATTTTGGGAGGCTCAGGCAGGAGGATTGCTTGAGATCAAGAGTTTGAGACCAGCCTAGGCAACATGGCAAAACCCTGTGTCTTCTAAAAATACAGAAGTTACCTGGGCAAGACTCCATCACAAACAAACAAACAAAAACTATCAGGTACTATGCTCACTACCTGGGTGACAAAATCATTTTTACACCAAACGCAGTGACAAGCAATTTACCCATGTAACAAACCTGCATGTGTATCCCCTGAACCTAAAATGAAAGTTAAAAAAAAAGAACTTTCATCAACATTTCTTGCAGTGAAGGTATGTTAGTGATGAACATTCTCTGCTTTTATTGCCTGAAAATATCTTTATTTTGTATTCGTATTTGACATATCTTCTCACTGGACATAAAAATTCTAAATTACAAGTTTTTCCCCTTTTTTATATTAACAATTTCATTCCAATGTCTTTCATATTGCCTTATTTGTGACGATGCCTTCTATCCATCTTATCTTTGTTCCAAGTATAAGAAGTGTGCCACAACCCCAGACTGATTAAAAACATTTTTTTACATTAAAAAAGCAAAAGAAAGAAACATTTTTATATGAGGCTGTCTCAGATTCAGACACCACCCAATCTTCAGATTTCGAATAGCTTATACTCAAACATTTGGTAATATCAGCTCCTTAATGGTCTTCCTGGAGGGCAGATGCATTCTAGAGATGAGAACACGATCATGATTACTAATGCTACCACCACTATGCACGCACAAAAGTCACTGGTGTGATCCTTTCTCAGAACATTGTGGTAACTTCTGGACATTCTCTGCTGTTATAATTGCTTCTTCTTTCTGTTTTTTTTTTTTTTCCCCCTTATCTGAACAGATAATTTTCTCCATTGGAATGAAAAAGTCTTGCTTCATGCTCTTTAACTGTGTGACCTTGGGCATATTACTTTACTTTGGGGCAAACCATTTTCCTTCTTGAGGACCAAATGTGCTCTTTTATAAAATGAGCAGTTAAGTGATTAGATTGTCTCTCTGGACATGGCTCATGTTGACAACCTGGATCACATTAGAGGATCACATTGAGACCTTTATGTCGGCCTCAATTTCTCCATCTGTAAAGTAGAGGTTGGGCTTAGATTATAGATGATAAAGACACCAACTTTCCTGGAAAGGATTCTAAACTTAGGCTCAGCCTCAGTTAAGAAGGAGTTCTGTGATTAAACAGGGATGCCCACCTCAGCAACAGAAATGGGCAGGTCAACCATGTATGCTGTGCCTTGGTGAAGATTTTATGCTATGCTGTGCATTTGATATCCATTCTCTATATTTGAAATCCAATCTAAGATTATCTAGAAGGTCATTTCCAAGACACTGATGAGATATATCTATATAAATATACAACTCAGGATAAAAGCAACTTTTAATATTTAGTGTGTGCCTCTGATCTGATTACAGCCCACAGGGAAATATAGACAATACAGGCTAATGAAGAAAGGTGGTAAGATTTTTTTTTTTTTTTTTTTTTTTTTTGAGATGGAGTTTCGCTCTTGTCACCCAGGCTGGAGTGCAATGGTGCAATCTTGGCTCACTGCAACCTTCGCTTCCTGGGTTCAAGCGATTCTCCTGCCTCAGCCTCCTGAGTAGCTGGGATTGGAGGCACCCATCACCATACCCAGCTAATTTTTGTATTTTTTAGTAGAGATGGGATTTCCCCATGTTGTCCAGACTGTTCTCGAACTCCTGACCTCAGGTGATCTGCCTGCCTCAGCCTCCCAAAGTGCTAGGATTACAGGTGTGAGCCACTGCAACCGGCCAAGGGTGATAAGATTTTAAAAATTCATTTAAAATACAGAAATTTCAAAAAGGGAGAAGTGCAGTGATAGCAAAATTGATGCAAACTGTGCAAGCATGAAATCTATTTTGTAGCTGAATCTAATTTTCTTGGTCCTGAGATTCTATTTCCATTGGTTTTCAAATAGTTAATTCTATTGATTTTTCAGGGAGATTACTAAAATCACTGATAATTATTTTCTTAGTGACACAAAATCTAAAAAGCACTATATAAACCTTCTCTCTACCTCCCCTTATCCTTATGTCACCTTACCCTACCCCAAATACTCCGATGGCAGAGTATCTACCCATGGCAGAGTAGAGAATATGTGCACTAACAAAACCACATGCACAGGGTGGGGTATCCATCTCTGACTTGGCTGAGCTAGTCTAAGGAAGGAAGGCTCTGTGGCCACTGTCCTTGGAAGTCATTCTCACAGGTTGGTGGTATTCTCAAGTAGGTGGTGCTTGAGTGGCCCAAGAGCACCCACATGCTGCTATGCATTTTTCTGACAACCTCTTTATGATCTCTGACTTTGGCAGATCATCCCGCATCTCTCAATTGGAGAGTCACCTTTCTTATCTCCACAGAAAATTCTTAATCAAGCTCCTGGTTTTCCCTTACAGCTTCTACTTTTTAAACTAACTTCTCCAACTTCACCACTACATCTCTGACAGATGAGAACATTAGAGATTCCTTGTTTTTCAAAAACAAAACAAAACTCAGCAAAACTATAAATATACTAAGGAGAAGTCTGTATTATCTCCTGCCAAAATATATCACCCTGCATTTTTAAAAATTTTTAACTTTTGTGGGTACATAGTAGGTGTATGTATTTGTGGGATACATGAGATGTTTTGATACAAGCATGCAATACATAATAACCACATCATGGAATATGGGGTATCCATCCCCTCAAGCATTTATCCTTTGTGTTACAAATAATCTAATTATACTTTTTTATTACTTTAAAATGTACAATTAAATTATTTTTGACTATAGTCATCTCATTATGCTATTAAATACCAGGTCTTATTCATTCTTTCTAACTATTTTTTGTACCCAGTAACCATCCTCACCTCCCCACACATGCCCACTACCCTTCCCAGCCTCTGATAACCATCTTTCTACTCTCTATCTCCATTGAGTTCAATAGTTTTGATTTTTAGATTTCACAAATAAGTGAGAACATGCAACGTTTGTCTTTCTGTGCCTGACTTATTTCACTTAGCATAATGGCCTCCAGTTCCATCCATGTTATTGCAAATGACAGCATCTCATTCTTTTTTATGGCTGAATAGTACTCCATTGAGTATAAGTTTCACATTTTCTCTATGCACTCATCTGTTGATGGACACTTAGGTTGCTTCTAAATCTTGGCTATCGCGAAGAGTGCTGCAACAAGCACAGGTGTGCAGATATCTATTCAATATACTTATTTCCTTTTGGAGGGGGGGTATATACCCAGCAGTGGGATTGCTGGATCGTATGGTAACTCTATTTTTAGTTTTTTGAGGAACCTCCAAACTGTTCTCCATAGTGGTTGTACTAACTTACATTCCCACTAGTTGTGTACGAGGGTTTCCTTTTCTTCACATCCTTGCCAGCATTTATTATTGCCTATTCTTTTGGATAAAAGCCGTTTTAACTGTAGTGAGATGATATTTCACTGTAGTTTGATTTGCATTTCTCTGATGATCAGTGACTTTGAGTACCTTTTCCTCTGCCTGTTTGCCATTTGTATGTCTTCTTTTGAGAATATCTATTCAGATATTTTGCCTTTTTGTTTGTTTGTTTGTTTTGTTTGTTTTGAGACAGAGTCTCCCGCAGTCGCCCAGGCTGGAGTGCAGTGGCGCGATCTCGGCTCACTGCAAGCTCTGCCTCCTGGGTTCATACCATCCTCCTAGTTCCTAGTATCTGGAACTACAGGTGGCCACCACCACGCCCGGCTAATTTTTTTTTTTTTGCATTTTTAGTACAGACGGGGTTTCACCGTGTTAGCCAGGATGGTCTTGATCTCCTGATCTCGTGATCCACCTGCCTTGGCCTCCTAAAGTGCTGGGATTACAGACATGAACCACCACGCCCTGCCATTATTTTGCCCATTTTTAAATTGGATCATTAGATTTTTTTTTCCTATAGAATTGTTTGAGCTCTTTATATTTCCTGTTATTAATCCCTTGTCAGACAGGTCATTTACAAATATTTTCTCCCATTCTGTGGGTCTTTTCACTTTATTGATTGTGTGCTTTGCTGTGCAGAAGCTTTTTAACTCGATGTGATCCCATTTGTCCATTTTGCTTTGATTGCCTGTGTTTGTGGGTCATTACTCAATATTTGCCCAGACAAACATCCTGGAGAGTTTCCCCAGTTTTCTTATAGTAGTTTCATAGTTTGAGGTCTTAGATTTAATTCTTTAATCCATTTGATTTTTGATTTGATGTTTTGTATATGGTGAGAGACAGAGGTCTAGTTTCATTATTCTGCATATGGATATCCAGTTTTCCCAGCACCATTTATTAAAAAGACTGTTGTTTTTAATAAACAACAGTTTATGTTCTTGCCAGTCATGCCAGTGTATGTTCTTGGCACCTTTGTCAAAAATGAGTTTACTGTAGATGGGTGGGCTTGTTTCTGGGTTCTCTATTCTTTTCCATTGCTCTATGTGTCTGTTTTTATGTGAATTGCACAACCATGCTGTTTTGGTTACTATAGCTCTGTAGTATAATTTAAAGTCAGGTAATGTGATTTCTCCAGTGTTGTTCTTGTTGCTTAGGATGGCTTTGGCCATCCTGCATTTTTAACCCTTTTCCCATTTTCACCCAGAATACTCACTGGTGGCACTTGCAGCACCAGGGTTTACCCTGAGATAACTTTGCCATGAAATATATCACCTTTATTATTATTTTCACATTGTTCTAATATATTGACTTTGAAAACACAAGTTATCATTCTATTTGTAGCATCTTGTTGTTAGCAATGTAAATTTCCATTTACAAAATATAGAAATTCTTGATCGCTGAAAATGTCAAATTCTAGAAAGTGTAGCATTCCTATGTTAATATTGTTCTCAAACAGTTTTTGGCCAAAGAGTCATTTAATGAATCTACTTTTTTCCAAAATAGACGATTCTGATGATTCAGATGATTCTGATGTTAGTTCTGTTCAAAAATAATTCCAAGAACAGTTTGTATATTTTATTTTCACACTGAAAATCAGTCAGCCTCAAGAGCGTGTTAATGTAAAATTAAATGAACACAGGCAGTGAGCTGCACTTTTTTTTTCTAAACAGTAAAAAATTTTCCTGATTTTCTTGGCATCCGGTGGTATTAAACATATGTGGGAGAAATACAGCTTAGCAAACTCTTCCAGGAGATAAAGTGCTGATTACCCCTACTGGGCAATTTCACAATGTCTCCTATATTTTTCTCCTTTGGTAGTGGGGATGGGGGAGCACAATGTTACATTGGGCCTCTCTCCTCTCTCTCTTTCTCTCTCCCTCTCCTTTGAAAATGTTTCCTCTCTTTCAATATTTCATTTCTTATTTGTATTTCTGAATGAGGGAAAAGAGTTGATGGGACAGTGGAGTGGGAAAAAGAAGAGCACCAATAAAACCTGTTTTCCTGTTTCACTATTTTCATTCCAAATTCCTTCTATCTCATAATTGATGGAATCTTATGAACTTATTAGTTAAAAAGTGTCTTTCTTGTTTCACAGGAATTCATACTGGGATGATCACTCAGAAGAAAAGGTGAATACCAGATGTTGTAAGCTATTGGACTGCCACAAGTGATATCTTTACACACCATTCTGCTGTCACTGGGTATGTATGAAGTGCTGCATACAGACAGAGGAGAAAGGCAATTGACCCCATCTAAAGTTAACCAAAACTTCCTCTTGGGGCTGTTTCTTTCCATCAGACCTTACAGTTCTACGGGATAATAGCTTATCTCATAAGACCTGAGCTTTCTTTAATAATTTCTAGAAGCAGACGTTATTGTGTCATGCACACTCAGTGTTGCAAATTAATGGTCTGGTGATCTGGGTGGCATGGCATTTTCCCCTTCTCTGGTTCATCACCCATGATAGACCAGTAAAGGTGATCACTTAAATTCCTTCCTGTGCAGTGTTCTGTATTCCTCAGGACACACAGCTTCCTCTCTCCCAGGAGCCATGAATCTCCTGATGCTGACATTCGTTATCTGTGGGTTGCTAACTCAGGTGACCAAAGGTAATAGAACCCTATAAAGCAGAGATGATGGAACTAGGATGAGTTGTTGCCCTTGGGCTCCCCTGGTATCATGATGGGAAGAGAGGGAATCTACAGGAAAAATCTGGGCCAATAAAGAGCAGCAGAAATGCTCTTATTTTGGCAGCTCCATGCCCCTAGTCTCTGAGAATCTTTCTGTTAGGGACGTCTAGCAAGCTGGGATGTCCTCTGAAGCATTTCTCCAAAGACAAGAATTTTCTTAATGCTCTGAGCCACCCTATCTGTCTCTCTACATAACTATCCAATGTTAGCTCAGCCTCACTTCACTTCTATTTTGATTATTCCGTTGTATCTATTTCATTGTTGTGTCCTATTAGTTCTCCTACAATCTTGAATTCTTCTTTGCCTGGAGAGTACCTTCAGAGGGAGGCCCTCATTTTTATGTTCTTAGATATGGTGAGCAAGTCCATTGACAGTTTGTAGATTCTGTAGCACTATCATATGGAAGAGACAATATATGTTTGGGGTAGAAGTGGAAATAAGTGGAGTGAAGACAGGATAGAAAAACTAGCGACCAATGGGGAGCTTCTAATTTTAGATGAATAGGAACAGTCTGTTTCCACTATTTAATAATGCTACTTTTGAAAATTTTTAACATTTTATTTTAAAAAACTTGCAATTGATTATGTATCAAGCAATTGATAGATTTATAGGGTTTAAGGAAAAGAAAAGGGCATGCCTGTCCAAGAATACCAGTTCTTCAGTCCTCCCCTTCAGAATCAATCAATGTTACCAATTTCTTATCTATCCTAGCAAATACAAATATACTTATTTGCCTGTGTATACCTTTTAGATTTTTTTTAAATGCAATTGCAAATGCACCATGTGAATTGTTCTGCAATGTACTAGCAATGTATTAGAGACATCTTATCCAGACATAAACCTAGTTCATTATTTTTAATCAATAAGTAAAACTCTGAGGAGGAGCAGATGTATCTCCTCACATTAATTACTCTGCTATTGATGAAAAATAGGTCTTTAATTATCAAAAACAATTCAGCAAGAAAAATTTGTAAGCAAATGTATGTCTTTCCATTTATGACTGGACACATGGACACATACACACACATACACACACAAATCACCTACCAGAAAAGCTGAACTACTCTTCTCTCCTATCACCAGCTGCAAGAGTGTCAGCTTCCCATACACTCATCAGTCCTTTTTGTTTTTTCTACTCCATTCTTCCAAGTTTTACAGTCTAATATGTGAAAATGATGTCCTGATGTTTGAATTCATGACACTTCAGTTATAAATGAGTTTGAACATCCAGTCCATTAGATTTCTAAACTTTCTTATCTTTATATACCAAGAAATTTGGCTTTTGTTAAATTTGGAGGTGTTACATGTTGCTTAGAAAGATGCTATTCATGTCTATTAAATGGTTATAACTGTGCCTATGATCTGTTATGTCTTGATTCACATGTTGATGTAATATGAGTTACAGAATTAATATCTACTTTCACTTCTGATTATAAACTGCTGTATTTGTTGAAAATTTGGAAATTTTGAAATTGTAAAGAGGTAAAAAAATTGTAAAGAAGTTAAAAGAGACAAAATATTTTTGATCTGTTTTTCTTCCTCAGTTTTCTTATTTGAATAAAAATGTATAGCATACTTATAAATTTTCTATTAAACTATTAGTATTTTCCCATTTACTAAATATTTTTCAAAAACTGTATTTCCAATGACTGCATAAAATTTTATAGAAAGGATACTGCTTAAATTACTTAGCCAAATTTTTTTTGCATAAATAAGTGCATTTACATTTTATAGACAAGGATGGCTAGCATAACCTTTCTTATACATAAATCATTCAGCATAAAATTCCTGGAGATGTAGTTTTTTCTGTCTGCTTCATGTATTATCAATTTTTGAATACTTGCCAAGTCCTAAAAATGAAAGATTATGTTTAGTTAATTTTTATTTATGTCTGTGAGTAATGGAGAAGTCAAACTCCAAATACATGCTTAATGTATATTTAACTTTTCTATAAATTGTCTATGCCTCTTTTTCTCTTTTATTTTGGAGAGTTAGTTTTCATTTTTTTGATTTAGAGATTTTCATTTTTGTGTTCTCTTACAGGTTTGGTTTTGAAATTTAACTATTTAGTCCCTCTGAGCTTTATATTATGTGTTTTCAAGTGAGATAGCACCTGATGGCTTGTGAAGCAACTTTTTACCAAGCCAAGCTGTCAGTGGACTGCTATCAATAGATATATTTTAAGTTGTTACTAGCTGATTTTATATCTGGTATGTGTGGTAAGAATTCCACACATGGGATAATGTTTTGGCTAGATGGCTCCCCTGCTTAGAAACATGCAATTGCTAGTCATATTTCTAATTTTAGAATTTTGAGGGCCGGGCGCGGTGGCTCAAGCCTGTAATCCCAGCACTTTGGGAGGCCGAGACGGGCGGATCATGAGGTCAGGAGATCGAGACCATCCTGGCTAACACGGTGAAACCCCGTCTCTACTAAAACATACAAAAAAACTAGCTGGGCGAGGTGGCGGGCGCCTGTAGTCCCAGCTACTCGGGAGGCTGAGGCAGGAGAATGGCGTGAACCCGGGAGGCGGAGCTTGCAGTGAGCTGAGATCCGGCCACAGCACTCCAGCCTGGGCGGCAGAGCGAGACTCCGTCTCAAAAAAAAAAAAAAAAAAAAAAGAATTTTGAGATACTGCTTGATGAAGATCACATGTCCTAACAACATCATAGTTCCAGACTGAAGTTCTTTGAATAAAATGACTATTGTCACTCTAGAAAAAAAAATATGAATTATTCTCAATTGCCATCATTCTACTGCTTAAACCAAATTCTTGGAATTATCTTTGATTTTTTATATCCTATGACATTCATATCTATTAGGAAGTCTATTACATCTGCCTGCAAATTATATCCAGAATGCAATTATTCTCGTCACCTCCATTGCTACCACTGTGCTTCTAGTCACCATCATTTCTCACCTGTGATCCTCAGGATCTCTGTCCTTTTGCTCTTCCCTTCCACACTCTTGTGAAGTACACATAATGCATAATCCGCTTACACTGGAAGTCAGATCATGTACTTTTGCTCAAAACTCTGCTATGGCCCCCTCTATACTCAGAGCAGTAACCAGAGTCCATACAATGGCTCACCTGGCCCTGCAGGATCTGGCCTTTATGACCTTTCTCACCTCATCTCCTACTATTATAGTCCTTGTTCACTCCACTACAGCCACACAGGCCCCAGTGCTCTTCCCCAAACATATCAGACTCAACCCATAGAGCTCTGTTTGTTTCCTCTGCCTAGAACGCACTTGCTGGTGTGACTAATTCCTTTACCTCCTTCAAGCTGTTTAATCATCACCTTGTTACACAGGCCTGTGCAACTCCTGTTTATGAATCTTCTATTACCCTTACATCTATTCTCCCTTCTTTCTGCAAACCATTTATCACCTTTTCATCTACAAAATAATGTCCTTTGTTTTTTATTGAGGTAAAATATACATATATAAATTACCATCCTTACCATGTTTTTACCATATTTTCATGTATACCTGTTGGCCATTTGTATCTCTTCTGTTGAGAAATGTCTATTCAAATCTTTTACCCATTCTAAAATCAGATTATTTGTTTTTGTTTTTGTTCGCTATGGAGCTGTTTGAGTTCTTATATTAATATATTTTTGGTTGTTAATTCCTCGTCAGACAGATAGTTTGCAAATATTTTCTCCCACTCTGTGGGCTATATCTTCACTTTGTTGATTATTTCCTTTGCTGTACCCAAGCTTTTTAGTTTGATGTAATCCTAATTGTCTCTTTTTGCTTTGGTTTCCTGTGCTTTTGCGGTCTTACCCAAGAAACCTTTGCCAAGACCAATGTCCTGAAGTGTTTCCCTAATGTTTTCTTCAGGTAGTTTCATAGTTTCAGGTCTTAGATTTAAGTCTGTAAACCATACAGTTTAGCAGGGAGTGCTCTTGCTTTTTATTGTCTATCTCCCTCTGCTAGAAAGTCAGCTCCATGTGATTTTTGTCCATTTAGTTCACAGATGTACCTCAAGGGCCCAAGATGGTGCCTGTACCATAGAAGGAGCCCAAAATTTTGATGACTGTGTGATTATAGCCTAATTTAATAATGGAGAGGATAACATAAAAGCAGTAGGAAGGAATGTAAGTGAGAAACAGTTTTGAAGAATAATTGACAGAACAAGGCGATTCAAAGACAAAGGGGAAGAAAAGAGCCAAGATGACATATTTCAAGTACGGATAATGCTGGAGAAAAAAAATTAAGATATAAATCTTTGTAGATGTGAGGAATGAAGAAGCAAAGTTAGAGTTTGTCTGGCACAAAATAAGTGGAAGGTCTAGACTTGAAACTTATAGAAAATTCCACGAAGTACAAAGTAAAATGGAGCCAGTAAAATAACAAAGATAGAATAAATGACTCTAGAAGAGCGAAGGTAGAATAAATAATCGGTGAAGTTGGACTAGAGCCAATATTTCCCAGAGGATAAAATATGAACCAAGTTATTGTGAGCCTAACACATACGTACATACATACATCTAGATATGCTTTATATATATTATCACATTAAATTCAAGCAAGGTTGTTTAGAAAATTACTTGCTCTTCTGTACATATGCCAGGCTTCCTCCTCCATAGAGCCTTATCTCTAGCTGCTTCCTCTGCCTAGAATTTACTTACTTAGGTACTCCTTGGGCAATTGTCTTGAGAAAGATGATCAGGCAGTTTACTGCTTGATAAATGAACATACAATGCAGCACACTAGTTTCCCTTTAGATTTATATCTTCACCCCTCAAATGAGTAGTCACACTGCTTGGAAATCCTACTGCATTTCTCTTGTAAATGAACCTTCCCTCTTTTTCTTTCTTTTTTTGAGACAGAGTCTTGCTCTGTCACCAGGTTTGGACCGCAGTGGCCCGATCTCGGCTCACTGCAACCTCCGACTCCCTGGTTCAAGTGATTCTCCTGCCTCAGCCTCCAGAGTATCTGGGGTCACAGGCACGTGCCACCACATCCAGCTAATTTTGTATTTTTAGTAGAAACAGGGTTTCACCATGGCCAGTCTGGTCTCGAACTCCTGAACTCAAGTGATCTGCCCACCTCGGTCTCCCAAAGTGCTGGGTTTACATGTGTGAACCACCACACCCAACCTGCTTGTTTCTTTTCTCATTGCTTGCAAACACCATTTCGTTCTTCAAAACAAACCTGAAAGCCCTCCCTTAACCTTGCATTGCCCTCTAACAAGTTATTTATTTCTCTGCTTTTCTTTGGAGCTAAACTTCTTAAGAGTTTCATTTACAGATCCTGCATTCACTTCTCTCTCATTCACATTTTGACCAACTGCAATTTAGTTTCTTTTCTCATAACACTCAGAAGCTGCTCTCCTCAGTATGAAGTGACCTTCATACTACTAAAAGCATGGACACTTTCCTGCCTTCATCTTTTTTTTTAACCTCTCAGCAGTATTTGACCACAAAATGACCACTCTGTTCTTTAAGAAACAGTCTCCTCTCCTGCTTAATGTAGTCGCATCAGATACAACTTTCCCTATAACCTTTATGCATTTTCTGTTTTCATGCATATCAGCCCAACCTGCAACTGTCAGTATCTCCCAGTCTTTCAACAACTGCTTGTGAAATACCCCTGTATATGGCAATCCAGAAATGCCAGAAAATTATCAGCTGTCTCTGGGATCATCTATTAACTATGGGGGAAGCTGGATAAATAGTCCAGGTCCTTTGAACCTCATGTAGAATAACTTTAGGGCTTGGTAATATTTTTTTTTTCCTGTGGTAATTCCTTTATTTGCAGTTCAAGGCTAATTATGGAAAGTAAACATAAATGATTTTAGTTCTTCAAGGTTTTTACTGTAACTGTGCACCCTTTCATTCTTCAAGGTTTTTCTGTAACACTGCACCTTTAGGACCTGATGCCCAATTAAACATTTTTTTAAGTTATTTGGTCTTTTTTTTTAAAATAAAAACTAAATGCTATTTTTGCTTTTACTTTTAGTTGACATGTAATAATTGTTCATACTTAGAAGATGCAGAGTGATATTTTGATACATGTGTACAGTGTGTAATGATCAAATCAGGGTATTAGCATATCTATCACCTCAAACATTTGTCATTTTTTTATGTTGGGAATATTCAGAATCCTCTCTTCTAGCTATTTGAAAATATACAATAAATGATTGTTAACTATCATCACCCTACAGTGCTATAGAACAGCGGACCCCTTTTGGCACCAGGGACCAGTTTCGTGGAAGACAGTTTTTCCAATGGGGTGAAGATGGTGGTGGGGATGGTTTCAGGATAAAACTGTTCCACCTCAGGTCATCAGGCGTTAGTTAGAGTCTCACAAGGAACACACATCCTAGATCCCTCACATGCACACAGTTCATAATAGGGTTCATGCCATTATGAGAATCTAATGCCTTGGCTGATCTGACAAGAAGTGGAGCTCAGGCGGTGATGCTCGCACACCTGCTGTTCACCTTTTGCTGTGCGGCCTGGTTCCTAACAGGCCATGGACCACTACCCATTGGCTGCCCGGGGGTTGGGGACCCCTGCTATAGGACACTGGAACCTTTTCCTCCTATCTAGGTGTAATTTTCTATCTGTTAACCAACCTCTCTCTATCCTCAATTCCCTTCCCAGCCTCTAGTAATCACTATTCTACAGTCCACTTCTATGAACTCAACTTTTTTAGCTCCTACTTATGAATGAGAACATGTGGTATTTATTTTTTTGTGTCTATTTCACTTAACGGAATGTAACATGTCCCCCAGGCTCATCCATGAGTCTGAGGCTTATTTTGTAGCCTGGCTGCTGGGCTTCCCTGTGGGATTGTCCTCTGAGCAAACAGAACACAGCCATGCTGCTGGCCAGCAGTTGATAGATGATCTCATGATAATAACAGGTTATAACTCACCTTTTATTGGATTTCTTGCTTTCCTGATTTCTACATTTCTCCACTGATTTTTTTGAGGGAGGAATTTTCTCTCAACTAAACTATCATATTCAGATCTTTGCTGGAGCTCTGCTTTGCTGGGGGTCTGCTTTAAGACTCTAGTGTCTTATTCTCCTGTTTTGATCTGACTTATCTTATTGGTCCTTTTAAGTCGTTTCCTCTTATCTGATCTCTTAATATTGAAACTCACTAGAATTTAATTCTATTCCTCTTTTTTTCTCATATTATTTCAACCCACCATGGTTGATCAATTTCTGTACTTTAAATGCTATCCATAAGCATCACATTTATTGATTTGCATATGTCAAACCAACCTTGCTTCCCAAGGATAAAGGCTACTTGATTGTAGTGGGTAAGCTTTTTGATGTGCTGCTGGATTCAGTTTGCTACTATTTTGTTCAGGATTTTTGCACTGATGTTCATCAAGGATACTGGCCTGACATTTTTTTCTTGTGTCTCTGCTAGGTTTTGGTCTCAGGATGATGCTGGCCTCATAGAATAAGTTAAGGTGGAGTCCTGCCTTCTCAATTTTGGGGGAATAGTTTCAGTAGGAATGATACCAACTCTTCTTTGTATATCTGGTAGAATTCAGCTGTGAATCCGTCTGGTCCTGGGCTTTCATTTTCATCCTTTCTATCCAGGTTTTGTATCAGTCGAAGTATGCTTTCTCTCTCTCTGTCCCTGTCTCTCTTTTTCTACCTTCCTCCTTTTCGCCACATAACTTCTTTAATGGTACATGGCACAATTTTAATATACAGTTTTTGTTGTCCTGTTTGTCTCTTTCAATGGCTTTTTGTATTTGACATAGTATTAGTCTAGATGTCAGTCAGTATAAACTTTTGAATGAATGAAAAGTTGTTATGTTGATGCCAGAGTTAAAAATTTGACCTATATTTTGTTCTCTACAGGTAGCTTTGAACCCCAAAAATGTTGGAAGAATAATATAGGATGTTGCAGAAGACGATGTTTAGATACTGAAAGGTACATACTTCTTTGTAGGAACAAGCTATCATGCTGCATTTCTATAATAATGTCATATGAATACACTCGACGACCACCATTTCCTGTGATTCAGCTTAGAGGATATAACATTTGATTATAGTGATATGGGCTCTTTTACTGGTTCCCCAGTATCTAAGTTGAGTGATCTGGTAACATTTGACACACATGGAGAAACCATGACCCCCGAGACCAATACTCCCGAGACTACTATGCCACCATCCGAGACCACGACTTCCAAGACTACTATGCCACCATCCGAGACCACGACTTCCAAGACTACTATGCCACCACCTTCTCAGATGGCTCTTACTCATAATTAATTAACATTTACTTCTGGTATGGAACAACTAGAAATACTGCTGGAAATAATATCCAAAGAGCTGATTCTACCAATCCAATTTCACCTGGAAAATTCCATCAGGGATTGGATGACCATGGGGATGGACATAATTGCTACTATTAAGACAACAGCCAAGATAATTGCCTTGCAATTAGAAACATGTAGACAGAAATGTATAGAAGATACAAGGATTCTCTTAATTGGACTTAAAGTCTTTATCTGTCTTCCTCTGATGTACTAAAATATGTGAGCTAATTTTTGTCTTAAGTGAACATTTGTATGTCTATGTATTTTTCCATGCCAAAAACAAAAATGAAGACCATTGTTTGGAGCTGCCTATTATGTCTAAGACAAGAATTTTTACTTTAACAGTGCCTGGCCCACTGCTATCATATATAGGAGAACATATAAAAGCATATAGAAAGACAGTTCCAGACAAATGTTCCCTTCTCTACCCTCCACCTTTTATTGTAAGAACTTACAGTACTTCTGTGTGTCATGATGTCAAATTTTGTTTAAGGTTCTAGCTGGTAACTAACAGTTAGTTAGTTAGAAGCTAATTCTTTCATTCAGCACAAGCACTGATCTCACTGGATAGAGATAAAAGTGGGACTTGCCTTGAGAGTACATCATATTAAATTAAAAGCTGCATCTCAAATTCTACTTACCTTTCCAATCTTCTTTCCGCTTAGAAGTCCAACTTCCAACTATGGCAGCCTCATAACATGCCTCCTCAGGTCTCTGTTTTGTCCATGAATGTTAGTTGTGTGCAGTGTTTCTATGCTTCGTATGGCTGTATGCATGTGACTGCTGTTTGTATGGCAACAGATGGGTCAGTAACTGTCTTCTATGATACTACAGAGAAGCGGTTATTAACTATAAAGTTCATTAGGTTTTTTTTTTTTTTTTTTGAGACACAGTCTTGCTCTGTCATCCAAGCTGGAGTGCAGTGGCACGATCTCGGTTCACTGCAAGCTCTGCCTCCTGGGTTCATGTCGTTCTCCTGCCTTAGCCTCCCGAGTAACTGGGACTACAGGCACCTGCCACCACGCCTGGCTAATTTTTTGTTATTTTTAGTAAGGTGGGTTTTCATCATGTTAGCCAGGATGGTCTCGATCTCCTGACCTCGTGATCCACCCGCCTTGGCCTCCCAAAATGCTGGGATTACAGGTGTGAGATACTGTGCCCGGCTGACTATTATTGTTACTTTTTAACTTTAAGTTCCGGGATAGAAGTGCAGAACATGTAGGTTTGTTACATAGGTATCCATGTGCCATGGTGGTTTGCTGCACCTATCAACCCATCATCTAGGTTTTAAGTCCCGCATGCATTAGCTATCTGTCTTAATGTTCTGCCTACCCTTCCCCACACACCCTGACTGGCCCCCATGTGTCATATTCTCCTCCATGTGTTCTCATTGTTCAGCTCCCACTTATGAGTGAGAACACGTGGTGTTTGGTTTTCTGTTCCTGTGTTAGTTTGCTGAAGATGATGGCTTCGAGCTTCATCCATGTCCCTGCAAAGAGCATGATCTCATTCCTTTTTATGACTGCATAGTATTCCATGGTGTATATGTACCACATTTTTTAAATCCAGTCTATCATTGATGGCCATTTATGTTTGTTCCATGTCTTTGCTATTGTAAATAGTGCTGCAGTAAGCATGCGTGTGAATGTGTCTTTATAATAGAATGATTTGTATTCCTTTGGATATATGCCCAGTAAGAGGATAGATGGGTCAAATGGTATTTCTGGTTCTAGATCCTTGAGGAACCGCCACACTGTCTTCCATAATGGTTGAACTAATTTACATTCCTATCAACAGTGTAAAAGCATTCTTATTTTTCCACAGCTTTGTCAGTATCTATTGTTTCTTGACTTTTTAATAATCGCCATTCTGACTGGCATGAGATAGTATCTCATTGTGGTTTTGATTTGCATTTCTCTAATGAACAGTGATGTTGAGCTTTCTTTCATATGTTTGTTGACTGCATAAATGTCTTCTTTTGAGAAGTGTCTGTTCATATCCTTTGCCCACTTTTTGATTTTTTTTTTCTTGTAAATTTGTTTAAGCTCCTTGTAGATTCTAGATATCAGACCTTTGGTAGCTGGGTAAATTGCAAAACATTCCTCCCATTCTGCAGGCTGCATGTTCACTCTGATGATAGTTTCTTTTGCTGTGCAGAAGCTCTTTCATTTAATTAGATCCCATTTGACAATTTTGGCTTTTGTTGCAATTGCTTTTGGCATTTTTGTCATGAAGTCTTTGCCCATGCCTATGTCCTAAATGGTATTGCCTAGGTTTTCTTCTGGGGTTTTTATGGTTTTGGGTATCACATTTAAGTCTCTAATCCATCTTATACACCTTACACTTGTATAAGGTGTAAAGAAGGGGTCCAGTTTCAGTTTTCTGCATATGGCCAGCCAGTTTTCTCAGCACCATTTATTAAATATGAATAAATTCACACCTGACACTGTTAACCTTCAATGTAAATGGGCTAAATGCCCCAATTAAAAGACACCAACTGCAAATTGGATAGAGTCAAAACCCATCAGTGTGCTGTATTCAGGAGACTCACTGCACGTGCAAAGACACACATAGGCTCAAAATAAAGGAATGGAGGAAAATTCACCAAGCAGATAGAAAGCACAAAATAGCAGGGGTTGCAATCCCAGTCTCTGTCAAAACAGACTTTAAACCACCAAAGATCAAAAAAGACAAAGAAAGGTATTACATAATGGTAAAGTGATCAATTCAACAAGAAGAGCTAACTATCCTAATATATGTGCACCCAATACAGGAGGACTCAGATTCATAAAACAAGTTCTTAGAGGCCTACAAAGAGACTTAGACTCCCATACAATAATAGTGGGAGATTTTAACACTCACTGCCAATATTAGGCAGATCAATGAGGCAAAATTAACAAGGATATCCAGGAATTGAACTCAGCTCTGGATCAAGTGGACCTAATAGACATCTACACAACTCTCCACTCCAAATCAACAGAATATACATTCTTCTAGGTGCCACATGACACTTATTCTAAAATCGACCACATAATTGGAAGTAAAACACTCCTCAGGAAATGCAAAAGAACTGATTAGTTATTAATAAATTGGGCTGATGCTTGGGTGCTACTGAAAGCCATAATATCAGATGCCAGAATGTCTCAAAATCAAAAAAGTTTATTCCACTAATTATTTTTTATGTGATCCAAGCCGAGCTGCCAGTGACTATGGCTGTAGTTTGAATGTTGACCATCAGACCACTGACCTTTCAGTAGACCTCATATTCTAATAGGTCTTAGACCACCAGTTAGGGTGTCCATCATTCAGATTTTATTGGGACAGAGGGGCTTCCCAGAACATGGGATTTAGAGAGCTAAAATGAAGGAAATCCAGAGTAAATTGGGACAAGTTGATCACCCTAACTTCAGTGCACTTCTGTCTAACAAGCTCTTTTTCCATTTTTCATAGCTATACCTCATCACATAGGTCATACACTGGCTTTTCACAGGAACAGTCTAGGGTGCCCTTTTTCCATATTTCTGCCTGAACTGTCATTTCCTGAAACATACTCCTTGACCATGCAGAGCACCTCCCACTCTACTTTGTATTATTTTCTTCCCATCATTTGAACTCTGAAATCATTTTGAGTATTTACTTTCTTTCTGATTTTTTTTACTAACTTATGGCCTAACACCCCTGCTGTAATGTACATATAGTCCTCATCTCTTGGTCTTGTTGACATCTGTGGTCCAAACTGCTAGAACAGTGCGTCACACATGGGAAATACTCAATAAAAGTTTGAGAACAAATTATTCAGGCAGTTATCTTAATATATATGAGAAGGTTATAGAATATAAACAGTAGCTTCAAACTGCAATACTGGTTACAAAAAGATTTTTCAAGCTATACCTATTGATAGTTTAAAGGAACAAAATTTCAGATCCTCAACTTCCAAATTTCTTATGATGTTTTGGAGCATTCTTAACAGGCTCTTCTTTTATAACTCCAAGTTCTCAATTCTCCTTCTCCCACTCTGAAAAGAAAACTTACCTCTCACCCACCCTTTATCGGGCAATCATGGATTGCCCTGAGTGAACAAACCTCCAGTGGACAATTGAAATACTGGTGCTGGTATTCAGAAAGTGAATAATCATAGACTTTGCATAACAAATCCTTTGGAAATAAAAGTGCTTTAAATTTTTTTTATTTACAAAAGCAATGATGGGGGTGTCAATCAAGTTGATGGTTAATATTAAATAGATCTTTAAAGATAAACTTTAATAATAACCTACTATGAAATTGTTAGCATATAACTTGGAAGAGGTTAAAAGAACTGTGTAAACATTATAGAGTCTTATGTTCAGAGAGATTTCACAATAACAAGCTACAATGTATGTCTATGTTTTGTCATAGAGAAATGTGATAGAAAGATTAATAAAAGACTTGCAAACACAGAAATATAGTACATTAGGATCAAATTTTGTAGAGAAGTTTGAATAAAAACTAAAGGTTTAAAAAGAAAAAAAGATATAATATTCCCAATTGCTAAAAAAGAGCTTCTTTGCATATTTATTAAATGAATTATTGTGATTAGCAAATTGTCATGCATTCACATTCCATTGGATGTATTTAGTATTTAGTTGTTACACGTCAATATTTGTAATATGCTATTAATTGTCCTTTTATGATTAAAATTTAAGATGAAATAGTTTATTTCCCAATTTTAAATTGTATTGGGAAAATACACACTTTATTTTTATGCCTAGCGTAGACTTTTTGTTCCTTCTAATTGGAAGAGAGCTTTGCAATTTGCAATTAGTATATGGGTGACTTTTAGGAATGCTTTTTTTTTTTTTTTTTTTTTGAGACGGAGTCTCACTCTGTCTCCCAGGCGGCAGTGCAGTGGCGCGATCTCCGCTCACTGCAAGCTCCGCCTCCCGGGTTCAGGCCATTCTCCTGCCTCAGCCTCACCAGCAGCTGGGACTACAGGCGCACACCGCCACACCACGCTGATATTTTTGTATTTTTTAAAGTAGAGACGGGGTTTCACCGTGTTAGCCAGGATGGTCTCGATCTCCTGACCTCGTGATCTGCCCGCCTCGGCCTCCCAAAATTCTGGGATTACAGGCGTGAGCCACCGTGCCCGGCCCAGGAATGCTCTTAACCACTTCATCAAGCATCAACCTTGGTGCTGTCTAGATGTTGGTTTTGATTGCCAATCTCCAAAAGAAAAGGGAAATTATAAAAGAGAAAATAAACAAGCGAGTACAGTTTCAAAATCTGTTCTGCAAATGTGTTTTAAATCAAAGAAATCATCTTTGGCATGAGCCATTCGCTTTATAGTCGTTCAGAATTGCTTGGTCTCTGTCTCTTGAAGACTGTGGTTAGGATTATTACTGATGAATGAGAAAGTTACTATAAATCAAAGATAAAATGAATAGGATAACTTAACAGTGGACTCTCAGAAGAGGGTATCTTCTCTCACTTTCCACTGGTTTTACATATATATATATATATATACACACATATATATATACACACACGCACACACACACACACACATAATTGTATATGTATACTTTTATAGATTGATTTAGAAGGTACAAGTGTTGTTTTCTTATATGCATATATTACATAGTGGTGAGGTCTGGGCTTTTAGTTCAGCCATCACCCAAATAATGTACATTGTACCCATTAAGTAATTTCTCATTTCTTAGCCCCCTTCTACCCTTCCAAGTTTCCAGTGTCTATTACCCACTCCTTATGTCCATGTGTATACTTAGTTTCCACTTGTGAGAACATGTAGTATTTGACTTTCTGTTTCTGAGTTATTTCACTTTAGATAATGAAAACATTCACTTCGGATAATGAAAACACACTTTCCAAAATTCAAAGAGGTTTGAAAAACTCATGGCCTAATACTCCCACTATAAATTTTATTTTTAAACTATTCATACTCCTAGAATGAACCGAGGCTTCAAACACTATCTGGTATAAACTAATGATGATTCTTCTACTACTGTGATCATTCTGTTTTTCTATGATTCCTGGATTTTCCTTTTCCATGAATGTGGGCTTTGCAGCATAACTTCTACTTCATTTATATCATTGCCCTTTAGGATCTCCTGTAGGCTCAGTAATCTATCATTTCCCTGTATGGGACTGACCTCCAAATTACTGACTTTATATGTTCTGTGTGTGTGTGTGTGTGTGTGTGTGTGTTGTGTGTGTTTAGTATTCGCATTTTGCTACATTCTTATATAATTTCCAGCTCAAGTCTGAAATTCTCTACCTCTTTATCTATGCTGCCCGTATTAGGTATATGATTTGATAAGTTAGACATGTGACATATATTTCCCCCGTTCTCTGGGTTGATTTTTTTATTTTATCAATGGTGTCTTTTGAAGTAGAGCAGTTTTTAATTTTGATGAAGTTCTCTTTTTTAAAAACACTTTTCTTTTTCGTGTCATATCTAAGAAATCTTTCCCTAATTTAAGGTCATAAAGATTTATTCTTGTGTTTTCTTCTAAGAGTTTTAGCTTTCACAGTTAGCTATATGGTTCTTTTTAATTTAATTTTTTTGTATGATGTAAGGTAGGGGTCCAAATTCTTTTGCAGGTGGCTCTCCAGTTTCTCCAACACTATTTGATAAAAAGACAATTATGTACCCACTGAATTGTCTAGGCACCCTTATAGATAATCAATTAATAATACATGTGATAATTTGGGCAGATCTTTGGAAAGAAAACACCAAGAGTGGATGGAGAGGCAACACTGACACCAAAGCTGAAGAGAGAGGAAACTGGAAAATCTGCATGAGCTGCCTGAACATTAGGGCTAGTTCCTGGCCCTGAGTGGCTCCTGGGGAAGGGGGTAAGTAAGGGGACTAAGGAACATCCCGCTTTTGCCATGGACCTCTGGGATCATAGCTACAGGGGACCCCATGTCCCTCATAGATTTGTAGGCTAGCAGGGGAATCTACCCAGGGAGCAGGCAGAGACAGGACTTCAGCCAGTGTGAAGCCCAGGAGCTTTTGTGCGTGGGGTAGCTCTTGCAGAGCATGACCACAGGTGCCCATCCCCAAGCGCTCCCCATCTCCTTCTGAGAGGCTGTAGCCCCAGCTGACTGCTGGACCTAGAGAGAGTGGGGCCAGCTTTGCCGTGGGACTGGGGTGCATCTGTTCTGCAGGCTCTCCTGACTGCCAGCCCCTCCCATGGCCCCTGCTTAGCCACCCTGCAGGAGCATGTGCACAGTGCAGCCTCCACTGCTAAGCCTGAGTGCTTTGCTCCACCTGAATACATTTCCAGTGACCTGGGAGCACTTCAGATCCCTCAGTGGAGCTGGAGCTTGACCCCAAGCCACAGATCATCCCAGTGCCCCAGGGCTGCAGCAAACAGCTTAGGAGCATGCAACTGAGATCTGTGACTGACAGGCAAGTAGAGGAGAAGCCCCCAATCTCAGAGCATTGAGGGGGCAAGATGTGTGGGTTCATGGGCCAGCTTGGG
The DNA here is from genome assembly GCF_007565055.1 of Rhinopithecus roxellana. NCBI lineage: Eukaryota > Metazoa > Chordata > Mammalia > Primates > Cercopithecidae > Rhinopithecus > Rhinopithecus roxellana. The sequence goes on along the minus strand of NC_044561.1, from coordinate 103,536,446 downwards.
AGCAAGGTGTGCCTCCCTCTGCAGAGTTGGTCTGGGAAGGGTGTGGCCCATCTCCCTGCCATGGCCTCTGCCCAAGGAAGCCCCACAGCCTGCAACACCTAACAAAAGAAACACAGAAATGATGCCAGTGATCAGAGTGGGGTCCCTAAAGGCCCAAGAGCAGACCTGGTGAGGAGTTATCTCTCCCGCTCCACTCACCATAGAACATGCCTGCGAATGGAAGGACCTGCAAAAGAGCTGAATAAAAGCCTATGTACCAGTCGCTACTTAAGCATCAATGACTAGATCTCAGACCCAACTACAACACCAAAGATGATTCTGCTAATATACACCCCTGTGAAACCAAGTGCAAGAATTTGCCCATACATAAAGATTCTGTACGGAGCCACGGCCCTCTGAAAACATCCAGAAATGAACTCAACTGACTATACTCAACTTACACCACAGCTAAAAGAAAACCGGCCGACGGGCGGATCACGAGGTCAGGAGATGAGACCATCCTGGCTAACACGGTGAAACCCCGTCTCTACTAAAAAAATACAAAAAAAACTAGCCGGGCGAAGTGGCGGGCGCCTGTAGTCCCAGCTACTCGGGAGGCTGAGGCAGGAGAATGGCGGGAACCCGGGAGGCGGAGCTTGCAGTGAGCTGAGATCCGGCCACTGTACTCCAGCCTGGGCGACAGAGCGAGACTCCGTCTCAAAAAAAAAAAAAAAAAAAAAAAAAGAAAGAAAACCAGCCCCCTCCCACCAGAAGAGAAAGAATCAATGCAAGAACTCCAGCAGTTCAAAAAGCCTGAGTGTCCCCTTACCTCAAAATGAGCCCACTATCTCCCCAGCAGTGGTCCTTAACCAGACTGAAATGACAGACATAGAATTCAGAATCCAAATGGCAAGAAGCTCGTTGAGATTCAGTAGAAAGTTAAAATCCAATCCAAGGAATCCAGTAAAATGATTCAATAACTGAAAGATGAAATAGCCATTTTAGGAAAGAACCAAACTAAACTTCTAGAACTGAAAATTTTACTACAATAATTTCATAATATGACAGCATAACAGTATTAACAGAATAGACCAAGCTGAGGAAAGAATCTAAAAACTCAAAGGCTACTCCTTCAAATGAACAAAGTCAGAAAGGAAAAAATCTTTAAAATTGAACAAAACCACGAAGAAATATGAGATTATGTACAGAAACAAAACTTCTGACACACTGACATTCCCGAGAGGAGGGAAAGAGAGTGAACAATTTGGAAAATATATTTGAGGATATACTCCATGAAAATTTCCCCTAATCTCACTACAGAGGTTGACATGCAAATTCAAGAAATACAGAGAACCCCAGCTAGATAAAATACAACACGACCATCCCAAGAAACATAGTCATCAGATTTGCCAAGGTCAGCATGAAGGAAAAAAAATCTTAAAGGCAGCTAGAAAGAAGAGTCACTTAATATATAAAGAGAATCCCATCAGGCTAACACCAGACCTCTCAGCAGAAACCTGACAACCCAGAAGAGATTAGGGGCCTCTTTCAGAATCCTTAAAGAAAAGAATTTCTAACCAAGAATTTCAAATCCCATCAAACTAAGCTTAATAAACAAAGAGGAAATAAAATATTTCTCAGACAAGCAAATGCTGAGGAAATTCATCACAACTAGACATGCCTTACAAGAGATTCTTAAGGGAGCTCTAAACTTACAATCAAAAGAACAACACCTGCTACAAAAAAAAAAAAATATTTATGCACACAACTCAAAGACACTATAAAGCAACTACACTATCAAGTCTACATAATAACCAGCTAACAACACAATGACAGGATAAAAATCTCACATATCAATACTAACTATGAATGTAAATGGACTAAACACCCCACTTAAGGGACACAGTGTAGCAAGATTGATAAAAAGACAAGACCAAATTGCCTGCTGTCTTTAAGAGACTCACCTCACATGTAGCTACACCCACAGGCTCAGAGTAAAGGAATAAAGAAAGATCTATCACACAAATGGAAAACAAAAAAGAGCATGAGTTGTTATTCTTACATCACATAAAACAGACTTTAAATCAACAACTATGAAGAGGGACAAAGAAGGGCATTATATAATAATAAAGGATACAATTCAGTGAGAAGACTTAACTGCTGGGCCTGGAGAGAGTGGGGCCACCTTTGCCATGGGACTGGGGTGCGTCTGTTCGATAGGCCCTCCTACCCTCCAGCCCCTCTGAGGGCCCCTGCCTAGCCACCCTGCAGAAGCATGTGCACAGTGCAGCCTCCACTGCCAAGCCTGAGTGCTTTGCTCCACCTGAATATGTTTATATTCTAAACATATATGTCCCTAACATTGGGACACCCAGATTCATAAAACAAGTTCTTCTTAACCTATAAAAAGATGTAGATAGCCATGCAATAATAGTGGGAGACTTCAACACCCCACTGAGAGTGTTAGACAAATCACTGAGGCAGAAAATTAACCAAAAAATCCTGGACTTCAACTCAACATTTGACCAACTAGACTGAACAGACACCTACAAAATATTCCACCCAACAACAACAGAATATAACCTCATTCTTCTCTTTGGCACATGGAACATATTCCAAGATTGACCCCATGCTCAGTCATAAAGCAAGTTTCAATAAATTTAAAAAAATCATGCTAAGCACATTCTCAGGCCATAGTTCAATAAAAATAGAAATGAATATCAAGATCTCTTAAAATTACACAAATACATGGAAATGCTCCTGATACCTGGGTAAACATCAAATTAAGGCAGAAATTTAAAAATTGTCTGAAATTTATAAAAATAGGGACACAATTTACCAAAATATCTGTGATACAGCCAAAGCAGTGTTAAGAGGGAAGTTTATAGTGCTAAACGTCATCATCAAGAAGTTAGAAAGATCTCAGATTAACTATCAAAGTTTGCACCTAGAAGAACTAGAAAGAAAAGAACAAACCAACCCCAAAGCTAGCAGGAGAAAAAAAATTACTAAAATTAGAAAAGAACTGAACAAAAGTGAGATGCAAAATTCCGTAGAAAGGACCAATAAAAGCAAAAGGTGGTTTTTTGAAAGAATAGAAAGGTTGATAGACTGCTAGCTACATAACCATGAAGGAAAAAGAAGATCCAAATAAACACAATAAAAAATGAAGAAGATGACATTACAATGAATCCCACAGAAATACAAAAGATACTCAGAGATTATTTTGAACAACTCTATGCACACAAATTAGAAAATCTAGAGGAAATGGATAAATTCCTGGAAACATAAAACCTCCCAATATTAAAGCCAAAGGAACATGAAAACCTGAACACATCAATAACAAGTTTCTAAATTGAATCAATAATAAAAACCTACCAACCCAAAAAAGCCCTGGAACAGATGGATTCACAGCCTAATTCCACCAGACATAAAAAAAAGAACTGGTATCGATTCTACTGAAACTATTCCAAAAAAAATCTAGGAAGAGAGGTTCTTCCCTAATTTAGTCTATGAAGTCAGCATCAGCCAGATACCAAAATCTGTCAGAGACACAAAAAAAGAAAACTTGAGACCAATATCCCTGATTAACATAGATGCAAAAATTTTCAACAAAATACTAGGAAACCAATCCCAGCAACACATCAAAATTAATACATCAGAATCAAGTAGGCTTTATTCCTGGGATGGAAGGCTGGCTCAATATATGCAAATCAATAAATGTGATTCACCACACACAAAAAAAAATGATCATCTCAATAGATGCAGAAAAGGATTTGAAAACAATCCAACATACCTTAATGATAAAAACCCACAACAGACTAGGCATTGAAGGAACATACCATAAAATAATGAGCATCTATGAAAAACCCATAGCCATGATCATTCTGAACTGGTAAAAGCCAGAACCATTCCCTTTCAGAACTGCAACAAGACAAGGATGCCCACTCTCACCATGCCTATTCAACATAGTACTGGAAGTGCTACTAGAGCAATCAGGCAAGAGAAAGAAATAAAAGGCATCCAAATAGGAAAAGAAGAAGTCAAACTATCCCTCATTGCTCACGATATGATTCTACACCTGGAAAGCCCTAAATACTCTGGCAAGAGGCTGATAATACTGATAAACAACTTCTGTAAAGTGTCAGGATACAATATCAATGTACATTTCTATGCACCAATAACCTTCAACCTGAGAGTCCAATCAAGAACACAATCCCATTTATAATAGCCATAAAAAATGAAAATCCCTAGGAGTACAGCTAACCAAGGAAGTGAAAGGTCTCCACAAAGAGAACTACAAAAATTAATTCTGCAAGAAATCAGATATGATACAAATAAATATGAGCAATTCCATACTCATGTATCAAAAAGATCAATGCCATTTAAATGCCTGTACCGTCCAAAGCAATCTACAGATTCAATGCTATTTCTATCAAAGTACAAAAACTATTTTTCACAAAATTATAAAAAAACTATCCTATGATTCACATGGAATCCAAAAAGTACCCAAATCACCAAAGCAATCTTAAACAAAAGGAACGAAGCCAGAGGCATCACATTGCCCGACTTCAAACTATATTATAAACCCACAGTAACCAAAACAGCTGATACTGGTACAAAAACAGACATATCACTAATGGAACAGAATAGACAACCCAGAAATGAAGCCACACACCTACAGACACCTGATCTTTGACAAAGACAACAAAAATAAGCACAGGGAAAAGACCCCCTATTCAATAAATGATGTTTGGGTAGCTGGCTAACCATATGTAGAAGAATGAAAGTGGACCCCTGCCCTTTACCAAATATAAAAATTAACTCCACAAGGATTAAATATTTAAATGTAAGATCTTAAACTATAAGAATCCTAGAAGAAAACCTGGAAATACCCTTCTCGACATCCACATTGGTAAAGAATTCTTGGCTAAGTCTCCAAAAGCAATTGCAACAAAAACAAAAATTGGCAAGTGGGACCTAATTAAACTAAAGAGCTTCTGCACAGCAAAAGAAACTCTCAACAGAGGAAACAGACAACCTACAGAATGGGAGAAAATATTCACAAACTACACATCCAATAAAGGTCTAATATCCAGAATCTATAAGGAAATTAATCTGATAAGCAAAAAACAATATCCCATTAAAAATGGGCAAAAGTTATAAACAGACACTTCTCAAAAGACATACAAGTGGCCAAAAAACATGAAGAATTCTCATCATCACTAATAATCAAAGAAAGGCAGATCAAAACAATTAGATACCATCTCATACCAGTCAGAATGGCCATTATTCAAAAGTCAAATAATAACAGATGCTAGTGAGTCTGTAGAGAAAATGAAACACATACACTCTTGGTGGGAACAAAAATTAGTTCTGCCAGTTTGGAAAGCAATTTGAAGACTTCTTAAGGAACTTAAAAATAGAGCTACCATTTGATCCAGCAATCTCATTAGTGGGTATCTATGCAAAAGAAAGCAAATCATTCTACCAAAAAGACACGTGCACCTATATGTTCATTGCAGCGCTATTCCCAATAGTAAAGCATGAAATCAACCTATGTGCTCTTCAGTCATCAACGGTGGATTGGATAAAGACAATGTGTTATACATACAGCATGAAATACTACGTATCCATAAAAAAGAATGAAATCATGTTTTCTGTAGCTGGAGACCGTAATTCTAAGCAAATTAATGCCAGAACAGAAAACCAAATACTGTATGTTCTCACTTACAAGTAGGAGCAAAACATTGTGTAGGCATGGACATAAAGATGGAAACAATAGATAATGTGGACTACTAGAGGGAGGAGGGAGGAAGGGGGGCATGGGTTGATAAACTATTGGGTACTATACTTACTACCCAAGTGACAGGAAACATAACCCAAATAACAGCATCACACAATATACCCATGTAACAAACCTGTACCTGTATCCCATGTATCTAAAATAAAAGTTGAAGTTATAGAGAAAAATAAGTGTTAAAGTTTATTTCTTGGCTCACAATTCGACTGCATTGTTATATATGTTTAGCTGTATTGAGGGATCTCCAAGATCATCCTCAGGTTTGATGACTCACGAGAAAAACTCACCAGACCTATAAAAACAATTATACTCATGGTTACAGCTTAATACAGTGAGGAGATACAGATTAAAGTCAGCAAAGGTAGAAAGTGCACAGGGTGACGTCTAGGAAAAAACAGGTATGAGCTTTCAATTGTATTCTCCCTCCAGAATCACATGAATAGAACTCAATTCTTCCAACCATAAGGTATGACAATAAGTACAAAATGGTGCCAGTCATTTTCAGTGGGAGTCAATCATATAAGCATGAAGCATCCCCAAGGATGAATTTAGCTACTCAGTCTTCTGTCCCTGACCTTAGTAGTCAAGCTAATACAGCTTGGCCTGAAGCCCCAGTCATAGAAAAAACATGTGATTTATTCACCATAAATCACATTGTTAGCATAAACTATCTGGCATGGGGCAACTCTCAGGTATACAAAGACACTTTATCAGGCAGGATAATTAAAGGGCCCAGAGATTATCTGCCAGGACCTTTGAAATATGCAGGGTTAGGACAACCCCAAATCTTCTGAGTTAACCCTCTATTACACAGTCCACCCCACGCCCCTTGGCCTAGGCTGTCTTTCAGCAAAACAGTTCTATGTTTCTGAGCATCTACATTTAGTATAGCATTTATATAACAGAACTAGAAATAGTACCAGTATGAAGAAAGATCTCTAGTTATAGTAGATAAAATATAGCAGTGGAAGGCCCAATATACTATGGTTGTGCTATGCTCAAACACATTTGGAGAAGCTAGTGTGGGGTAGGGATAAAGATTGAAAAAACAACTAATCTATTTCATAAAGCCATTACGTGCATTTTCATGTTTTTGTACTGATTTGTTACTTGTTTCTCCCCTTGAGCTACCACTTTAATCTTAACAGCTGCAGATTATTTAGCCTAGAAATTAGTTTATGGTTAACTAAATCCATTTCTTCCTTAGGCTAGTCATTTTCCATTGCTAATACATCCTGAGGAGGCTTAACACAATCTCTCAATACGTTTGATCATCAGCATCAGTACCATCCTATGACTTATTTAATAAGGCGATTTAATCTTACCAACAATAATAGTGTCACACTGTATAACAATATGGTCGTGGAACAATTTAGTTTCATTCATAGAACAAATTAGTTAAACTTACATAAGTTTTGCTATGCCTCTCCAACAGAAACAGTCCCTGCTTATATACAAGATATTCTTATGGACAAGCATTGTTATAATTGTTGGAATGATTTTATTATTTCTGGCTTCCATGTCAGCAGAGGACAAAGACAGCCACCTGGTTTTAGTTTTCAAGCTTGGACAGAGACTGGTTTCCATTGTGTGATTTTATATAGTAAGACCTCCCCATCCTCCTGTGGGAGGTCACAGGTGATATTCAGATAGCTTCAGTCCCTGCTAACTGTACTGCAGAATATGTCTTATTCTGAAGCTCTAATGGAGCAAGAATAGTTCATAGTGCATCAATGCACATTTACAAATGCCCTGAGAGACCTTTCATAAGTTTGAAGGCCCATGAGATTCCCAAAAGTGTGCCCCTTTTTCCTCAGCAACTAGAGTGTAGTGCTATTTCCCCAAGGTTACTTTGACCTTCATCTGTAATTAAAATAGTCAAAAGGCAGTGTTGGATCAGGGTACAAGCCTTTTCCCAACGTTGGATCTTAGCATTATCTAGCATTATTTTTGAGTCTACTTGTTTCATTTTAATAAAGCCTCATCGCTTTCTCAGGATGACCCTCATTTTTTGCCTTCCTCCTAGAAAAGAATTCTCTCCAATCTGCTCATCTTAGTCCACTAATATTTCCTCTAGAGGCTTCACTAAAAGGGAATTCAGCTTGTTCCATGATGCCTGAACTGACACCTAAAGCCCCTAAAAATTCTGTCTTATGTACCTATGTAGTTTCATTCACCATGCATGTTGTTGGCATTGTATGCTTATGGCCCGAGTGCAGTTAGGATATGTGGGTTTTACCCCAAATGCGGGTTCTTCATATACAGGTTAGATGAATTGTAGTCAAACTAGATATAATTTAGTTTTTAGTATGTTTTAATGGCTTTCATAATCTTTTTTGTCTCAGTGTGGGGCCATTACCCCAGGGGAATTCAAGTCACCATGTAATGGCTACTGCTTTAATCCCATCATGTATTAATTGCCTTTCTCTCTTTTTTCAACTTTCATTTTAGATTCAGAGGATACATGTGCAAGTTTGTTACCTGGGTATATTGCATGATGCTGAGGTTTGGGACATGAATGATTCTGTCACACAGGTCTGAGCATAGTACCCAGTAGTAAGTTTATCAAACCTTGTCCACTGTCCACCCAGTAGTACCCAGTGTCTATTGTTTTCATCTTTATGTCCATCAGTGCTCAATGTTTAGCCTCCACTTATAAGAGAATATATGGTGTTTGGTTTTCTGTTCCAGTGTTAATTCACTTAGTATTATGACATCCAGCTGCATCCATGTTGCTGCAAAGGGCATAATTTCATTCTTTATTATGGCTGCATAGTATTTGATGGTGTATATATAACACGTTTTCTTTATCCAGTCCACCATAGATGGGCATATAGGTTGATTTCATGTCTTTGCTATTGTGAATAGTGCTGTGATGAGCATATAACTGCATCTGTCTTCTTGGTGGAATGATTTGTTTTCTTTTGCATACATACCCAGTAATGAGATTGCTGGGCTGAATGGGTAGCTCTATTATTAAGTTCCTTAAGAATTCTCCAAACTGCTTTCAAACTGGCTGAACTAATTTACATTCCCACCAAGAGTGTATAAATGTTCACTTTTCTCTGCAACCTCACCAGCATCTGCTTTTTGTTTGTTTGTTTTTCACGTTTCTGACTGTTGCGAAATGGTATCCAGTCATGGTTTTCATTTGCATTGCTCTGATGATTAGTAATGATGAGCATTTTTTCATATGTTTGTTGAGACCTTATATGTCTTCCTTTGAGAAGTGTCTGTGTATGTCCTTTGCCCATTTTTTAATGAGTTCTTTTTTTATTGAATTGTTTAATTGCCTTATAGATTCTGGATATTAGATCTTTGTTGGGTGCATAGTTTGTTAATATTTTCTCCCATTCTATAGTCTATATGTTCACTCTGTTGAGAGTTTTGCTGTGTAGAAGTTTAATTAAGTCCTACTTTCCAATTTTTGGTTTTGAGATTTTGAGAACTTAGTCATAAATTATTTTCCAAGGTGATGTTGAGAGTGGTGTTTTCTAGGTTTTCTTCTACGGTTCTTTTTTCTTCTTCTTCTTTTTTTCTTTTTTTTTTTTTTTTTGAGATAGAGTCTCACTCTGTCACCCAGGCTGGAGTGCAGTGGCGCGATCTCAGATCACTGCAACCTCCGCCCCCTGGATTCAAGCTGTTCTCCTGCCTCAGCCTCCTGAGTAGCTGGGATTACAGGCGCATGCCACCACATTTGGCTAATTTTTGTATTTTTATTAGAGATGGGGTTTCACCATGTTGGTCAGGCTGGTCTCAAACTCCTAACCTCATGATCTGCCAGCCTCGGCCTCCCAAAATGCTGGGATTACAGGTGTGAGCCACTGCGCCCAGCTCCTCTAGGATTCTTAAAGTTTTGAATCTTACACTTAAATCTCTAATCCAACTTGAGTCAATTTTTATATATGGTGAAGGGCAGGGGTCCCTTTCATTCTTCTGCATATGGCTAGACAGCTATCCAAGCACCATTATTGAATTATTGGATTGAATTATTGAATAGAATTATTGAATAGGGAGTCCTTTTCCCATGATAATTTTTGTTGTCTTTGTTGAAGATCAAATGGCTGCAGGTTTGTGGCTTTACTTCCGGGTTCTCCATTCTGTTCCATTGGTTTATGAGTCTGTTTTTGTACCAGGATCATGCTGTTTTGGTTACTGTTGGCTTATAGTTTGAAGTTAGGTCATGTGATGCCTCCAGCTTTGTTCCTTTTGCTTAAGTTTGCTTTGACTGTTGGGGCTCTTTTTTTGGTTTCATATGAATTGTAGAATAGATTTTCTAATTCTGTGAAAAATGATAATGGCAGTTTGATAGAAATAGTGTTGAATCTATAGACTGCATTGGGCAGTTTGGTCATTTAAATGATATTAATTCTTCTGATCCATGAGCATGGGATATTTTTTCATTTGCTTATATTATTTATTATTTCTTTTAGCAGTGTTTTGTAGTTCTCCCAGTAGAAATCTTTCACCTCCTTGGCTAAATATATTGCAAAGTATTTTATTTTTCATGTGGCTATCATGAAAGGGATTGTCTTTTGAGACTTTACTGAAGTTGTTTATTAAATCTGGAAGTCTTTTGGTGGAATCATTAGGGCTTTCTAGGCATAGAATCACATTGTCAGCTTAGAGAGATAATTTGACTTTCTCTTTTCCTATTTAGACACTTTTATTTCCTTGTCTTGCCTGATTGCTCTGGCAAGGATCTCCAATTCTAACAGCTTTTGGTGGAGTCTAGGTTTTTCTAAATATAAGATTATGTTGTCTATAAACAGGGATAATTTTTTTCTTTTACTGTTAATTTTCAGAGTTTTATATTTTATTTATTAGATGTGTAGTCTGGAAATACATTCTATAAGGTTATTGCTTGTCTTTTTATTTTCTTGACAGGGTCTTTTGCAGAGCAAATTTTAAGACTTTGATGAAGTTAAATTTGTCAACATTTTTTGTGTGGATTGGGCTTTTTGTGTCATGTCTAAAACCGCATAACCAAGCCTTAGGCTCCATAGATTTTCTCCTATGTTTTCTTTTAAAAGCTTTATGGTTTTACATCTTACATGTGATTCTATGACCAATTCTGAGGGGTTTTTTTTCATGTATGTGGGGTGTTTAGGTAAGTTAATATTTTTTTTAACCTGTGGATATGCAACTGTTCTATCACCTATATTTTAAAAGATTATTCTTCCGTCATGTAATTGGTTTTATACCTTTGTAAAAGAAATCAATTGACTCTACTAGTATGCTTCTACTTCTGGATTCTGGATTCTTTGCCATTCATATATGTATCCATTCCTCTGTTAATACAAATCTTGGTTACTGAAGCTATACAATAGCTTTCATAATTGGGTAGAATTAATTTCTCCCACTTTATTCTTTTTTTTCAAGATTGACTCACCCATTCTAGCTATTTTGCCTTTCCATATAAATTACAGAATAATCTGTGTATATTTAAAAATATCTTGATGGCAGTTTCAGTATGGCTGACTAGAAGCAGCTAGTGTGTGCTACTCTCACAGAGAGGAAACAAAATAGGGAGTAAATAGTGGCTTTTCAAGTGGATCGTCCGGGAGACCACATCAGGATTCACTAAGGAAGTGAGGGAATCCTCAGAGAGCAGAGAGCAAAGCCTGGCAGCCGCTCACTCAGCACCAGTGCAGAGCAAGAGAAATTCCCTGATATGGGGAAAGGGTGAGTAAGTGAGAGTCCTCAGGGGATCCACATAGATCTTTGCAATCCTGTGCACAGGAGAACCCCTTGGCCCCTATAGGCCTCTAGATCGACACAACATCCTGGAGTTTTTGTAGAGGAACTGCTAAGGCCCACAGGCCCTGGATCCCTGGTCAACCTGGTGCCAGCTGCCATAGTCCTGATAGGGGCTGCAGTCATGGTGCTGAGGAGTGGTCAGACTGCCCTGCTCCTCCTCACCAGGTAAGGCTCAACTTTGGATTCCAATGCACCAGCTTGCCTCCACCTGAACTCTGCATGTGGGCACAGCTCTACGCTCTCCTGGGAACCACTCAGATGGCAGATTGTGTGACTCCCATTCCCGTGCTGCTTCGAGCCAAGCAAGGCTGGCTGGTTTGGGCTTCCAACACAGAGCCTCTGTCCCTACCTGAACATTGTAGTGGGTTGCAGCTTTCCATTCCTCTGGGGCAAAACTCATAGAGGTAACAGATAATGCCTGGCACCTTTGTATGTTGCTAATAGTGAAGTTCAACATTATTGGGTAGGAGGGAAGTGCGGGCATGCCAGGCATTCTATAGCTGTCAGTCTCCATTGCCCCAGCTAAGGGATCGCATGCTCTCTAGTTAAAGGCCCACAGCACAACTGTCCTGCCCCTGCTTGAACATTTCACCTGTGACCCAGAGCCTTTCTGAAAACCCAGCCACCACAGGCCTGTGATATTCCTTTGGGTTCCCACCACTCAAGAATCCCACCTGCCCCTGCCTGAGAGTTTGGCTGGTGACCCAGGGATCAGCCTGAACCCCATCCCCACCCCATTACAGTCAGTACCTGAGATCTGGGATAGATAACCCCAGTCCAGCCCCTTCAGGACCATGCACACTGTCCAGCAGGCCGTCTGGAGGCCTGTCAGCTGAGAAACTATCAATACCCTTCCAACGCTGTTGGCACCTGACCACTTCCCTCAGGGCCTGTGGTTGGGCCTCCCGAACCAGCCAACACCACCATGACCAACACTGACCTGCACAGGCCCAAAGGTGGAGACCTTCCCTCTCAAAAAGCAGCAGTAATGCCCCGTTGTAGAATAAGTGAGCCTTAAAGCTGTCTGTATCAGGTTGAGTGATGAGGTTATGCCCTGAACCACTCTCATGGAGAATCATAAAACAAGTGTTCCCTGTGGCCCTCAACCACTTTGCAGTGCAGAGATAGACTATAGTGTCCATCTGAAGTAGGAGTCATGAGCCCTTGAAACAGGGTGTGATAAGGAAACGGATCACATTTCTACCTACCTAGGATGGGGAGCTGGTGCAGTCTTCTCGCCCACAAGCCCCTACAGAGACCTCAGTGCACTTCACCAGGAGTTCCTCCCAGCCACCCTCATCAGAGCTGGTGCCTGTGCTTGCCGTTGTTATACTAATGGGCAAGTCAGGGGCACCAGCTCTTCTCAGCTCTGTCCCACCATCCCCACAGAAAAAGAAGCTCAGTACCTCAGGTACCCCCACTGTCCAGCCCTTCACCTGAAACAACTGAGAGCCCGCAATAGTAAACAAAGATCAGATCTATACCCATCTGTTTGTGGGACAGCTGGCTGTTACATGCAAATGTCATCTACTGGTCTATAGGTCAAACTGGACAGCCCATCAAAAAACCTGCTGGTAGAAGTGTGTAGGACTATAGAAGCAAAGCCAAAAGCCCTACCCAACACAATCCCCTCCAGATAAGAAGGAACTAGTATAAGAATTCTGCCATCATGAAAAATCTGAATGTATTACACCAACAAGGTTCACTCCAGCTCTCCAGGAGTGGTCCTAGCCAAAATAGAAACTGAGAGATGACAGATGGAGAATTCAAAGCATAGATTGCAGGAAAATTCTTTGAGATTCAAGATAAGGTTGAAAATCAACTCAAAGAAATCTGTAAAGAAATCCGGAGAATAAAGGAAGAGGTAAACATCTTAAAAATAAATCCATCAGAGCTACTGCAAGTGGAAAACTCACTTAAGGCATTCCAAAATTCAATGGAAAGCTTTATCAATAAGCTAGATGTAGCAGAAGAAAGAATTTCAGAGCTTGAAGATCAGTCTTTTAAACTAACCCAGTCAGACAAAATAAAGAAAAAGTTATTTTTAAAAATGAACCAAGTCTTCAAGAAATATAGGATTATGTAAAGTGATCAAACCTATGAATTACTGGCATTCTCAAGAGAGAAAGAGACAAGGAAAAAGTAAACAACCTAGAAAACATATTTGAGGGAATAATTCAATAAAATTTCCTTTGTCTTGCTAGGGAAGCAGACATCCAGATACAATAAATTCACAGAACACCTGCAAGATGCTATACAAAATGAACATCATCAAGGCATAGGGTCATCAGACTGTCTAAGGTCAATTCTAAAGAAAAAATCTTGAAGGCAGCTAGATAAATGTCAGATGAGATACAAAGGGAAGCCCATGTGGCAAACAGTTGACTTATTAGCAGAAATCCTACAATCCCAAAGAGACTGGGGGCCTATTTAAAGAATTCTCAAAGAAAAGAAACTCCAAGCAAGAATTTCATACCCTGCCAAACTAAGCTTTATAAGTGAAGGAGAGATAAGGTCTTTTTCAGATCCAGATCTTTTTCAGATCCCTTAAGGATCTCTTGTAAGGAGCCAGCCTTACAAGAGATCCTTAAGGGAGTTGGAGTTCTAAACATAAAGATGAAAGAACAGTATCTGCCACCACAAAAGCACACTTAAGTACATAGCACATAGACCCTTTTAAGCTATTACACAGTAGGAACTATAAAGCAACCAGCTTACAATTTCATGACAGGATCAAAATCTCACATATCAATATTAACCTTGAATGTAAATGGTCTTAACACCCCACTTAAAGACACAGAGTGGCAAGTTGGGTCATAAAATAAGACCCATCCTTCTGTTGTGTTCAAGAGACGCATCTCACATGTAATGACTACTACACTAATTTTATTGGGTTTTTTTTTCCCCCATTGCTTATAAGTTTCATTTTATGGTATGTTATTTTTATCATATGCCAAACATTGGGTAAATGGGTTTTGGAGACTCCAAGTGATGTTATCTTCAAACATAAAAGGTCCTCCCTTTCTCCAGATAGCAAAGAGATAATTCAATATAACAAGGCATTAAGCTGGTTCAGGGCTGGGTTTCAGTATTGGTAATGATTCCATCAAATTCGTTCCTGTTTCTCAGGAATAGCCCTCCAGGCTTTTTCTTCAGGGTCTGTTTTGTCTCAATATCTTCAGCCCAAAAAAACAATGAGGGAATTCTAGCTCTGTTCTTTATAGTTTTCAAACATTGCTCTTCAGCCTCCTGATTCAGGCACTTCTGTAATGTCTTAAGGGGGAGACCATCTGTGTGCTTGAGGTAGGCTCCATATCACTATCATATCTGTTTCCTAAGCACTACAAGAGTACAAGAAATCTCTTACTGCCTTTTGGAAGTTTCAGCTGAGCTTTCCAACCTCTCACAAAGCTCTAGTCTTCTGATGCTCCATTGGGGGAACTAAAATTTGGGGCACCTGAAATTCCAGTTTGTAATTCATAGAATCTCTGCTAGTTCAGCTGATTCAATTACCTCCCAGAGAGCCTTTCTTTCTGGGCCAAGCCTGATTTCCAGTCTGTCCCAAACTGACAAAGGCACCCAGGGGGGAAATGGTTGGCAATTATTGACCTACTCCAGAAACAGAAAGCCTGTTCTGTTCTCTCTGTAGAATATCAACTCTTCTAGTACCAGTAATTTCTCTGGTTCTCCAATGCCTTGGAAATATTATTTTAATAAAAATCACGCTTTTCTAGGTTTTGTATCAAAGGCATTGTTTTTCTGTGATTTACTGATTTCTCCCCAAGAACAGAACTTCTCAGGCCCATTTAATCTTAACTTAATTGCTTTTGGCTTTAAATCTTAACTTAATTGTGTTTGGCTTTAAATTGGCCATTGTTTAACGTGATTTATATTTTCCTAAGTTTTCTATATTTCTCTTTTTTTCCTTTCTTTTAATCTTTCTGTATAAACTAGATGTTCTTTAATTTCATTTTTCTCCCCACTAGTTTTTAATGTATTCTCCTTTTCTATTCATCATCACTCTAGAAATGAAGACATACATTATTAACCTATCAATATCTTATATTAACCAAAAACATGTATTTCTCCTCAGACAATTCATGGAATACAACTCCATTTCACCTGCTTCCAGTTTATGTTCTATTGCTTTATTTTACTTTCACATATTATAATACTAAGACAATATTATTGCATGCATGACAATTATAGGTAGTTCTATTTTCTGGGTGAATCCAACAAATTATCATTATAAAGTAACCCATTTTCCTTAAATACTTTTTTTTTTTTGGCTTAAATACTATTTTGTTTAATACTAAGGTAATTTTTGCCTTAAATACTATTTTGTTTAATACTAAGAAGTAGAATAACTTCCTTTTGTTGGTATTTGCATGTTAATTTTTTTCCCATATTTCCACTTTCAATCTTCTCTGTATCTTGTTTTTACATTTATCTGTTATAAATAGCATCTAATTTTTCATCCAGTCTAGCAACTAGAGTTAATCCATAAATTTACCAATCTCTGAATAATATATGGAACATAGACCACTTTAATTCTATATAACTCTCCCAATTGATTCTATTTTCAGAATTTGATATTTAATTATGTTTTTAATATTATAAAACATTTTTATTTAATTCTGCCAGTTTAATCTGCTTTTATCCCTTTTTTTGTTGCTTCTTCATCACAAGTACTTTCCATATGTGGTCATTTTTTTAAAATAAAGACCATCCTTTAGAATTTCCTTTCATGAGATCTGCTGATGTCTATCTCTATCTGAAAAGGTTGTATTCATATTTTCTTCTTAAAATATTTTTGTGGATATGGATTTCTAGGATGACACTTACTTTGAAAAAATATGTTGAAGACCTCAGTCCATTGGATTATGGCTTCTATTGTTTGTGGTGAAAAATCACCTGTCAGTGTAACAATTACTCTATCAAAAGTATAGTTTCTGTTTTACCCTCTGACTGTTTCCCACTTTTCTCTTTGTCATTTTATCTAGATGACAATTCTTACTTATTTTCTGGACTAGTGTTTCTTAGATTATTTCTGGAGAAAAAGAAGATTTATTATCTTTTCAAATTTATGTAGCTTTTTGTAATTCTTTTTCTTTAATTTTCTTTCTCCTTCTCTTTGAAAATCTTATTAATCAGATATTGGCTCTCCCGGATTGACACTCTGTGTCTTACATGTTTTGCTCATATTTTCCACTTGTTATTAGATTTCAAAGATTTTCTCACTTTATCTTCAAATATGCCTGTTAATCATTTTTCTAATTTCCAAGAGTTTACTACTTTTCCTTACATAGCATGATATTATTGCTTTATGGATGGAATACGCTCTTGAAACTCTCTCCAGCCCCTAAATAATAGTTATTCTAATGTGCCTTTCTTCATTTATTTTCAGTCATATTAAAGATTTTCTCAGATAGCCAGCCTAGATTGTTTATTCATATTTTACATATATACTGAGCCATTCTATGTGTGCAAACTTGTCCACAACTTTTGTTTTAAAATGCTTGAACTGTGAAGACAGAAAAGACATGTTTGCTGGAATGCATAATACTGAAGTTTACTTCTCATAGTCTTTCTTTAGAAGTCATCACCTAGGCAGAAAAAGAAAGTAACTGAAAAAAATGAAAACATAATTTCCAGGAATATCTGTGCCAACTCAGGTGATTAGTAAAACAAAATTCTAAGATGACAGCTCTTATAGCCTACATAGGAAGCAACCAGTTCACACTACAGAAGAAAGAATAAATGTTCCAGAGACAAAATATAGTTATGATACACCCTCATCTATTGTAGTATAAAAAAAGCTGAAGTCTAAAGTACACAAATGTAGCAGCATAATACTATTAAATAATAAATAATTTAATGTTCTATTTTATGGCATTATTTTAGAGGAGGATTATTTCATCATCTTCTGTTTATCACACATATATCTACCATTTATCTTATAGTATCTTTTCATAAACATTAAAATAGTTATACTCAGATTGTACACTTTTGAAGGGAGTTAGCCTATTTGTGTCAATTATTTACTAAAACAAAGCTAAATAACAACATCAAAAAAGCCTTGTTGGAACAGGGACCAGGGGAATGATCAGAGCAATAGGTAGCTTGCATGAAAATATTATTAACTCTGAATACTTTCTCATTAACATTAACAGTGTGTCCTGCCTGTATATTTAATCCATTTAGGATTAAACTATTAATGTATTGTGTTGTAGGATGGCAGAGTTATTAAGCAACCCCTATATGCTCCAGGGGATATAGGTTGATATTCTTCAGCTGACTTAAATCAGAAGTAGTGGCATTTATCACCAGTCAACAAAGTTCTTCTATCCTCCACTTCTTTAGCCTACTCATCTAATGGATGGTGGCATGAACATGAAGTTTCTCTCCTAAATATCTATATTATTCCACAAATCGTGGGATATGCCTGCAGGCTGCCAGCATAATCAGATCTTCATGTTCCAAGAAAGGGATCATTAGTTTGGCCCTGCAAGATGTGCCATCTTTCTTGGAGAACTGAGTGTTCCACATGCAATCTGCTGAGGCATGAATGCGCTCTTGGCATTTCTGTTTATTTGCTCCTTATTACACTGTATTGTGTCAGAATGATGGTTTGGGTTCAACAGTATGCTCGCGTAAGCAACTGTTCCAAACTTCCTAAACGCACAGTTGTGGAATGTGACACAATTATTGGCAATGATATTTAAACAGGATATGTGTTTTTGGTGGGGTCTCTGGGAAAAATTACTCAAGGGAGGGGTGGAGTGATCCAAATATTCAAGTAGTAGACACCCACTTGACTTTGGCCTTCCACTTCCTCCTGTTTGGAACATACTCATAATGCTGGAGGTAATGCTGCCATCTATAACAATGAAGCAAAAACACTGGATAACAGTATGTGAACAGAAGAGTAGAGGCTGACTAGCATAGTGAAGCTGTTATATAATTTCTGGACTTTATGTTATATAAGAAAATGAAACCTGAATTTGTAATAAACGAACAAAACACCTTTTTCACGTTTTTCTGTTTCATAATACAGTCTATTATACTTTCTACCTGGCACATCATGGATTATAGATAGAATGTGATTTAGGATTAAACTCTCTTAAGTTTAAAATGTGTAGTTTTATTCTCTCTTGTTCCTTCTCTTACTGCCTCCAGTTCATTTCAGAGGATATGAAAAGAGACGCTAAGAGAGTTTTAGCCGGAAGTTTACATTGTCTTATTGAGTAGGAGGAAAGTAGCTTAATAGTTCTATAAAGAGTATCATTACAATTTTAAAAACAAACAAAAGCATAAATTATATACCTGTAGTCTATGCTGAAAATATTTCCTGAAGTCACAGATTTGGAGTTTTGTCGACTTGTGCATAAACTTCCTGAGACCATGGACTATTGTTTTTCTCACTGCTTTATCCCTAGCTCCTTGATCAGAACAGGCAGAGAGAAGATGCACAATAAATAATTGTGAAATGAATAAATATAATAAATGAATATATCCTTTATTACTTACACAAACACACAAACACATGCGCACCAACACATCTGTGAAGTTTTACATGATAGTATATACATTGCTTTGGTGGAGGAAGTTACTGATTTTCTTTTAGCTTGTTTTCCTGCTTTATTTTTCTTTACCAAACAAGTTTCACTTTTGCTGTTAGAATATAATAAATAACAGAAACCTCATGAACAAAGCAGCAGCTGAAAAAAATAAATGGAAAATTCTTAATTCATATATGATTGCCTCTGTGAAACAGTTAAAAGTAGTCATCCAATTTCAGTTTGAACACTTTTTTCCTCATAAAGTCATCCTATACCTTTGCTCAAATTTAGTTTTAGGTGGATTAGGAGTTAAAAATAAAACATAAACCCATTTAAGAACCAAGAAAATTAGTAAGGTAAATTACTTTGGTAAAATGCCCAGGTTCCGGGCTCTGCTGAAGAGATACTGTTGATTCAACCTTAAAATATTTGAAGTCTCTGGTAAGGTGACTTTAGCTGAAGCTGCAACCAGCTCAGAAACAAATCAGAGTGACTCACTATTCTAGCAACTTGACAGAAGAACAATACTAGACAGAATATTAATTACCTTTTGGAGGTAATTATTATTTATTGAAAACTCTACTGAACTTTTATATGTCTGGCATACAATAAAGGTTATGACATATTTTTAAAAAGAAAGAAAATATAACTTATTGTCCAGAGAGGAAATGATCAACACCCAGTCAATGGAATTATCAACCAGAAACTCAAGATAACTGTGATAGAAATATGCTAAAGAATATGGTGGGAAAGTAAATAGTACTGGTGTTTACTGATAAATAGAGATTTTTACTCATGAGCCAAAACAAAGCAATACGAATTAAAAATTCAATATCAGGAATGGATAATTCATTCAATGGACTGAACAGCAGACTGGGAGAAGCAAAGAAAACAATCACTTCACTTGAAACTCTAATGAACATTTGAAAAGAAATTTCCCAAATGAACACAAAGAGAAAAAAAGTAAAGAAAATTGAATACAACATCAGAGATATGTGAGATATTATCAAATAATTCAACATGGGTTTAATTGGGTCCCCAGAAGAAGGGAAGGAGAGAATGAAGCAGAAGAAATAAGAGCTAATAGCTTCCTACATAGCAAAATTGATCCAAGAACTTCAGCAAGGTCTAATTAGGACAAATTCAAAGAAAATTTCTAGACACAGTGGAATTCCAACTGCTGAAAACCAAAGACAGAGAACAAATCTTAAAAGTAGCCAGAGGAAAAGGACATGTTATCTAAGGAGGAACAATGACACAAATGATGCTGAGCTATTTCCAGAAAAATAAAAAAAGTGGGTGACATCAGCAAGACGGCAGAATAGGAAGTCCCAGATCTCATTTCCGCATGGAAACACCAGTTTAACAATAGATGAACCAAAATACCTTTATTGGAATTCCAGAAGAGAAGAAAAGCAATTTAAAGATTTCTCATAAGAAACTTCAAAGGGCAGGAGGAAGTGGCACAATATTTTTAAAGTGCTTCAAGAATAGTAAGTGTCAATCCAGATATCTATGTCCAAGAAAATATCCTTCAAGAATGAGGACCAAATAAACACATTCTCAAATGAAGGAAACCTGAAAAAAAAAAAAGGGGGGGGGGTCACTAGTGGATATACCTAAAAGAATAGCTAAAGGAAGTCCTCCACAGTGAAAGAAAGTATTTTTTTTTTAAAGGAATCTTGAAACATAAGGAAAAAAGAAGAGAAAAAACAAAAACATCAGAAATGCAATAAACTTTTTACCTACTTTTTAGTTTTCTAAATTATTTTTGACAGTAACAGCAAAAATTATCCCTCTATTGTGATTCTCAGCATAGGTAGAAAAAATATTTAAGTCAATTATATTAGAAACGGGGGGTTATCGTAGAGACATAAAGGGAGATACAATCTCTAAATTTTATCTGATGTGGTTAAACGATGCACCGGTAGACTGTAATAAGTTATGGATATATAATGTAGCACAGACAACAATCACTACAGAAGCTATACAAAGAGGTACACTTGAAACATTGTAGATAAACGAAAATGGAATTCCAAATCACGGAAAAATATCTCACAAAACGGCAGGAAAAATAAGACAAAGAACCAAAAAGGAAACAAAAACAAAATGAAAGATTTAAGCGCTAATATATCAATCATTAAATTCAAATGATCTAAACATGAAAATTGAAAGATGAATATTGGCAAAGTATGTTTTTAGATGACCCCATAATTAAGAAACTCACATCAAATATAATGACATAAATAGGTTATAAGTTATAAGTAAAAGAATGGAAAAAGATATACGAACATTCATAAAAGGTTTGAAGGAGTGACTATATTAATGCCAGATAAAGTAGACTTCAGAACATCAAAAAAAATTACGATGAAAAAAGTGACAAAAGGTCCAATCCACCAAAAAGATATGGCAAACCTACATTTGTATGCTCTAAAACACAAAGCTGCAAAATATGTGAGGCAATAACTGAGAGAGTTAAAGAGAGAAATAAGCAAAATACAATCGGGATATCACCACCCACTTCTTCTCAGCATTGATAGAACAAGAAAGAGCATCAGCAACAGCAATAGAAGAATTCAACAACCTTAACCACAGGATCCACGTGGCATTTAAGGAGCATTTCCACTCAGCTACAGCAGAATAAATATTCCTTTCGAGCTCAGAGAATGTATACTAAGATAGACTATATCCTAGGCAAAAAAAAAAAAGAAAAAGAAAAAAAAGGAAACTCAACCAATTAAAAATAATTTAAATCACACAAAATTTATTCTCTATATGATTGACACAGTGAAATCAAACTAGAAATCAATACCAGAAATAAAACAGAAAAATCTCCAAACACCTGGAAATTACACAACATACTTCCAAGTCAAAGAGAAGTCTCAATAAGAATAAAATATACGTAGAATTAAATAAAAATGAACCTATAACATATTCATAATTTGTGCTAAAGCAGTGCCAAGAGAGAAATTTAGAGCAATAAATGCTTATATTACAAAAGAAGAAAAATGTCAAATTAATAATCTTAGCTCTCACCTGAATTAGAAAAAGAGCAAATTAAATGCAAAGTAAGCAGAAGAAAGAACATAATAAAGATAACAGCACAAATCAATGAAACTGGAAACAGAAAAACAACAGAGAAAATCAGTGAAATAAAAAGCTGCTGCTTTGAAAAGATCAATAACATTGACAAACTTTTAGCAAGACTGACAAAGAAAGATACAAATTATCAGCATGCAGAATAAAACAAAGAATATCACTAAAGACCCTATGGGAATAAAAACGATAACAAGGGAATACAATAACTCTTTTTTTTTTTTTTTTTTTTTTTTTTCCGAGACGGAGTCTCCCTCTATTGCCCAGGCTGGCGTGCAGTAGTGCAATCTCAGCTCACTGCAACCTCTGCCTACTGGGTTCAAGAGATTCTCCTGCCTCAGCCTCCCAAGTAGCTGGAACTACAGGCATGGGCCACCATGCCCAGCTAGTTTTTGTATTTTTAGTAGAGACGGGGTTTCACCACATTGGCCAGGGTAGTCTCAAACTCCTGACCTCATGATCTGCTTGCCCCAGCCTCCCAAAGTGCTGGGATTACAGGCACGAGCCACCGCGCCCGGCCAACTAACTCTATACATTGATTTACTTTTTTATTTTAAAATATCATTGCACTCCCAGTAGAAACCCTAGTAGGTAAAGCAAAAAATTCTTGTTTGTAAACCCTTCTTCTTTGATGATATGCATCTACAGCTAAAGATTTTCCATTAAGCGAGGCAGGAGCTGTATTTCACACATTATAAAATGTTGTATTTTACTATCTTTCAGTTCAAAATACATATTAATTATTCCTATAATTTTATCTTTAACACATGGCTTCTAAATAATTTTAAATAATACTTTTTAAATTTTTAATTAAATTTTAAATACTTTTAAATAATAAAAGTATGCTAGTTAATTTCAAAATATTTGGTATGTTTCTTAACATCTTATTTTTATTGGTTTCCAACTTAATACTGATGTTTTTCTAGATATCACATTTTTAATTGTTTGCTATTTTTCAATTATTTCTGCAATATTTTAGTGTTTTGACATTTATAGGGACTTCTTTTTTTTTCACATGCACATGGAGTGCTCACTGAGATGGACAGTGTTGATTCTTTTTTTTTTTTTTTTTTTGAGACGGAGTCTCGCTCTGCCGCCCGGGCTGGAGTGCAATGGCCGGATCTCAGCTCACTGCAAGCCCCGCCTCCTGGGTTTACGCCATTCTCCTGCCTCAGCCTCCCAAGTAGCTGGGACTACTGGCGCCCGCCACGTCTCCCGGCTAGATTTTTTGTATTTTTTAGTAGAGACGGGGTTTCACCGTGTTAGCCAGGATGGTCTCGATCTCCTGACCTCGTGATCCGCCCGTCTCGGCCTCCCAAAGTGCTGGGATTACAGGCTTGCGCCACCGCGCCCGGCCTCGGGACTTCTTTAAAGAATCAACACTGGCCGGGCGCGGTGGCTCAAGCCTGTAATCCCAGCACTTTGGGAGGCCGAGACAGGCGGATCACGAGGTCAGGAGATCGAGACCATCCTGGCTAACACGGTGAAACCCCGTCTCTACTAAAAACTACAAAAAAAAAACTAGCCGGGCGAGGTGGCGGGCGCCTGTAGTCCCAGCTACTCGGAGGCTGAGGCAGGAGAATGGCATAAACCCGGGAGGCAGAGCTTGCAGTGAGCTGAGAACCGGCCACTGCACTCCAGCCCGGGCGACAGAGTGAGACTCCGTCTCAAAAAAAAAAAAAAAAAAGAATCAACACTGTCCATCTCAGTGAGCACTCCATGTGCATGTGAAAAAAAATGGGTATTCTGTAGTTATTGGATGTAGTGTTCTATACATGTTAAATACATGTTAATTAGATAGAGGTGGTTATTCAGATTTGCTACATTCTTTTTTTTTTTTTTTTTTTGAGACAGAGTCTTGCTCTATCACCAGGCTGGAGTGCAGTGGCACTATCTTGGGTCACTGCAACCTCTGCCTCCCAGGTTCAAGCAACTCCCCTGCCTCAGCCTCCCAAGTAGCTTGGACTACAGGTATGCGCCACTATGCCTGGCTAATTTTTTGTGTTTTAGTAGAGATGGGATTTCACCATGTTGGCCAGGCTGGTCTCAAACTCCTGACCTCATGATCTGCCCGCCTCGGCCTCCCAAAGTGCTAGGATTACAAGTGTGAGCCACCACGTCTGGCCATTTGCTACATTCTTACTAAATGTTTGGTCTAGTTATGCTACCAATAACCAACAGTGAGTGATAAAATTTCCAACGGATTGCAGATTTGTCTATTTTCAAGTTACTTTTGTCCATCTTTACTTCATGTATTTTTAAGTTCTATTATTAGATACATCAAGTCTTTCTAATGAATTGACCCTTTCGTCATTATGAAATGGCCTTCATTATCTCTAGTAAATATTGTTTGTCTTGGAGTCAAATACATCAGATATTAATATAATCACTCCACAATTAGCAAAGCCATCAAAAGCGGCTTGTATATCCAACTTATTCTCTGTATCGATTTCTTTCAGTTTTGGCCTGAAAAATCTTTACTCACTGAAAAGCAAAGAATATAAAGACAAAAAAAGGTAAAGAATATCCAAGGACTGTGGGACACCTGCAAAAGCTGTAACCTACATGTAATGGGAATACCAGAAGGAGAAGAAAGAGAAAGGAATAGAAAAAATATTTAAAACAACAACTGAAAATTTTCAGTGGGAGTATAATTAGTTCAACCATTGTGGAAGACAGTGTGGTGATTCCTCGAGGATCTAGAACCAGAAATACCCTTGACCCAGCAATCTTATTACTGGGTATATACCCAAAGAATTATAAATAATTCGGCCGGGCGCGGTGGCTCAAGCCTGTAATCCCAGCACTTTGGGAGGCCGAGACGGGTGGATCACGAGGTCAGGAGATCGAGACCATCCTGGCTAACATGGTGAAACCCCATCTCTACTAAAAAATACAAAAAACTAGCTGGGCGAGGTGGCGGGCGCCTGTAGTCCCAGCTACTCGGGAGGCTGAGGCAGGAGAATGGCGTAAACCTGGGAGGCGGAGGTTGCAGTGAGCTGAGATCCGGCCACTGCACTCCAGCCTGGGCGACAGAGCGAGACTCCGTCTCAAAAAAAAAAAAAAAAAAGAATTATAAATAATTCTACTATAAAGACACATGCACACATATGTTTATTTCAGCACTATTTACAATAGCAAAGACTTGGAACCAACCCAAATGCCCATCAATGATAGACTGGATAAAGAAAATGTGGCACATATACACCATGGAATACTATGCAGCCATAAAAAAGAATGAGTTCATGTCCTTTGCAGGGACATGGATGAAGCTGGAAACCATCATTCTCAGCAAACTAACACAGGAAAAGAAAACCAAACACTGCATGTTCTCACTCATAAGTGGGAGTTGAACAATGAGAACACATGGACACAGGGAAGGGAATGTAACACACCATGGCCTGTCGGAGGGTAGGGGGAAATGAGAGGGAGAGCATTAGGACAAATACTTAATGCATATGGGGTTTAAAATCTAGATAACAGGTTGATTTGATAGGTGCAGCAAACCACTATGGCACATGTATACCTATGTAACAAACCTGCACGTTCTGCACATGTATCCCAGAACTTAAAGTAAAATAAAAAGAAAGAAAAAAAGCTTAAAAGACTAAAATGAAAAAAAGAGAAAATTTTCCCCAAATTAATATCAAACATCAAACCACAGATCCAAGAAGCTCAGAGAATACTAAGTAGGATAAATGAAAAAAAAAAAAAAAAAAAAAAAAAAAAAAAAAAAAAAAAACCCTAATCACGTCATATTCAAGCTCCATGAAACAAAATATAAAGAAAAAGTCCGGCCGGGCGCGGTGGCTCAAGCCTGTAATCCCAGCACTTTGGGAGGCCGAGACGGGCGGATCACGAGGTCAGGAGATCGAGACCATCCTGGCTAACACGGTGAAACCCCGTCTCTACTAAAAATACAAAAACTAGCCGGGCGAGGTGGCGGGCGCCTGTAGTCCCAGCTACTCGGGAGGCTGAGGCAGGAGAATGGCGTAAACCCGGGAGGCGGAGCTTGCAGTGAGCTGAGATCGGGCCACTGCACTCCAGCCCGGGCGACAGAGCGAGACTCCGCCTCAAAAAAAAAAAAAAAAAAAAAGAAAAAGTCCTGAAAGAAGATGGAGGAAAAAATCTTACCTTATCATAATAATAAAGTGGTCATTTCTCCAAGAAGACATAACAATCCTTAATGTGTATTTGTCTAAAAACAGAGAGTCAAACAATGTTTTGATTTGCATTTCCCTGATGACTAGTGATACTGAGCATTTTCCCATGTATATGTTGACCATTTGTATGTCTTTTGAGAATGTCTATTTTTGTTCTTTGCTCATTTTTCAAGGATATCATTTGTTTTTACTTCTGTTTTTTGCTTTCAGTTGAGTCCCTTATTTATTCTAGTTTGATACAGTCCCATTTGTCTGTTCTTGGTTTTGTTGCCTGTGCTTTTAAGGTCTTAAAATATTTGCCTAGACCAAAGTCCTGGAGTGTTTCCTCTATGTCTTCTTCTAGTAATTTGTATATGATGATAGATAGCAGTCTAGTTTCATTTTTCTCCATATAAATAGCCAGTTCCCAGCACCATTTATTGAAGAGTGTGTCCCCTTTCCCCACTGGATGTTCTTGGTGCCTTTGTTGAAAATTGCTTGACTGTAAATATATGAATTTATTTCCAGATTCTCTATTCCTTTCCATTGATCTATATGTTCATTTTTATACCAACACCATGTTGTTTTGCTATAAGAACTATAGCCTTGTAATATATTATGAAGGCAGGTAGTGTGATGCCACAAGCTTTGTTCTTTTGTCTCAGAATTGCTTTGGCTATTTTGGCTCTTTTTTGGTTTCATACACATTTTAGTATTAATTTTTCTACTTATGTGGAAAATGTCATTGGTATTTTGATAAGAATTGAATTGAATCTGTAGATTATTTTGGGGAATATGGTCATTTTAACAAAATTGATTCTTCCTTTTCATGAGCATGGGAGGCATTTCCATTTGTTTGTGTCCTCTTCCATTTCTTTCATCAATGTCTTGGAGTATTCCTTGTTGACGTCTTTCTCCTCCTTGGTTAAATTTATTCTTAGGTATTTTTTGTAGCTATTATAAATGGAATTGCCTTCTTGATTTCTTTTTTAGTTAGTTCATTATTGGCATATAAAAATGCTACTGATTTTTTAGTGTTGATTTTTCATTCTGCAACTTTACTGAATTTGTTTATCAGTTCTAAGAGTTTTTTGGTGGAGTCTTCAGGTTTCTTTAAATAAAATTATATAATCTGCAAAGAGGGATAAGTTAGCTTCCTGTTTCCCATTTAGATACTGTTTATTTCTTTTTTTGTCTAATTGCTCTATCTAGCACTTCCAGTGCTATGTTGAATGGGAATTAAGAAAGTAGGCATCTTGTCTTATTCCAGTTCTTAAAGGAAAGGCTTTCAGCATTTCCCCATTCAATATGATGTTAGCTGTGTGTTTGTCGTATATGACCTTTATTTATTTTTTTGAGATGGAGTTTTACTCTTGTTGCCCAGGGTGTAGTGTGGTGGCGCGACCTCGGCTCACTGCAACCTCCGCCTTCTGGTTTCAAGTGAGTCTCCTGCCTCAGCTTCTCGAGTAGCTGGGATTACAGGCACCCACCACCACACCCAACTAATTTTTTTTTTTTTTTTTTTTTGTATTTTTAGTAGAGACGGGATTTCACCATGTTGGTCAGGCTGGTCTCGAACTCCTGACCTCGTGATCCACTTGCCTTGGCCTCCCAAAGTGCTGGGATTACAGGTGTGAGCCACCGCGCCCAGCCATGTGACCCTTATTATGTTGAGGTATGTTCCTTCTGTGCCTAATTTATTGAGTTTTTATCATGAAGTGATGTTGAATTTTATCAAATGCCTTTTCCTGCATTGAGATAGTCATATTGTTTATGTCCTTCATTTTGTTGATGTATCATGTTTATCAACTGGCATATGTTGAATAATTTTTGCTTCTCTGGGATAAATGCCACTTGATTATGACATATTATCTTTTTGATGTGCTGTTGGATTTGACTTACTGGTATTTTGTTCAGGAGTTCTGCATCTATGTTTCTTCAGGGATACTGGCCTGTAGCTTCTTTCGTTTTGTTGTGTTCTTGTCAGGTTTTGGTATCAGAGTAATGCTGGCCTTTACAATGCTATAGGGAGAATTCCTTTTTCAATTTTTTGGAATAGTTGAGGAGGATTCGTGTTATTTATTTATACATTTGGTAGAACTTGGTAAACCAGTGAATGCATCTGATCCTGGGCTTTTCTTCAGGGATTTTTAATTACGAATTCAATCTTATTGCACATTATTGGTCTGTTCAGGATTTCTGTTTCTTCCTGATTTAATCTTGGTGGCTGTTATGTGTGTGGGAATTTACCTTTTCCCCTAGATTTTCCTGTCTGTTAGTGTATAGCTGTTCATTATAGTCTCTGATGATCTTTTGTATTCCGTGATATCATTTGTGATGTCTCCTTTTTTCTTTTCTGGTTTTGTTTCTTTAACACACAAAAGTATAACTCACTGGTAGAGCAAATGCATAAATGAGGAAAAGACCCAAATATTACCACTACAGAAAACCACTAAACCATAATTATAAATAATGAGAGAAAAAAAGAAAAAAGCTATACAAAACAACCAAAAACTAATTACCAAAATGACAAGAAAAAGTCCTCATATATAAATAGTAAGTTTGACTGTAAGTAGACTAAATATTCCATTTAAAACGTACAGATTGTCTGAATGAATTTTTTTAAAAAGTGACCCAATAATATAATGCCTACAAGAAACTCACTTCACCTGTTAAGACACATAGACTGATAATAAAGGGATAGAAAAAGACATCTCATGCACACAGAAACCAAAAGCGAGCAAGAGACAATGGCAGTACTTTCAGGTAGGAGATAAGCTTCCATGACCTCAGCTGCCACCATTCCCCACAATGCCCCAGCTACCCAAGAGACCCTGAGCCCACTCAACTAGTACATTACTAGTATAAGTAGTACGTTACTACTATAGCAGGCATTTGAGAGAGCCACTACAGTAAAGCTATTAGCAACCAAGGAAATCATAAAAAGTCTACATAACTCCTCAACACTCCCATCAGGGCTAATGATTGCGGTTGCCACTGGGAAACGTGACGGCAAGGCTGCCCCATTCAGCTGTGCCCAACTTTGCCCCCACTTTGGGGCTGAGAATGGAGCCCATGCCAGTGCGCATTCCACAGACAGTTTCCTGAGACAATAGTGTTTCTCCCAGTAAACAAAGATCAAATATAAACTCCCTGCTATCACCACATCTGGCTCTTAACTGCAAGAGCCACCTACTGGCCTGGAGGTTAAACTGCACAATCCAATAGAAGCGTTGACACAAGCACGAAGTGCTTGAGAAAAAGATAAGCGTCTCAAGACCTCTGCCACTCAAGATCTGCAGGAAACTGTTAGCCTCATCACATGCCTAGTACATCGCTACTACAACTGGCATTTGAGAAAGTCGCCACATGAAGGCTATTTATAACCAAGGAATTCATACAGAGTATATGCTATTCTCCCTGGCATTACCACAAGTGCTGGTGTTTGTGCCTGCCAATCAGCTATTTGAAGGAAGGTTTGACAGCTTAGCTCCACCCAGCTTTATCCTCCCCTTTAGGGGCTGAGCAGGGAGCTCAGGCTAGTGTATATTCCATAGACCTGCCCCTTGCCTGAGGCAACAGAGAGCTTCTCCCAGTAAACAAAGATCAAGCATATACCCACCTGCTTCTGCCCAGATTTTATTCATAAGCACCACATAGTAGCCTGGAGGTCTAACTGCAAAACCCAATAAAAAACTGGCGGCCGGGCGCGGTGGCTCAAGCCTGTAATCCCAGCACTTTGGGAGGCCGAGATGGGCGGATCACGAGGTCAGGAGATCGAGACCATCCTGGCTAACATGGTGAAACCCCGTCTCTACTAAAAAATACAAAAAACTAGCCGGGTGAGGTGGCGGGCGCCTGTAGTCCCAGCTACTCGGGAGGCTGAGTCAGGAGAATGGAGTAAACCCGGGAGGCAGAGCTTGCAGTGAGCTGAGATCCAGCCACTGCGCTCCAGCCTGGGCGACAGAGCGAGATTCCGTCTCAAAAAAAAAAAAAAAAAAAAAAAAAAAAAAAAAAAAAAAAAAAAAAAAAACTGGCTTACACAAGTGCTCAGCACAGGGAAACAAGTTAAGCTTCCTGAGGCTTTTGCACTGTGGCCCTGCAGGAGGTGGTGGCCTAGCCCAGCATATCACTACTACAACCAGCATTTGAGAAAGCTACCACACAAAGACTATCTATAATCAGGAAACTCATACAGAGTCTTTGCCACTGAAAGCACCCAGAACCAAAGCCAAATAACCCTACACAATGTATATTATAATCACATCCTCAAGGGGGAAAAAGTCCTGACCAAATGAAAGTAAATTTAAAAATAAGAACAGACAGTTGATCCAAATGAGAAGAAACCCAAGAAACGATTCTGGAAGTATGAAAAAACAGAGTGTTACAACACCCCAAAGGATTGTACTAACTCTTCCACAATGAACCCTAACCAAAATGAAATCTTTGAAATACCAAACGAAGAATTCAAAATATTGATTTTAAAGAATCTCAGTGAGGTCCAAGAGAAAGTAAAAAATCAATACAAATCAGAAATACAATTCAGGTTATGAATGAAAAATCTACTAGAGATAGATTTTTTAAAGTAGTTTTTTTTGTTGTTTGTTTGTTTGTTGTTGTTGTTGTTGTTGTTGTTGTTGTTGAGATGGAGTCTTGTTCTGTTGCCCAGGCCAGAGTGCAGTGGTGTGATCTTGGCTCACTGCAAACTCTGCCTCCAGGGTTCAAGTGATTCTCCTGCCTCAGCCTACTGAGTAACTGGAACTACAGATGTGTGCCACTACACCCAGATAATTTTTTTTAATTTTTAGTAGAGATAAAGTTTCACCCTGTTGGCCAGGCTGGTTTCAAACTCCTGACCTCAAGTGATCTGCCCACCTTGGCCTCCCAAAATGCTGGGATTACAGGTGTGAGCCCACTGTGCCCAGCCTAAATAGTTTTTTTTAATGAACTTCTGTAAATGAAAAATTCATCCAGCCTGGGCAACAGAGCAAGACTCCATCTCCAAAAAAAAAAAGAAAAAGAAAAAAAGAAACTACAGAATATAGTTGAAGGCTCTAACAATAGACTAAACCAAGCAGAAGAAAGAGGTTCGGAACTTGAAGACAAGTCTCTTTTGAATTAACCCAGTCAGACAAAAATAAAGAAAAAAGAATTTTAAAAAATGAACAGAACTTTCAAGAAGTATGAGATTATGTAAAGTAACTACTGAACCTATAAGTCACAGGTATTCCTGGGGAAAAAGAAAAAGTGAGAAGTTTGGAAAAACTATTTGAGGAAGTAATTGGGGAAAACCTCTTTAGTCTTGCTAGAGATTTAGACATCTAAATAAAAGAGGCTCAAGGAACCCCAGGAAGATACATTGCAAGACAGACTTCATCAAGATATGTAGTCATCAGACCATCTAAAGTCAACATGAAGGAAAAAAATTCTAAAATCAGCAAGAGAAAAGTATATAGTCATCTATAAAGGAAATCCCATCAGAATAACAGTGGACTTCTCAGCAGAAACCTTACAAGCCAGAAGAGATTGGGTCTAATTTTTGGACTTCTTAAAGAAAAAAAAACCTGTCAAACATGAATGTTATATCCGGTTAAACTAAGCATCATAAATGAAGGAGAAATAAAGTCTTTCCTGACAAGCAAATGCTAAGATAACACATCATCACTAGACCAGTCCTATAAGAAATGCTCAAAGGAATTCTAAAAGTCAAAATTAAAGTTCAGTACTCACCATCATAAATACACACAAAAGTATAAAACTCACAGGTTTTATAAAACAATTAATTGAGACTACAGAGCAACTAGGTAAAAAAAATAACATTACAACAGGAACAAATCCTTATATATCAATATTAACTTTGAATAAAAAAGGATTAAATGCCCCCACTGAAGAGATATAGATTGGCAAAATAGATTTAAAAACACGAACTAACTATATGCTGTTTACAAGAAACTCACCTTATTAATAAAGACATGAATTCAGGTAAAGGGATGGAAAAAGATGTTCTGCACAAACAGAAACCAAATGAGAGGAGGAGTAGCTATACTTATATCAGATAAAGCACACTTTAAATCAACAACAGTAAAATAAAACAAAGGAGGTCATTATATAATGATAAAAAGATCAATTCAGCGAGAAGATATAACCATCCTACTAAATACATATGCACCTAACACAAGAGCACCCAGATTCATAAAACAAATACTACTAGACCTAAGAGGGATGAGAAATTACCTAATTGGTACAATGTACACTATTGTGATGATGGTTACACTAAAAGCCCAGACTTTACTGCTACTCAATATATCCATGTAACAAATCTGCCCTTGTATTCCTAAATCTATAAAAAAAATTAAAATTTAACAAAAATAAATAAAACACATAGCTAAAACTAAAAAAGCAAAAACAAAAAACTTACTATGGTAAATATTGGTAAAGATGTGGGGGGAAAAGTGAACTCTCAAATATTGCCAGTGGGAATATAAAATGGTACCACTTTGGAAAACAATTTGGTAGTTTGTTTTTGTTTTTTTCTTTTCTCTCTCTTTTTTTTTTTTTTTTTTTGCATGCCAGAAAAAAATATTTACAGGAACTATGGAACACAGAGGTTTATTACATCCATAATTAACATGGAACATTTACTTATCAGTTTGATAAGGACAACACTGAGACATCTTAGGACAGAGAGAAAGGGCAATTTTCAAAGGGAAAAAGCATAGTATATGCATATTTAATAAGTAAAACATACACATACCCTGTGAGTCCGTCATTCTAATTCTAGCTGTTTATCCAAGAGAAATGAAAGCATATGGCTGCACAAAGAGTTGCACACAAATTTTCAGTGGCAGTTTTATTTGTAATAGCTAATATGTGAAAACAATCATAATGTTCATTGGGGGTAAATGGATAAATAAATGATCATACATGCATAAAAAGGAATACAAGCAATAAAAAGGAATTAACTATTAGTACATGAAACATATATGATTCAAAATAATTGCCTTGGATGGTAAAAGCCAAGCAGAAAAGTATTCATGCTATATTACTTCATTTACGTAATATTCAAGAGAATGCCAAGAAAGCTACAAAAACAAATAGCAGGTCAGTTGTTGTCTGGGTATCATGGAGGTAGAGGGATGGAAGGGAAGAGGAAAGAGTGGATACCAAAGAGGAATGAGAAACATTATGTTGATCATGGTAATGTTTTCACCAGTGCATCTTTTGCCAAGTTAATCAAATTATACACTCTAAATAATGCAGTTTAATCAATTATAGCTCAGTAATTTTAAATGAAAAAAAATAAAAACTCCTCTCAAAGAAGAAAACCTCTAGGACCGTATAGCTTTCAGTCGCAAATAGTCAGGCACTCAAAAAAAAAACTTTAACACAAATAAAATTCTCTTTGGTTGCCACCTTAAACTCATTCCCATCCAGAGAAAACAGCTTTTATTAGAATGACATGTGATTTGCATTTTTAGTTCATGCATTTACTTATATTCACATATATATAACTTTTTCACATAAATTGGAATCATTACTATGCATGTTGTTCTAAAATGTTGCTTTTTTACTCAAAAAATGTTTAATAAGATAAAATCTGCTACACTCTTTTTAACAGAAGGACAGAATTAAATCATATGGATGCACTTCATTTTATGCTGTTCTACAGAGTGACAAGATTCTTTGTGCATATATCTTTGAGCAGTTATTTCTTTCTTTATAAAAGCCTTTTTAAATTTCCAGATCATCAACAAAGCATTAATTTGATCAGTTAAAAAACAATTGCTTCTATCCTTCTCTGAAAAGAATAATATACAGAAAAGAATTACATATATATATATATGAATAATATGTCATAAGTGATCAGAAAGACATTGTATTTTAGGTGGAGAGACAGAAAGGTGACCAGACTGCTACATGCAGTAAGATGAACCCTGATAGAACACTGGAGGCTGTGAAAAAACAGCTAGGAGTACCCAGCCTTGGTAGAGCAGCATGATTTCTTCCTGTAATTCTTTCTCTCCAAATTGCCATACACTTCAGCAGAGTTTGCAACTTCTCTTCTAAGTCTTTATCCTTCCCCCAAGGCATGCCTAGTACAGGACTCTTGAACAGTGATGCCTCAATTAGAGTTGCTGGCCAATAGATTGAAGCTGTGTTGGCACAATATCCTACATCCTCCCAATCTACTGGCTGAGCCCAACCCCCCCTAAGAAGGACAATAAAGATCTGTGTTCAGAGTCATACTGAATAGAGACTTCTGGACTCTATAGAACCCACTGCCTCCTGATGAAGTCCCTACTGTTCACCCTTGCAGTTTTTATGCTCCTGGCCCAATTGGTCTCAGGTAAACAGAATCTTGGGGAAGAAGAAACACTGGCCTAGAACAGGGTCCTGCACATGGAGTCCCTATTTCTAAGTGGTCTGTGGAAATGGGGTCTGGCTTCTCACTGGGAGCAGGGCTGAGATTTGTCCTACTTCTTCAGATCACCGCTGTTCTAAGAAACTTGAAGGCTCTCAGGGTAGAGCAGGATCTATGATCGGAGCTGGGGAGTAGGGTAAGACAAATCCCATAAAGTTGCCTCCAAAGGTAGAAATGATCTTGAAATCCTAAACTTCTATCCTGTCACTTCGGGTCAGTTCAGTCAAGCTCTGCCTCATTTCACCCTCTTTTTTTTTTTTTTTTTTTTTTTTTTTTTTTTTTTTTTTTTTTTGTGGTCAATATTCCCTCCTGAGGTAACAATTACATAATATTACTTCCCCCAGTGTTCTTGGTCTTATAGAGAAGGTCTCTGATTTTTTGTTTGTTTGTTTGTTCTTGAACGTTGTTAACAGAACAGGGAAGGCTGTTTCTATATATGTATAGGACTGTAAAATGGAAAAGGAAAAAAAAACTCTGTGTGGAAACTATTGCAAATCTGTATCAGATTTCAGCTCTGTTTGTGTAAGCATTTATTTTTAATTTATTCTGTAGCTTATATTTACAAAACCAAGACAAGAACACTGAAAGTTATTTAGAAATAAATTGGCCACATTTCATCACTGCTTGCATTTTTTTTCCCTTGTAACCAACTGATATATGAGTTTATAACCTGCTTTATTTTTTTACCTAAGATTCTATCAGGAAAATTTTCACAGGTTTTGAATATTACTTGAAAATACAATTTGCAGTAGATGCTTATAATTCTGTCATATTTTTGTACCAATATTAACTTGGAGAGTCCTTAATTGTGTGCCATTTGGGTTATTTTTTCTAATGTGTGAGTATTGTAAATAGCATTATACAACCTTATCAATACATCATTGTGAGATTCTCTGTTTGTATAGGTAAATTTTAGAAGTTCCATTGCTTGGTCCAAGGATATTATTTCTTCTAAGTTAACTGGCACATATTACCAATGGTTACTATTGGAGTATTTGTATTTTTAACATTTGTTAAAAATATTTCTTGCAAATATTTTCAAATATATTGGTTGTTTCTAAAATGCATTATTTATTTGAGACACCTAATTTTCATTTTCATGATGTCACATCTATTGGTGTTTTCTTTGCATTCTTCCATTAACTTAGAAAGTCCTTCTCCCTCTTGAGAACAGCTCTTCATGTATGATTTTGTTTTTTACACTGGACTCAATCCCACCTTTTACATAAGACACAATGAAATAAACTAACATTCTTTAGTATACTTTCCTAATGGGTGGAGGGTTATATAATAACTCCATAGCCCGTCTCTAGAGATTGTAGTTTATATTCCCTAGAATTTGCAGAAATGTTCAAATTGATAGTGGGTAAGAGGAAATTATAATACTCTCATGGTTGTCTCAAAAAAATGTTTTAGACCTATTGCATCCTTGAAATTCTATGAGTTTAAATTGCCTGATTTCTCCCTCTGTCTCTGGAACATTAGTGACATACATCAACATACATCACATACTTGTATGTCTTCCTTTTTCTACACTTTGTGTGTGTGTGTGTGTATATTCTAACATATACATATCTAAAGAATTCTATGTGTGTTTATATTTATAAAATTTCACTTAAACCTCAAAGTAGGTATTTACGATTAGGAAAAACATGCTAAAGCAACTGGAAAGGCACTTGAATAAACAGAGCTCAAAAACTATTGCTATTTTTTATCCTCCTGTGATAAATACTTAGGCTTAATAATCTATATAATTCCTTTATTCAGGTAATTTGTATGTGAAAAGGTGTCTAAACGACATTGGAATTTGTAAGAAGACGTGCAAACCTGAAGAGGTGCGTTCAGAAAATGGTTGGGTAATGTGCGGCAAACATAGGGCATGCTGTGTTCCAGCTGACAAACGTTCTGCTTATCCTTCTTTCTGTGTCCGTGCAAAGACTACGAGAACTTCAACGGTAACAGCAACAGCAACAACAACAACAACAACTTTGATGATGACTAATGCTTTGATGTCTTCGATGACTACGATGGCCGCTACCCCTGTTTCTCCCACTACTTGAACATTCCAGCCTCTGTCTCCTGCTCTAGGATCCCCGGCTCATTAAAGCAAAGAGACTTATTCTGGTGTCCGTTTTCTCTCTACAGTCCCCTTCCCACTTTCCCTCCATTCAACAGTATCTGGAAGGGCACCACAATTTCATTGCACTAGCATTTCTATGGTAGAAATGCAAATAAAATAGGGGCCAGGAACAAGTGAGGGTTAGTCCAAAACACACACTCAGGAATGATGGATAGTAGCAATGTCATCCTTGAAGACAGTTCTAGGCCCACAGCTTGCCAAACCAATTATTATCAAACTTCATGTACATCAGAAACACCTGGAGAGATGGCTAAAGCACAGATTTCTAGGGCTCACTTTTAGTTTCCAGTTCTGCAGGGGAGCTTGAGAATTTGCATTGCTCACAATTTCCCAGGTGATGCTAGTGCTGCTGGTCCAGGGACCACACTGTGAGAACAATTGGCTTATAATATGAAAGGATTGAAAGCCGACTGTGAATGTGATTTCATACAGATTGAAGGCTGCATTTCCTATGTAGTTTTGGAGTAGGTAGTAACACAAAATCATCCTACAGAATCCTCCTACAACAACCTGAGAATGTAGGTATTATAACCTCACTTTAGAAAAGAGAAAACTTGATTTCTAAGCATTAGAAGACTGGGACAGACTAAATTAACTACTGAGAGCATTCTGTCACTGCACCATGAGGTTGCCCAATTTTCTTCTCACCCTGGAAATCCTCATTCATAGCTTCCAACTTAAATATGATGAAAGGGAGATCAAGAGCTCTATAAAGTGTCCTGAATGTTAGGACAGGCACTCATCCCAAGCAATAGAATGTTTCCCTTACATTACATTACATTGGTGCTCTGCCTGCACCAATAAGAGAATATGACTGGATGTATCATAGTTGTCCATCCATGCCTCAGGCCCACTTCCCTGATAGTTGGACACGGAGAATAGGCAATGCCGATGCCTTCACTTTCTGGACACTTACAGTAGCTGTGTTTCTCTTTGTCATCTCAGTCAGTTTGCTCACTTATGAAATGATAGTGTTTTACTCAGTATCTTTCTCCCCACCCCTGTCATAGTACATCTTTCTGATTCTGAAAATATAAGATTGGCTTATGTTTTGTGGGGTCAACTTCACCTTTGACCCCATAAGATCCTAGAGATTTAGTGTAGAGATATAAAAGTTGGAGTAAACATTGGTGGAAGGGTTTTCTCCACTATAGACACAAATCCATGAGTGCCATCACAGACTCCTTTTCCTTCTTCACTTGATTCCAGTGAAGATCCATGTTCACTCTACCACCTCCAATATGTACCATGACCTCTATCTCCAACCACTGCTAGGATCATTGCAATAGCCTTCCCATTGATTGCTCTGCATTCCTTTCACACACATGCCTAACTATACTCCACAATGAGAGCCAGAATCATTTTTCTGAAACACAAATCTAACCATTAGACTCCCCTCTGGCATCTTTGCCCATAGCATCCTAAGACAACTTTTCGGTGCCGCCTTCATCACTCTTGGTGTTCAGAAGCTGCCTTGTGTTTCCAGTTTTACCTCCAAAGCACTCTCACAGGGCATCTTGCTATCCCACCACACGTACCCATTTGTGATTGGTTTGAACTCACTGGATTGCTTCTGGTTTTGAGTTTTTGTGCATACTTTTCTGTCTCCATTTATAACTGCCTGGAAAAAAGTCTTTGTTTTCTTCGGGAGGACTTTAATAACCACACTGTTCTACCCACAATGGCACTACTGCCACCATTTGTGCTCCACTGTTATGACTTATCCAGAATTTTAAGTCATCATGTCACATGCTTCACTCTGAATATCTGCTTATGTCTTCTCCCCTTCTAGACTTTGAAATTTTGTTTAGGAACAGGAACCATTTTATCTTCTGTTTCTTCTACCATCCCCTAACAAGATTCTATATTAATTCTTGTTGAATAAGTAAGAGGGATTCTCGAAGACCTGAAAGATCTTTGGATGTTACTGAAATCTCATTTTTATTTATTTTAGATCTTTTCCAAGAAACAGGCTTCTGTCTCCTTTAGAAGATCTATGATCTATGTCATTACACAGTAGAGGAGTTTTGGGGAGTGGCTTGTCCCAAGTGGTAGGACATCATTGCCTCTTACACCCATGCTTATCTTTGTAAGCAGAACTCATGAACTCAAACAAGAAGGTTGGAAGATAGAAGCAAGTTACTTCAGCAGAGGAGAATAGTAGGAAAAAAACGTAACTTTAGAGTTGGGTGTATCTGAGGTCATTCATGATCCCACCATATATCCACTCTTGGACTGTAGACAAATGATTTCCCATTTTTGAGCCTATGTTGCTGAATTTGAAGAACAGAGAAAATACTTACTCCCACTCAAGGTACTTTGAGGGTTGCGAGAGTAATATATTAAAATGTCAATCATATCATAGGGATTTAGCTGTAACAGGTTGTTCCCTGGATAAGAAACAGTACAGCACATTTCCCCAGGGCCCTGCCCACTGGACCTTTGCTGCCTTGCAAGAGTATGGGTGATTATAGCCTATGTTTCACCTGAGGGAAGACTCATTATTAGGCTGAGAATAGTGTAACAAAGTTGAGGGTCATGGGATTTATTTGAACAACCAGATGAGATTTTAAAGGCTTCTAGTAGAACTTGCTGTGCTTTCTTTTCAATAATCACCTTGATCACTACCTTGAAAACATCTTAGAGCTATTATCACGTTGATTCTAGACGATGAATATAATCTCAGTGCTGCAGCCTGAAACAGTGTCCTCCTTTCCTCTTGCCTTATATCTCACCCCTCCTTCATGCCATGCTGGAACTTAGGTGGCAAATATTCTTTTCCTGCTTTGGAGTTGACTAATGGCATTAGGAGGACAAGGGAAAAGGAATCTTTATCGTGTGAGAAACTGTGATGTGCCAGACACATTAATATACAATTTCTTAAGCAAAAGCATTGTATGATAATTATGACAACATGATTAAAGCTGAGGAACCTGGAGTAAAATGTATCTAGGGTTACATCTAGGTTTGTTCCTTACTACTTTTACTCATCATGTGGTCTCTATATCCATTTCCTCATTTGCAAGGCAGGTATAATCATGCATCTACCTCTTAGAATTACTCTAAAAATTAAAATAGATATTGCATATAGGGCACCATGATCCCTAGCACTGATGAAATTCTAAGACATGTAGATTTTAAAAGGCATATAAGATACAGGTTATTCCAGTTTAAAATATGAAATGTTTAAAAAATAAAATATGTAAATTCTGAGTTTCAGGGAGAAAGAGGATCTTGCACAAGAACAACCATATTTAGAAGGCAATTTTACTTGTTCTCAAGGCCACATCTCTACCCCATCTCATGCTAACCCTGACTATATCCTCAAAGCTGACTTCTACTCATATTACATAGCTATGTAAACCATGCACGTGCATGTCTGTGTGCATTCAGACTCTAGCGTTTTTTTGTTTGTTTATTTTGAGACGGAGTCTTGCTCTGTCGCCCAGGCTGGAGTGCAGTGGTGCGATCTCTGCTGACTGAAAGCTCCGCCGCCTCCCGGGTTCACGTCATTCTCCTGCCTCAGCCTCCCTAGAAGCTGGGACTACAGGTGTCCGCCACCACGCCCGGCTAATTTTTTTGTATTTTTAGTAGAGACGAGATTTCACCATGTTTGCCAGGATGGTCTCGATCTCCTGACCTCGTGATCTGCCCACCTCGGCCTCCCAAAGTGCTGGGATTACAGGTGTGAGCCACCGCACCTGGCCCAGATTCTAGTGTTTTGAATAAATTTTTGCCTTATAAATTAAACAAGATTTGGATTTCACCAGTCACTGATACTCGATCCCAATTGGATATTCTTTCAAAAATCTGACTTCTCTCCTGAGGTGAGAGTAAGATTCCTGGGCACTTTTCGTAATACTTACCTTAACCTAGCTAAACACAATGAATACTCTTTTCTTTGACGTGTCAGTGGAAATTA
Source organism: Rhinopithecus roxellana (assembly GCF_007565055.1). NCBI lineage: Eukaryota > Metazoa > Chordata > Mammalia > Primates > Cercopithecidae > Rhinopithecus > Rhinopithecus roxellana. Next base: position 103,495,620 of record NC_044561.1, on the reverse strand, counting down.
AGAGGAGAGTCTGAACTCTTACCTCCCACATAGGGCTTGCAGAGAGGTGAAGATGGCAGTCCTCCCCTCTGTTGGTAATGGAGACCTAGAAGAAAGGCTGGGCATCCAACTCCCACGCAGTCATGTGAAGCAGCCCAGAGCAACATTCCCCTTCACTGCCTGTGCAATGGCAGTAGAGACCTAGCTGGGATTCAGATTTCCCATCCCTCAACCAGTGGTAGCAATTGGCCTGGGGAGGAACCCCTTCCCTGCTGGTGCCATGTCAGTGAAAACTGAGGGGAGACTGAACTTGCCCTTCCCTGAAATAGTATAAAAGGCCTGAGGTGGACTTCCCTTCCCAACCAGTTCATTATCATTGAAGACCAAGGGGTGGTCTCAACTTCAATCCCCAGGGGGCCGTGGCTGGCATCAACCCTCCTTCCAGTTAGTGAGGATAAAGGATAGGAGGTGAAGGAAAACAGGTGTCTTTAAAACTGAATAATGTTGTTTTTACCACAATTTTAAAAACTGAATAAGAAGACATGGCAGACCCCTGAAACTAGATAACTACACACAGAACTAGTCAGAACTAACATGCAAAAGGTTTAAGAATAGAACTGCAGTGGGGAATACCACCTAGATTTTTAAAATAAAAACTTGTATATATTTAAGGTATATATGCAACATGATGTTCTGATATACATAGACATAGTAAAATGATTGCTATAACCAAATTAACATATCCATCTCTTCACATAGTTATCTTTTTTTGAGGAAACAGCACCTGAAACCCATCCTCTTAGCAAATTTCCAGTATGCAACACCATGTTATTAACTAGAGTCCCCATACTCCCCTTTAGCTCTCTAGACTTTATCCTATACAACTTCAACTTTGTACCCTTTGACCAGCATCTCCCCATTTCCTCTATGCCCCTCTACCCCTGATAATCAGTGGTCTACACTCCTCTATGTATTTGACTTTAAAAATTCCACATATAAGTGAGATCATGCTATACTTTTTTTCTGTGTCTGTCTTATTTCACTTAGCATATTGTCCTCTGGGTTCATCTATGTTGTTCTGAACGGCAAGATCTCCTTTTTCAAGGCTGAATAACATGCCATTGTGTATATACACAATTTATTTAATGTATTCATCTATCGATGTTGTTAGATGATAATGTCTTCATCTATCGACTTAGGTTGATTTCATATCTTGGCTATTGTGAATAATGCTGAGCACAGATATCTCTACATGGTGCTGGTTTCATTTCTTTTTAGTATATATCGAGATGAGGGATTGATGGGTCATATAGTAGTTCTGTTTTTATTTTTTTGAGAAGCCTCCATACTGTTTTACATAATTGCTGTGCTAATTTACATTTCCACCAACAGTGTGCAAAAGTTCCCTTTTCTTTACATTCTCACCAATACTTGTGATCTCTTGTCTTTGTGATAATAGTCATCCTAACAAGTGTGAAGTGATTTCTCATTGTGGTTTTGATTTGCATTTGCCTGATGATTAGTGATGTTGAGCACCTTTCCATACACTTGTTAGCCACTTTTAGGTCTTCTTTAGAAAGATTTCTGTTCAGGTCTTCGCCCGATTTTCAAGTGGGCTATCAGTTTTTCGCTACTGAGTTGTGTACGTTTCTTATATATTTTTAATATTAACCTTATGTGATATATGGTGGGCAAGTATTTTCCTCTCATCCCATAAACTGCCTTCTCACTCTGTTGACTGTTTCCTTTGCTGTGCAACAAATGATCTTCAATGATAATACCAAGAATATGCAATACAGAAATGATAGTCACTTCAACAGATGGTGTTGGGAAAACTGGATTTCCACAGGCAAAACAAATGAAATGGATCCTTATCTTACACCACACACACACACACACAAACTCAAAATGGATTTAAAGATTTAAATGTGAGCCTGGCAAACTTAAACCTCCTAAAATAAAACAGAAGGGAATATATGCATGACTTTGGTCTAGGCAACAGTTACTTGAATACGACCTCAAAGCCACAAGCAACAAAAGCAAAAATAATATATTAGTGGGACTGTAGATACATTTGAAACAAACTACAAACTAGGAAAATCTCAGCAAAGAAATAGAAGATACAGGCTGGGCGCGGTGGCTCACGCCTGTAATTCCAGCACTTTGGGAGGTTGAAGTGGGCGGATCATGAGGTCAGGAGACCGAGACTATCCTGGCTAACACAGTGAAATCCCGTCTCTACTGAAAAAAATACAAAAAATTAGCTGGGCATGGTGACAGGTGCCTGTAGTCCCAACTACTTGGGAGGCTGAGGCAGGAGGATGGTGTGAACCTGGGAGGCGGAGGTTGCAGTGAGCTGAGATCATGCCACTGAACTCCAGCCTGGGCGACAGAGCGAGAATTCGTCTCAAAAAAAAAAAAAGAAAAAGAAAAAATAATCAAATGGAAATGATAACTTTATAAAATGTAATCAAAGTAAAAAAGAAAAAGTCACTGTATAGGCTCAATAGTAGATGGAACATGACAGAGGAAAGATAAGACAGATCTATAGAATTACCCAACCTAAAAACAGAGAAAAATAGATTGAAAATTGTTGCAGGAAGTCAGGGACCCCGAACAGAGGGACCAGCTGAAGCCGTGGCAGAAGAACATAAATTGTGAAGGTTTCATGGACACTTACCACTTCCCCAATCAATACCTTTGTGATTTCCTATGCCTGTCTTTACTTCAATCTCTTAATCTCGTCATCTTCTTCGTAAGCTGAGGAGGATAAATGTCGCCTCAGGACCCTGTGATGATTGTGTCAGCTGCAAAAATTGTTTGTAGAGCATGCGTGTTTGAACAATATGAAATCTGGGCATCTTGAAAAAAGAACAGAATAATAGCAATGTTCAGGGAACACCAGAGATAAGACTTCTCACTGCCAGTGAGCCGGATGGAACAGAGCCATATTTCTCCTCTTTCAAAAGCAAATAGGAGAAATGTCGTTGAATTCTTTTTCTCAGCAAGGAACATCCCTGAGAAAGAGAATGAGCCCTGAGGGTAGGTTTATAGACGGCCCCCTCAAGGCATGCCGAAGGGATGAAATAAGCCCCAGTCTCCTGTAGCGCTCCCAGGCTTATTAGGATGAGAAAAATTCCCGCCTAATAAATGTTGGTCAGACAGGCTGTGTGCTCTCAAACCCTGTTTCCTGATAAGATGTTATCAATAACAATGCATGCTGAAACTTCATTAGCAATTTTAATTTTGCCCCATCCAGTGGTCCTGTGATCTCACCCTGCCTCTACTTGCTTTGTGATATTTTATTACCTTGTGAAATATGTGATCTCTGTGACCCACACCCTATTCGTGCACTCCCTCCCCTTTTGAAAATTACTAATAAAAACTTGCTGGTTTTACGGCTCGGAGAACATCAAGGATCCTGCCAACATGTGATGTCTCCCCCGGACACCCAGCTTTAAATTTCTCTCTCTTGTGCTCTTTCCCTTTATTTCTCAAACCAGCCGAGACACCTAGGAAATAGAAAAGAACCCACGATAAATATCGGGGGTGGGGTTCCCCCCGATAAAAATAATGAACAGAGCCACAGATACCTGTGAGACATAAAAAGATCTAATGTTCATGTCATCCGAACTCAAGGAGAGGGAGAGTGTGGAAACGAAAAAAATATTTTAAGGAATAATGACTGAAAACTATCCCAAGTGTGACAGAATACATAAATCTGTAATTCAAGATCTTAAATTAACCCAAAACAAGATAAACCCAAAGAAATCCATGCCAAGATAAAGTATAATCAAACTAAAACTAATAGCTAAAGACAGACAAAAATCAAGTGAGCATTCAGAAACAATACACCACCTGTGGTGAAACAATGGTTTGATTGATGGGATTTGTCATCTGAAACCATGGAAGCAAAAAAGAAACGTCATCACATGTTTCAAATGACGAAATAAAGAGCTATCAAATCCAAATTCTATATCTAGAAAAAAAACATGTTTTCTAGGAATAAACAGGGAAAGGAAAACATTCTCAAACACGAAACAATTAGCGAAATGTATCACCAGCAGCCCCTACTCTAAAAAAATAGTCAAAGAAAGTTCTCTAAACAGAAATGATAATGGGGGCTTGGAACTTCAGAAAGGAAGAAGTCAATAGAATGGGTAAAATGAGAGGTGAATATAATAGACTATGCTTTTTTTTTTTTTTGCTTTTTTAAATTTTTTCTTTCTTTTCTTGACATAGTGTCTGGCTCTGTTGCCTGGACAGGAGTGCAGTGGTACAATCTCAGTTCACTGCAGCCTCAACCTCCTGGGCTCCAAGGATCCTCCCTCCTCAACCCAGTGAGTAGCTGGGAACACAGGAGTTGGCTAATTTTTATATATTTTGTAGAGACAGAGTTTCACTGTGTTGCCCAGGCTGGTCTCGAACTCTTAGACTGAAGCAATCTGCCGCCTCGGCCTCCCAAAGTGAGACTATCTTTTTATTAAAGAGTTTTGAAATCATGTTTGGTAGATCGAAGCAAAAATTGTCTGATGTGGTTCTAAATAGATGTAGAGGAAGTACTTAAGATACTATAAGCGGAGTAAGGCAAGGACATTTAAAGTGAGGTAAATTTTCTACACTTCATTCAAACTTGTAAAACGTTGACACCGTAGACTGTGATAAGTTATGTACAGCAACCACTAAAATAAATAAATAAATAAATACAATAAGAAATTATAGCTAAATTATAATGGAATTCTAAGGAACAAATAGTAAACAAAATATAAAATGGTAACTTAATCCCTAACATGTATCAGAAAGATACTGTCATGCGCGTTCATGTGAAGAGACCACCAAACAGGCTTTGTGTGAGCAACATGGCTGTTTATTTCACCTGGGTGCAGGCGGGCTGAGTCCGAAAAGAGAGTCAGCAAAGGGAGATAAGGGTGGGGCCGTTTTATAGGATTTTGGTAGGTAAAGGAAAATTACAGTCAAAGGGGGGTTGTTTTCTGGCGGGCAGGAGTGGGGGTCACAAGGTGCTCAGTGGGGGAGCTTTTTGAGCCAGGATGAGCCAGGAAAAGGAATTTCACAAGATAATATCATCGCTTAAGGCAAGGACCGGTCATTTTCACTTCTTTTGTGGTGGAATGTCATCGGTTAAGGCGGTTAAGGCGAGACAGGGCGTTTGCACTTCTTTTGTGATTCTTCAGTTACTTCAGGCCCTCTGGGCGTACACGTGCAAGTCACAGGGGATGTGATGGCTTGGCTTGGGCTCAGGGGCCTGACAGATACACCATACAAGTATTAATCATAAGAAAGTAGGAATGGCTATATTAACATCAGTTAAAGCAGACTTCAGAGCAAAACAAATTATCAAGGACAGAGAGGGAAATTATATAATGCCAAAGGGTCAATCAACCAATAAGACATAGCAGCCCTAATCGTCTACAAACTGAAAACCAGAGTTTCAAAACACATGAAGCAAAAACTGATAAAACTAACAGGAGAAATAAATTTACAATATCAGGCCAGGTGTGGTGACTCACGCCTGTAACTCCAGCACTTTGGGAGGCTGAGGCAGGCAAATCGTTTGAGCTCAGGAGTTTGAGACCACGTGAGGCAACATAGTGAGATCCTCATCTCTACAAAAGATACAAAAACTATGGTGTGGTGGCCCAGGCCTGTTGTCCCAGCTACTCAGGAGGCTGACATGGAAGGCTTGAGCCAGGGACATTGAGGCTGCAGTGAGCTGTGCACTCCAGTCTGGGTGACAGAGCAAGACCCCGTCTCAAAAAGAAGAAAAATGCCTGTAATTCCAGCACTTAGGTGCTGCTGAGGGGGGCAGATCACGAGGTCAGGAGATCAAGACCATCCTGGCTAACATGGTGAAACCCCATCTCTACTAAAAATACAAAAAATTAGCCAGGCGTGCTGGCACGTGCCTGTAATCCCAGCTACTCAAGAGACTGAGGCAGGAGAATCGCTTGAAAATGGAAGGCGGAGGTTGCAGTGAGCTGAGATTGCGTCACTGCACTTCAGCCTGGGTGACAGAGCAAGACTCCGTCTCAAAAAAAAAAAACAACAAAAATAAAAAAATTACAATATCAACTTCAACAGTTGATAGATAGGACAACTGGACATAAAATCCACAAGGTGTGGAAGAATTTAAAAATACCATAAAGCAACAGGATCTAATAGACATTTATAAAACATTTCATCCAACAACAATGGAATACACTCCTTGGTGTTTATGCCAAGGAAATGAAAGTGTTTTTCTCCACAACCCCTGGGCAGGAATATTAATGGTAGTGTTATTTATAATAGCCCAAAAGTGTAAACAACCAAAATGTCAATCAACAGGTGAAGGACTAGCATAGAGTGGTACAGCCATACAATGGAATACTTCTTAGCAGTAAAAAAAAAAAAAATGAATTATTGATACATGCAACAGCTTATATAGATTATAAGAGCATTATGCTGAGTGAGGAAAAAAGACAATCTCAAAGGGTCACATAGTGTGTGACTATATTTATATAACATCCTCTAAAAATTATGAAATGTAGAACAAATGAGTGCTTGCCAAGTTTTATGAATAGTCAGGAGAGGGAGGTAAATATGCCAATAAGACAATAAGAGAGGGAGATCTTTTCATAATGAATAATTCTATATTTTGATTTGTTGATGGTTGAATGAATCTAAGAAGGTTCTGATAATCTAATATTAGATGCATAGTACAGTAGTGAATTTTCAGCCTGTAAAGAAGTGCTCTCCAATAGAAGTATCTAAAAAGATGGAAATGTTCTAAATCTGCACTATACAGTGTGTTAGCCACTAGTCATGTGGTTGTAAAGCAGTTGATATGTGCTCTATAATATTTTGAGCACTAAAAATACTGAAGAACTACATTTTTAATTTTACTTACATTTAATTAATTTAAATAGCCACTGTCATGGATGACTATTATCTAGGGCTGGTGTCACATGGGTAGTGAAAAGAATTTACCAAGACAGTTATAGGTATAGGTAAAGAAAGGCAGACTTATTAGAGAAAGTAGGAAAATACTTTGCAAGAAAGCAATGGGCAAATCAGCAAGAGAGGAACGGACTGCAAGAAGACAAAGGCTTGCTGGGGATTTTATGGGATGGTGATTTTGCTGGAGAGAGCTATGGGCAGTATTGATAATGCCAAGGTTGTAGTGAGCTAACTTGCATTTTTCTATCAGTCAAAGGTTTGGTGATGCTGGACACAGGAAAAAAGTGAGTTATTTGCACAGGAGGGCTATGTGTCCTGGACCATAAAAAAAGGCAGACTTATAACTTACCTGCTTTCTCTTTTTGCTTTCCCTTGACCCCACCAGCCCAACACCCCCCCCCCCCAACTAGGACTTCCTAGCTATGTTGCTAGTAGCTACAAATTGCTTTTTAGAACCTAGATTCATACTCAGCTCCCATTCTTTCCAGTAGTGTGAATTGGAGTAAGTTTCTTATGTTTTCTGTGCCTTTGAGTTTCTCATTTGTAAAATGGAGATAATAATATCTACCTCAAAGTGTTGCTATAAAGGTAAATGAGCTTATGTATGTAAGACACCTACAGGAGTGCCAGCACAGAGAAAGTGTTATATAACGGTTAGCCATTTGTTATTGTCATTGTTGTGTTTTGTTTTCTTTCTAATGTCTGGACCTTCTAATGATTCAGACTCATGGGACCCTATTTCATTCTGTTTTTATAATTTTAACCTGTAAGATTCTCGTTTTAATTGGAATTCCATATTTAGGAATTCTTGGGTGCCTTGGATGTATGAAGAAAATATTCACATCTCCTTCCACTAAACGACTAGCTGAATTAACAACTGAGACCTCTTATAATTAAATTCTTTACTTGATTTTTGTAATCCACATAAATAGCTTGAACTTAGGCTGAAGCCCGTGAGAATTTGTAGCTACAATTCATAGGGTTAATATTTCCCTTCTCCATCCAGAGCCAAGGTTAATGCTGACAAAATACAATCTAATAAAGATTAATTTGTGTGTGTGTGTGTGTATACACTCATGTGTCAGAGAGAGAGATTTCATTCTTCCTTAGGCTGAGATTGTTGCCTTTGAATCTCAGGTTTATATAAGGGTATCAATTATATGTCTTCCCTAGGACTAGATCTTAGCTTTATACGTCTCACATAGCCATCAAAATAATGCTCAATTTACCTTTCAGGGTTTGCAATCTTAGTTTTTGGCCTGTGCAGATTTCTTTCATTTTTGATGGTTTCTCAATGCAGTAATTTCCTTTTTACATTAACCCAACTTTTTTGATTATTTTCACCAGATACCTTGTTCGATATATCTATTCTACTATATTTATATTAATAACAGTCCACTATATATGTGTCTTATTGTCTAATATTGCTGAAATATTTTTAATCCAATAATGAATCTCTGTCATCTAATCAGTGAGTTTGAGCTTTGTAAATGTATTATAACTACTGATCTATTAGGACTTTTTCCTGCCCTCCAGTTGTGACTTATCTATTCCTCATTTTTTTAGTTTCTGTTGGATAGATCATGTTTTCTTCTGCTAATATGAATATTATAATTTTATTTTTATTTGTTTGTTTTATTAGAAATTTGTCCTTGCTCTCAGGACCCATTCCTATCCTTATATTTATTATTACTAATTTAACATCCAGCTTCACAAATACAACTTTAATATGAAGGCTTTTTGTGTTTCTCCTGACTGCTCAGACTTAGTGTCTTTATTTGATGCTCCACCACCAAGTCACCTATAAGGGAAGTTTGCATTCACAGGAAGACTGTAAATAATAAAACCAGTTCCTTGACTAGGACTTAAACCATATAAAAGCTGGTGGCAAAAGTAAAGAGAGGTGATCCTTGAGACCTCTGAGGTGACTGCTCTTAAATTTACATTTGCCTCTAAAAATGATTTCTTCTATGTCAATATCTCTCAATGTAAACATATTCTTGTGTAAAACCACTATGTGACCTGAATAATGGCCTTAGGGCTCATCTAAGCCAACTGGCTTCTTTATTTAATGCATCTCAGTGGTTAACAGGGTTGAAATTTTTTGAAAACTGCAATCAATGATCAAAGAATGATATAGGTAAACATCGATTCCTTGTGGCAACATTTTAATATTTTCAAAGACAAGATATAACTGGTAGAAAAAAATACCCTTGCATCTTTTTTTTCTAATTGTGGTTAAATATAATGTTGGCCATTTTAGCCATTTTTCCTTTTATTTTTAGTTGACACATAATTGTACATATTTATAGGATACAAAGTGATATATATTTATTTCAATACATGTATACAATGTGTAATGATCAAACCAGGGTAATTAGCATATCCGTCACCTCAAACATTTATCTTTTATATTGGGAACATTCAAAATCCTCTCTTCTAGCCTTTAAAAGTATACAATAAATTGTAGTTAACAATATTCACCTTACAGTGCTGCAACACCAGAAGTCATGCCTCCTATCTAGCTATAATTTTGCATCCATTAGCCAGTCTCACTCCATCCTCCCCCTCCCTAATGATTACCAGCCTCTAATATTAATATCTGCAACCCTACTCTCTACTTCCATGTGCTCAACTTTTTTAGCTCCCATATATAAATAGAAACATGTGGTAATCTTTCTGCGCCTGACATTTCACATAACATAATGTCCTCCAGGCTATATCCATGTTTTTGCAAAGGACAGAATTTTATTATTTTTATGGGTGAATAGTATTCCATTGTATACATATATTCCATTGTGTTTATATATATGTATAGTATTCCATTGTGTGCATAAATATGTATATATGTATGTGTGTGTGTATATATATATACACACACATAATATATATTCTTCTGCATATGGAAATCCAGTTTCTTCAGCATGATTTATTGAAGAGGGTATCCTTTCCCCAGTGTATGTTCTTGGTGTTTTTATAAAAAGTCAGGTGACCTCAGATCAGACCCAACTACATCATACCTCCTTTCCAAATGTGCAAGAAACCTACTAGAAATTCTTATTGTTGGAGTTTCAGATTTACGTCTTGGTTTATATTGCCATATTCATTTTTGGAGGTGAGTACATTTCGATCTTGGTCCAGCTGCACAGAGAGTCAAAGTAAGAAAAGCAAAGATTCTTCCCACCAGTCTACAGCCTACAGAGTGGCATTCGGTGCAATGGGATGGAACATGCTGTGTCTCTATTCCAGGTGGGGGTAAAGTGGGTGACCTCAAATTTCCTGTGTCTGCTTACATGATGCAAAGTTCACAGTTCAGAAGTTTAGGGACACACTTCATATCATCCCATCTGTTCTGGTTCAGTGCATAAGAATCCAAGTCTCTAAGGAAGGTAGCATAGTGTGCAGTTCACTGGACCAAAAGCTTTGGCTGCACCTCTTCTGGAAAGCCTGGCCATGGGGCTCTTCCTGATCATTGCAATTCTGCTGTTCCAGAAACCCACAGGTAAACCAAACCAGAGGCTCACTCGAATCAACAGTGGGATGGAGTATTTTCAAGAGCCAAAGGGAACTTCATAATCCACACTAAAAGGAAATAGAGCCCTCAAAGATGGCTAAAGTTTATCCAACATCATCAGAAATTTCCTCTTTCTGGAGCCTTATTCCATGGTACTATCCTTAAAAAGGAATACTCACAGAGCTAGAAAGAGGTAATAATTGCTTCTGGGAAAGATGTGTTGTTATAGAAAGGAATGATCCCAATATCTAGGGATACCTTTATGTCTTTGGATATGGTTTTTACTCTGATGCTCAGCTATATTTCCTTTTACTCAAATATATGCGTGTGTGTGTGTGTGTGTGTGTGTGTGTGTGTGTGTGTGCCTTCTCTATTATACTGCAGTGTGTGAATAGAGGAAGAAGCAAATTATGGAATTAGGTTTAAGAAATATGTCTTCAATATCTACTAGTTTGTCAACTTTGAGTAAGTAGTGAAGACTGTAGGAGCCTCAGTTTCCTCATCTATGGAGATAATGACACCTGGTTAACAGGGGTTTTATTAAGTGATATAACTCATGTGAAGCTTGGCACATATTAAGAACTTAAAAATTAGAGTTTCCTTTCCTCTTTCAAAACCAGATCTCTTACATGTGTCCCTTATTATAAGAACAGCAATGGCCTATTCCTGGCCCTCTACATTCCTAAGACCCAATAGATCACTACCTTACTGGATAACATGAAAGTCATTCTTGACCCTGATAGTGGGTTTGAACTTAGGAGAATAGTTTGACTCAGACATAAGCACATAGTAACAGTATGTTGTTCTCTGGGCATCAGAGGAGGTACAGTAGTAAGTAGTGCCCTGGGAGCATTCAGGATGGAGGCAGATTTGCTGAGGTTCCTATGTAGAGCATAGTTCCATAGCCTAGAATCAAGGGTTCAGCTCCTTTATTTTCTCAGCCAAGATCTCATGTTCTTGGCGGAGTCTATCAGATGTTAAAGAGAGGCCTAAAACCTCACAGGACCTAAATATAGGTGGAATTGAATGAAATTGAGGCTCAAAAAGCTATACAAAGACTCAGTGAAATTACAAGTTTGTTTTTGCTTTTTAAGGGATAAACAAGATAAATAGACTACTATTTTTTGTTAGTAGATTAACAAAAGAAGTGAGATGATCCAAATAAGCACAATTAGAAACAACAAAAGTGACATTACAACAGATCCCACAGACATATGAGAGATCCCCAGAGACTATTATGAGCACCTCTATGTACACGAACTGGAAAATCTAGAGGAAATGGATAAATTCCTGGAAACATACAACCTCCCAAGATTAAACCAGAAACTGAAACCCTGAACAGACCAATAACAAGTTCCAAAATTGACTCATCAATTAAAAACCTACTAACCAAAAAAAGCTCTGAACCAGATGGGTTCACAGCCTACTTTTACCAGACATCCAAAATCAGCTGGTACCAATTCTACTAAAACTATTCCCAAAAAGCAAGAAGAAAGATACCTCCCTAACTCATTCTACAAAGTGCGCATCACCCTGGTACCAAAACCTGGCAAAGACACGACCAAAAAAAAAAAAAACAAACTTCAAGTCAATATCCCTGCTGAACATAATGCAAAAATCCTTTTAAAATATTAGAAAACTGAATCCAAGAATACTAAAAACAAAAAGTTAATTTACCATGAGCAAACAGACCCCCCTCTTGGGATGCAAGGTTGACTCAACATATGCAAATGAACAAGTGTGATTCACCACATAAATAGAATTAAAAACGAAAACCATATAGTCATCTCAATAGATGCAGCAAGCCTTTTGATAAACCCAACATCCCTTCATTAAAAAACCCCTCAACAAACTAGGCATCATAGGAAAATATTTAAAAATAATAAGAGCCATCTATGACAAACCCACAGCCAGCATCATGCTGAATGGGCAAAAACTGAAAGTATTTCCCTTGAGAACTGGGAATGCTTTCTGGAACATTCCAGTTTTCTGGAACATTCCCAGGAATACCCATTCTCACCACTCAGATTCAACCTATTACTGGAAGTCCTAGCCAGAGCAATCAGGCAAGAGGAAGAAATAAAAGGCATCCAAATAGGAAAAGAAGAAGTCAAGCTATCTTTCTTCATTGACAACAGATTATATGCCTAGAAAACCTTAAAGACTTCACCAAAAGACTCCTGGAACTGATAAACGACTTCGGTAAAGTGTCAGGATACAAAAATCAAAGTACAAAAATTAATAGCATTTCTATACACCAATGATGTTCAAACTGAGAGTCAAATCAAGAATGCATTACAAACTCCTGATGTATATGGTGGGCTCCTGATGTACAAAATCCTGGTGCTCAAAGGGACTGGGAGGTGGAGCATCTTTATCTTCATAAGAAACGTTTCCCAGGACCTTGATGGAACGCTTTTAGGATGGGGAACTTTAAGGCAAACAAGAGGGAGTAGTAGGGGGACTACGGGAAGGTGGAAGGGACAGGCCCCCAGCCCTATTCTGAACCCTTGCTTTGGAACCAGAACGCCTCCTCCCTCCAGGGACAGAACCCCAACCCCCCTCCTAGAAACCTGACCTCTCCTGCTCCGACCGCCTTCCCCATTATCCTTCTTGGAGAAACTCAAGGAGAAAGACAGAGGAGCCTCAGACTTGGATCCCAGCTTCTGAGAACACAAGGGAGATGCTGCTGGCCACACTCCACGTTCGTTGGTGACATGGAACCTAGCAGATAATCACTACGCGGGGTTCTCAGTCACCCAGTCTCAGGGGGCCCTTCCTAGGTCCGCAGGGACGGGGGAAACCAGAGTGTTCCTCAGACAACCAACATTACTTGAAGATTCGGGGAAAACTATTTGAGAGGGTTATTTTGTATTAACATAATCATGGATATATTATAGAGTGGAAAATTCCTATTATCTTGTTAAAGTCGATTTTGAAGGAAAAAAATCAAGAACGCAATCCCATTTTCAATAACCACACACACATACAAAAAAAGCCTAGGGTTTTTTTCTAACTAAGAAGGTGAAAGATCTCTTCAGATTCAAGGAGAATTATAAACACTGCTGAAAAACACTATAGATGTCATAAGCAAATGAAGAAACATTCCATGCCCATGGGTTGGAAAAATCCGTATCATTTCAGCAGTCATACTGCCCAAAGCAATCTACAGATTCAGTGTTATTCCTATCAAACTACCAAAGTCATTTTTCACGGAATTAGAAACAATTATCCTGATTTCTTATGGAACCAAAACAAGAAGCCTGAATAGGCAAAGCAATTCTAAGCAAAAAGAACAAAGCCAGAGGCACCTAATTACCCATCTCAAACTACACTATAAGGTTACAGTAACTGAAACAGCATAGTACTGATACAAAAACAGACATATAGACCACTGGAACCAATAAAGAATCCAAAAATAAAGCTGCATGCCTACAACCATCTGATCTTTGACAAAGTCAACAAAAATACGCAATGGGAAAGGGGTTCCTTGTTCAATAAATGGTACTGGGATAGCTGGCAAGCCACATATAGAAGAATAAAACTGGACCCCTACCTCTCACCGTATACAGAAATTAACTCAAGCTGGATTAGAGATAGAAATGTAAGAACTCAAATTACAAGAATCCTAGAAGACAACCTGGAAACACCATTCTGGACATAGGTCTTGGGAAATAATTTATGACTAAGTCCTCAAAAGCAATTGCAACAAAAAACAAAAATTGACAAGTGGGACCTAAACTAAAGAACTTCTGCACAGCAAAAGAAACTATCAACAGAGTAAAAAGACAACATACAATGGGAGAAAATACTCACAAACTATGCCTCTGACAAAGGTCTAATATCAAGCATCTATAAGGAACTTAATTCAACAAGCAAAAAGCAAATAGTGCCATTAAAAAGTGTGCACAAGACATGAACAGACACCTCTAAAAAGAAGACATACAAGTGGACAACAAATACATGACAAAATGTTAAACATCACTAATCACTAGAGCAATGCAAATCAAAATCACAATGAGATAACCTCTTTACACCACTTAGAGTAGCTTTTACTAAAAAATCAAGAAACAACAGATGTTGGCAAGGCTGCAGAGAAAAGGGAATGCTTATACACTGTTAGTGGAAATGTAAATTTGTTCAGCCACTATGGAAAGAAGTATGGAGACTTCTCAAAGAACTTAAAACATAACTACCATTCAACTCAGCAATCCCATTACTGGGTATATATCCAAAAGAAAATAAATTGTTCTACCAAAAAGATGTATGCATGTGTATGTTCATCGCAGCACTATTCACAATAGCAAAGACATGGAATCAACCTAGGTTCCCATCAACAGTGGATTGGATAAAGAAAATATGGTACATATATACAATGGAATAGCATGCTGCCATAAAAAAGATAAAATTATGTGTTTTGCAGCAACACGGATGCAGCTAGAGGCCATTATCCTAAGCGAATTAACACAGGAACAGGAAACCTAATACCACATGTTCTCACTTATAAGTGGGAACTAAACATTAGGTACACATTGACATAAAGATGGGAACAATAGAAACTGGGGACTATTAGAGGAGTGAAAGAGGAGAGGGGAAAGGGTTGAAAAACTCACTGTTGGGTACTATGCTCTGTACCTGAGTGATGGGATCTATTGTACCCCAAACCTCAACAACATATAGTATGCCAATGTAACAAATCTGCACATGTACCCCTGAGGCGAAAATAAAAGTTGAAATTATTTTCTTAAAAATGGAAAAGCTAACTTCCACCTCTACCAATATGTTTACTTAATTTCTATATCCCCCATCTTACTGGTATAAAACCAGGAACACGGCAACCATTCATTTATGTTCGAAGTGTTCAGGAAATGAGTGACTACATCAATAAACGAACCCAGAGGAAAGCACAGGACTTTATTATGTGGGGAATCAAGTTCACAGAAGGAAGTAGATAAATCTTTCGCTGCAGCCTGCTGGATTAGGCAGCACTTTTTATTTAGGAAGAGTGGAGACCAGCGAGACAAGGGCTTGATTTAGGATTAGACTGTGAAAATGGTGATGGTGGGTAAGATGACGTAATCCTGCTGCACGCTCAGCTTCTCAACAGGATGTTGATGTGGCTTCTTAACTGGCACATGTTTTTTGTTTTCTTCATCATTAACACAACATAATTTCCCACTTAGACATCCTATTTCATGTATTTCTCCTACCTTGCATTTCTTCCTGCAATAGCCTGTTACATTATTGAAGCATTTTTTGAGTCTTGCCCCATCTGTGCATAGGAAACAACATTGAACCAAGGTTAGTACGTGAGAAAGAGCAGAAGAGGTAGGTATATGGTTCCCCACAAGTCATGGCCTCCTACGGTCCCAAGTGAACATTATGCTGATAAAAGGAAACTCAGGGGCCCCTCCTTGAAAAGCATCCCAAATTAAGGACATTCAAAACCCCGGGCTCTCAGCTGATGTCCAGTTGCCTCTGAGAACATTAGAACTGATATGACAAAAGAGAAGAGAGAACTCAATTCCTGGTTATCAACCAGAGCCAAGTCCCACCCCTAGGACCCTGGCAAAGCTGACTCTCTCCATCAAGCTCCAAAGTCAGCATGCTGTCAGCTCCACCTCAGTCCCATGTCCCCAGAGACCACTAACGTGTCACCATGCGCACAAGACATGTCACCATTGGCACAACTCAGAGCCAAAGCAACTTTTGAAAGAACATCACAAACAAGACTTTTTAACTTAATTCGGTTTCACACTCACTGATATGGGTAGCAGAAATCTCCCTTTGAAAAGATCTCATGGGTCTCAGCAACAGGTTCTATTGAGAACTCCTTCCCTTAACCTGGCTGCTCCTGTCTGTCACTCGTCACATGCCCCTTGATCTCAGATAAATAGGTTGCCCAGGGATCAAATTCAGTTCCATGAATTTGGCTCTAGAGAGCTACATTGTCACCTACTCAGAGTAATGCATTGAGATTCTAAGTCTCTTGTTTCTAATCCTTATTTGTCCCTCTACCCAAAATTTTAAAAAGCCCAAAGCATAATGCTGGAGAACAGAGACATACTCTCCCTATCCTAAACTTCAGAATCAGGGAACATCTTTGAGGGTTAGAGGAGCATATTTTGGGGCCACAAAAATACAATATGCCTTCTTCCTAGCAAGAGAGAAGGAAACTCTCACTGACACGGTTTCTACCATGAACTTTGTGCTTCGTGCTTGTAAGCTCATATAATCTATACATCAAATAGAATCATGAAATATAGTCATTCTACTCCTTGACAGATGAAAAGATTGAGATTAAAAGGAAATAATGTGCTCAACTCATACAACCAGTCAATGATGAAGACATATTTTAACCTCACATTGACATGACTCCAAAATGTGTGCTATTCTAATTACTGTTGTAGTACAGGCTGAAAATGAATTTGAATGGAAAAGGAGATGGCCAGGCTCTCAGGTGAAAACTATGTCCAGCATTATAAAGATAATTCTAGATGATGAGTTCATGGATGCCTTTGAGGAGGACTCCTGGGACTCCAGTATAGCCCTGACCTCCTCTTCTTATCTCCCTGTGCTCTCTTCTAAGGCATAAACTCAAGTCAGGCAACCAGGAGAATGGGTACTTTTTTGTGATTTTGGCCAAATATAAATAATCTTGAAAGTCCTGTTCCCACTCTTACAAATAGTAATATCTCTTCGGATGTTATGGTACATTTGGACAAGTTACCTGTGAGTACCTCAAACAGCAGAATAATGAGAACCAGAAACAGCTTCATGTTTACAGACTTCCCAAGAGAAAGAGGCAGCAGAACTCTGTCCAGTAGTCTGTGTCCCACAGGTCTTTCAAGATGATCCAGAGTTTTGAGAGCTATCAGCACTCTGAGCTCTCATTTTAACCCACACAGACAGACAGGAAATCCAAGTCCACTCCCCCCAACACACACACCTACATCCCCAAATATGGAGCTCACAGTCACAGAATGTTCCACCATATCTTCCTTCCTCCCCCTTCCTCAGGATGTGCACCCCTAGAGAGCAGGAACTATGACTTTCCATCTGAGCTTTCAATCCATTTGGGTCAAGGTTGGTTGGTCATGTGCCCTGGTTTGTGTGGGGTAATCCTGTCTTATTCCTACTGTTCCAATGTTCCATCCATCTAGTGCTGCCTCTCACAAAAGTAACCCAGTTTGGAAGATAAATTAAGTCATTAGTTGACACAGAAGCACATTCAATAATAACGTTTTTAATGTATAAAACTTCTAGATAGTCATTCTAGGAGTAAGATTGCTTTTAGGTTTGGCCAGATAAATTGATACTATTTGAAAGTTTCCCATAAAGACTTGTCCATCTAGTAGAGCAAAATTCAACAACTGAAATACTTCAAAAGATCAAATCTCCTTAGCACAGCATTCAACTTATTATAAACTAGTCTTTGCTCTCCTCTCCTGGGACGTTTTATGGAACCATCTATGTTTCTCCCAAACTAGTGGGCACACCTTCCTGAACTTTTACTTCCTTAATCTGTTTGTTTTCACATTTAAATCCCTCCTTACAAATTATATTACGCTCTCCATCCCCTCCATATAATTGGTCCTAGTGAACTCCTAGTTTTCCTTCAAAACCAAGTTCAATCATCTCTCCATATGTGAAAGTTTCCCTGGCCCAATAAACAGAGCTGCAAACTCTCTTCTTCGCACCATCACTGTATTTGTACATATTTTTGTTGATGGTCACATTATGTCACATTCCAATTATTTGTTTATCTGCAATAGTCTGCAGACCCCTAAAGGGCAGGTCTCTGGTCTTATTTGACTTGGAGTTCTTAACTCATAGCACAAAACTCATGCTATATGCTCAATACATATTAACTGAATGGCTGAAAAGTACTGAACAAATTACTGCTAGATAAAAGACTCCAACACAATAATAAAGTTAATTATGGCATTTCCTTTAAAAATGCTGTTTACCACTTTTTGCAATTTCTAGCCACCTAATTATAGTAATGAAGGCCCATCTAATCCAAATATCTTTCTGTGACAGTATCTGGAAGAATGTTGGAATTTCTTTTTTTTTTTTTTTTAATGTAGATGATAATATTAACTTGGTAATTCACGACATCGGTAAAGGACATTTTCTCATGTAACATAATGTATAATATAATATAATACGCAATTTCACAATTATAGTCAGGTATTTTAACACCCCTTTTGAAAAGTAACTAATAGAGCATATTGACAGAAAATTCATAAGGATATATAAGATGCAAGTAACGTCATCAACGAAATTGACCTAATTGATATTTGCAGAACACTCCATCCAACAGCATTCAAGTGTATAAGGAATGTTTATTGTGACAGAACGTATTCTGTGCTATAAAGCAAGTCTAAGTAAATTTAAAATAATTGAGGACTTACAAAATATTTTTTTTTTTTTTTTTTTTTTTTTGAGACGGAGTCTCGCTCTGTCACCCAGGCTGGAGTGCTGTGGCCAGATCTCAGCTCACTGCAAGCTCCGCCTCCCAGGTTCACGCCATTCTCCTGCCTCAGCCTCCCGAGCAGCTGGGACTACAGGCGCCCGCGACCTCGCCCGGCTAATTTTTTTGTATTTTTTAGTAGAGACGGGGTTTCACCGTGTTAGCCAGGATGGTCTCGATCTCCTGACCTCGTGATCCGCCCGTCTCGGCCTCCCAAAGTGCTGGGATTACAGGCTTGAGCCACCGCGCCCGGCCACAAAATATTTTTTCTGACTATAATGGCATTAAAATAAAAATCAATAAAAGAAAGATATCTGGAACCTTCCCAAATATTTGAAAATTAAATAAGATGCTTCTGAAAAACCCACGGGTCAAACAAAAATCAAAAGAGAAATTAGAAAGCATTTGCATTCTCTAAAGGAAATTAGAAAATATGTGGATAAAATGAAAGTGAAAATAGAATATAGAAGCAAAGCGTTTTTTAAAATGAAGCTACTGAAAACAAATTCCATATTTTTTCTGTCCCCTAAAGTCTTTTTTTTTAATTTGAGAATCTAAAAAAAAAAAACAAAAAAATTAACACATACTGTAAAAGTAATGACCAAAATAGTTAAGAGGGTAAGAGTTCACTCAGAAATAAAATTAAGCATGTTAAAAAAAAAAACGGGTGGTGATTTTTTGATTTTTTTGTTGGTTGGTTGGTTTTTCTTTATTATACTTTGTAACTATACTTTAATACTATTATTATATTTTAATTTTATTAATTATACTTTAATATAATTTTATTTAATTATATAATTATACTTTAATGTAATTATTATACTTTAATTTTTATTATTATACTTTAATATTATCATTATACTTTAAGTTTTAAGTATTATATTTAGGTATTAAGTTCCTGTTAATAAATAGAAGAAGAAAAGCGCTAATTGAATCACCTGTGGGTTTAAAGACCAACATCAAAGCTACAATTTTGGAGAACAGCCAACTGCTCCTTTGTTCTGTAATTCACTTGTACTCACTGCTTAAGGGAGTTGGCTCCATTTCTAAATAAATTAAATAGAGATAACCCAAGGATTAGATGAATGTAAGTCCAGCTATGCAGGACATCATTTGCCACCTTAGTGCGCAATAAGAACTAAGAAGTTGGACTCTGGATTAGTGTATGGGATTTCTTTTAGCTTTTTCTAACTAGAATCAAGAAAGATGAGATATTTTATTGTTCTAAACCTTTACTTCAGCCAAGTATGGTGCTCTGGCACTTCTCAACCCCACTCCCACTGCCTCCATGTTCAAGACCATGAAAGAAGAGGGAATTTCCTCTCCAAGTAGATGTCCATCTTCTACATCATTTTTTCCTACATCTGATAGATACACTCTAGCAGAACTCCAGTAGCATATTTCACCCAGCCTACAAAGGTGTATTTGTCCGCACCGAGTCCTGCTGATGATTTTCCTCAAATTATACATTGTTTCTCTCCAAATCTCAAAACCTCCCAGAAAATCTTCCTTGTCTTTTAAGGCTCAGATAAAATAAGACCTCCTCTGTGATGTTTCCCTAACTCCTCTGATAGACTTGATTAATTACTGTTTTGAACCCCCACAGCTCTTTCCATTTGTATTTGTAAAACGAATCCCATTTGTGTGTGTGTGTGTGTGTGTGTGCGCGCGTGTGTGTGAATATTTTTAACTTTTATTTTAGATTCAGGAGAACATGTGCTGGTTAGTTACATAGCTAAACTGGCTGTCACAGGGATTTGCTGTATAGGTTATTTCATCACCCAGGTAATAAGCATAGTACCTGATAGGTACTTTTTCGATCCCCACCCTCCTCCTATCTCAAGTAGGCCCTGGTGTTTGTCTCCTTCTTTGTGTCCATGTGGACTCAGTGTTTAGCTCCCACTTATAAGTGAGAACACATGGTATTTGGTTTTCTGTTCCTGTATTAATTTACTTAGGATATAGGCCTCCAGCTTCATCCATGTCCCTGCAGAGGACATGAACTCATTTTTTATGGCTGTGTAGTATTCCATGGTGTATACGTACCACATTTTATTTATCCAGTGTACCATTGATGGGCATTTAGGTTGATTCCATGTCTTTGCCATTGTAAATAGTGCTGCAGTGAACATACACGTGCACGTGTCTTTATGGTAGAACGATTTATATTCCTTTGGCTATATACCCAATACTGGAATTGCTGGGTCGAATGGTAATTCTGTTTTAAGTTCTTTGAGAAATTGCCAAACTGCTTTCCACGATGACTGAACTAATTTACACTCTCACTCGCAGTCTATAAGCATTCCCTTTTCTCCACAACCTTGCCAGCATCTGTTTTTTGTTTTTTGTTTTTTTGACTCTTTAATAATAGCTATTCTGACTGGTGTGAGATGGTATCTCATTGTGGTTTTGCTTTCCATTTCTCTAATGGTAAGTGATGTTGATCTTTTTTTTCATATGCTTCTTAGCTGAGTATGTGTCTTGTTTTGAAAAGTGTTCCCCATTGCTTGTTTTTGTCAGGCTTGTCAAAAATCACCTAGTTGTAGGTGTACAGTCTTATTTCTGGGTTCTCTATTCTGTTCCACTGCTCTGTGTGTCTGTTCTTGTACAGTGTCATGCTGTTTTGGTACTGTGACCCTGTAGTATAGTTTGAAGTTGGGTAGCATCATGTCTCCAACTTTGTTCTTTTTGCTTAGAATTGCCTTGGTTATTCAGCCTCATTTTTGGTTCCATATAAATTTAAAAATGGATTTTTCTAGTTCTACAAAGAATGTCAGTGGTAGTTTAATGGGAATAGCATTGAATCTGTAAATTGCTTTGGGCAGTATGGCCATTTTAGTGATATTGATTCTTCCTACCAATGAGCATGGAATGTTTTTTCATTTGTTTGTGTCATCTTTGATTTCTTTGAGTAGCACTTTGTAGTTCCCCTTGTAGAAATCTTTCACTTCCCTTGTAAGCTGTATTCCTATGTATTTTATTCTTTGTGTGGCAATTGTGACTGGGAGTTCCTTCATGATTTGGCTCTTGTCTTGAAGGTTATAGATGTATAAGAATGCTAGTGATTTTTGCACATTGATTTTGTATTGTGAGACTTTGCTGAAGTTGTTTATCAGATTAAGAAGCTGGCTAGGCATGTGCAGAAAATTGAAACTGGACCCCTTCCCTACACCATATAGTACAAAAATTAACTCAAGATGGATAAAAGACTTAAATGTAAAACCCAAAATTATAAAAAGCCCGGAAGACAACCTACGTAATATCATTCAGGACGCAGGCATGGGCGAAGATTTTAGGGCAAAGATTTCATGACAAAGATGCCAAAAGCAATTGCAACAAAAGCAAAAATGGACAAATGGGGTCTAATTAAACTAAAGAGCTTCTGCACAGCATAAGAAATTATCAACAGAGTAAACAGATAACCTACAGAATGGGAGAATATTTTTGCAAACTATGCATCCAACAAAGGTCTAACTAATATCCAGCATCTATAAGGAACTTAAACAAATTTACAATAAAAACAAACAACCCCATTAAAAAGTGGGCAAAGAAAATATGAACAGACATTTCTCAAAAAAAGACATACATGCGGCCAACAATCATATGGGAAAAAGCTCAACATCACTGACCATTAGAGAAATGTGAATTAAAACCACAATAAGATACCATCTCACACCAGTCAGAATGGCTATTACTAAAAAGCCAAAAATAACAGATGCTGGCCAGGTGCAGTGGCTCACACCTGTAATCCCAGCACTTTGGGAGGCCTAGGCAGGCAGATCACCTGAGATCAAGAGTTTGAGACCCGCCTGGTCAACGTGGTGAGATTCCATCTCTACTAAAAATATAAAAATTAATCGGGCATGGTGGTGGGCACCTGTAATCCCAGCTACTTGGGAGGCTGAGGCAGGAGAATCGCTTGAACCCAGGAGGCAGAGGCTGCAGTGAGCCAAGACTGCACCGTTGCACTCCAGCCTGGGCAACAAGAGTGAAACTCCTGTCTCAAAAAAATAAATAAATAAAAGTAACAGATGCTGGCAAGGTTGTGAAGAAAAAAGGAATGCTTATACACTGTTGGTGGGAGTGTAAATTAGTGGAAGATAGTGTGGCAATTCCTAAAGACCTAAAGACAGAACTACCATTCGACCCGGCAATCCCATTACTGGGTCTATACCCAAAGGAATATAAATCATTATATTATAAAGATACATACATGCATGTGTTCATTGCAGCATTATTCACAATAGCAAAGACATGGAATCAATCCAAATGCCTATCAATAATAGACTGGATAAAGAAAATGTGGTACATATATGCCATGGAATACTATGCAGGCTCAAAAAAGAATGAGGTCATGTCCTTTGCAGGGACATGAATGGAGCTGGAAGCCATTATCCTTAGCAAACTAGCACAGGAACAGAAAACCAAATACCACATGTTTTCACTTACAAGTGGGAGCTAAATTATGAGAACACACAGAAACACAGAGGGGAACAATCACACTGGGGCCTCTTGGAGGGTGGAAGGTGGGAGGAGGGAGAGAAGCAGAAAAAATAACTGATAGACACTAGGCTTATTACCTGGGTGATGGAGGTGGGCACAGTGGCTCATGCCTGTAATCCCAGAACTTTGGGAGGCTGAAGCAAGCAGATCACTTGAGGTCAGGAGTTTGAGACCAGCCTGGCCAATATGGCGAAACCTCATCTCCACTAAAAATACAAAAATTAGCTAAGCATGGTGGCATGTGCCTGTAATTCCAGCTACTTGGGAGGCTGAGGCACAAGAATCGCTTAAACCAGGGAGGCAGAGGTTGCCATGAGCCAAGATGGCACCACTGCACTCCAGCCTGGGTGACGCAGCAAGACTCTGTCTCAAAAAATAATAATAATAAATCTAGGTGATGAAATAATCTGTACAACTAACTCCCATGTCACACATTTACCTATGTAACAAACCTGTACCCCCTGCACACATACCTTTGATCTTAAAATAAAAGTGAAAAAAAGAGAAAAGTGTCTGTTCATGTCCTTTCCCTTTTTTTTTTTTTTTTTTTTTTTTTGAGATGGAGTTTTGCTCTTGCTGCCCATCCTGGAGTGCAGTGGCATGGTCTTGGCTAACTGCAACCTCCACCTCCTGGGTTCAAGCAATTCTCCTGCCTCAGCCTCCCAAGTAGCTGGGATTACAGGTGCCCACCATCTCAAGGTGAATTTCTTTGAGTTTCCTCAACACAGCTATTGTGAATTATCTGTCAGAAAAGTCACCTACCTATCTCTGTCTCTCTGGGAATGACCCCTCCTGCCTTATTTAGTCCATTTGGCCAGGTCATATTTTCCTGGATGGTGTTGATGCTAGTAGAGGTTCTTCAGTGTCTGGGCATTGAAGAGTAGGGTGTTTATTGCAGCCTTCACTGTCTGAGCTTGTTTGTACCTGTCCTTCTTGGGAAGTCTTTCCAAATATTCAAAAGATCTTGAGTGTTGTGATCTAAGCTTTATCTGCTTTAGGGGGCACCCCAAACCCAGTAATATTGTGGTTCTTGCAGACTCTTAGAGATACCACCTTGATGGTCTTAGATAAGATCTAAGAAAATTCTCTGGATTACCAGGCAGAGGTTCTTGTTCTCTTCCCTTACTTTCTCGCAAACAAATGGGTCAGTCTCTCTCTCTCTCTCTCTCTCTCTCTCTCTTTCTCTTTTCTGAGCTACCTAAAGCTGAGGATGGAGTGACACAAGCATTACTGTGGCCACCAGCACTGTGACTGCACTGGGTCAGACCTGAAGCCAGCACAGCACTAGGTCTCACCCAAGGCCTGCTGCAACCACTCCCTGGCTACTGTCTGTCTCTTCCAAGACCTGCTGCAACCACTGCCCGGCTACTTCTCAAGGCCCTGGGGCTCTGCAATCAGCAAGTGGCAAAGCCAGCCAGGACTGTGTCCTTCCTTTCAGGGCAGAAAGGTACCCCAGGCCCCAGGTGGGTACAGAGGTTCCCGTGGGGAGTCCGAGACTAGAGTCACAAACCTTAGAAATCTACCTGGTGTTCTATTGTACTGCAGCTGAGCTTGTACTCAGACCACAAGACTCAGTCCTCCCCCACTCTTCCCTCTCCTTTCCAAAAGCAGAGGAGCCTTACTTCGTGGCCACCAAAACCACAAGCCACAAAGAATACTGCCAGACTACTGCTGATGTCCCTTAAGCCCCAGGGGTTCTTAAGTCAGCTTGTGGTGAATGCTGGCTGACCTGGGACTAACCGTTTAGGGCAGTAGGCTCCCCTCTGGCCCATGACAGGTCCAGAAATGTTCAAGAGTCAAGTCCTAGAATCGAGGACCCCAAGAGCCCACCTCCTTGTGGCCAAGCTGGTACCTAAAAGGTGTAAGACAAAGTTCCCTTTATTTTTTCTCTTCTTTTCTCTAGCAGAAGGAGTTCTGCCCTTCAGTGTCACCGGAAGCCAGAAAGTCTCATAGGTTCACCCAAGGCCATCAATGTGGAACCTGGTTACCACTGCTGGTTATTCAGGGCACAAGGGCTCTTTAGTTAGCAGGTGATTAATGCTGCCAGGACTGGGTCCTTCCCTTCAAGGAAGTGGGTTCCCTTCTGGCCCAGGGTGTGTCTAGAGATGTTTTTCAGGAGCTAGGGCCTGGGAGGGGGTCTCACAATTATCTGGCACCCGATCTTGCTGTGACTGAGCTGGTACCCAAGATGCAAGACAATGTTCTTCCTACTCTTCTCTCTCCTCTCCTCAAATGGAAGGAAATGGTCTCTTTTGGAGCTGTGAGTCGTGCAGCATGGGGTCAGGGGAGGATGATGTTAGAACTCCCTTAGCTGCCCCAGCTACTGTTTTAGAAGGTCATGTGTCCCCCAGTCCACTGTCTCTAGGCCCAGTTCAGCACTAGGACTCACCTAAGAGTCGCAGTTGTTGTGGTTTAGACTGCCTTCAAGTTTACTTAGAGACCCAAAGCCCTTCAGCCCACAATGGAAAAGTTTGAAGGTATTCAAGTTCCGACCACTGGGATCAGCAATTCCCCTCTCCTTAGGGCTGGTTTAAATGCTTCCTCTGTGGGTGGGCCTCACCTGCGTTTGGTCCAATTTTCCTTTCTGCTCGAACTGGGCAGCACCGAGTTCACTGCCTCACAATTGGCGAGTTCTCCCTCCCTCCTCCAACACTCAGAGATTCTCTTTGCATGCTGCTACTGACAGGGGAGTGGGAGTGGGGAGTGCAAGGTGGCACCTGCAATTGAGGACTGTGATTTCTATTTCTTCAGTGCCTTGGTCAGTGGTAAGAACTTAAAATCAAGTACTATGCATGCTCATTCTTATGAAGGTGTTTTTTGCCTAGACAGTTGTTAAATTGGTGCCTTTGCATATGGGAGGGAAGACAATCAGTGGAGCCTTCCATTCAGGCATCTTGCTCTGCCTCCTTTTCCCATAAATAATTGTTGGGAGTTTAATATGTTCCAGGAACTCTTTCAGGTCCTGAAAATTAGACATGCATTCATGGAACATACATTCAAAAGTGGGGAGCAGATAAAAAAGTCTTATGAATAAATACATAGTATGTCAGATGGTGATAGAGTTCTGGAGCAAAAGAAGATATAGAAAGAAGATGAGAAGGCTGGGCACGGTGGCTCACACCTGTAATCCCAGCACTTTGGGAGGCTGAGGCGGGCAGATCAACTGAGGTCAGGAGTTCAAGACCAGCATGGCCAACGTGGTGAAACAAAATACAAAAATTATCCAGGCATGATGGCGGATCCCTGTAATCCTGGCTACACAGGAGGCTGAGGCAGAAGAATCGCTTGAACCCGGGAGGTGGAGGTTGCAGTGAGCTGAGATCATGTCATTGCACTCCAGCCTAGGCAAAAGAGGGAGACTCCATCTCAAAAAAAAAAAAAAAAAGAGAGAGAGACAGAGAAGTGCTGAGCAAAAAAGACCACAGTTTTAAATGAGGTATTTGTGAAAAGACTCTTTGAAGAAGTGACATTTCAGGAAGGGCGTAAAAGTTATCTAGGGCAAGAGAGTGTCAGACAATGAGAAGAGCGAGTACGAAGGCCCTGAGGTGGGACCATACCCAGTGTGTTCAAGAAGTAGCAGGAAGACCACATGGATAGAGTGAAGCAATGAGGAAAGAGAAAAAGGAGATTGTGTCAGAAAAGTAACAGTGGGGGGGCACACATTTAGGGGTTATAGTAAAGATGGAGGTTATTGGACAGTGCTGACATGATCTGATACATTTTCAAATATATGCCTCTGGCTTCTGTGGTCCAAACAGACTGAGAGGGAGGGAAAGTATAAAAGTAGAAAACCTGTTGCATGGGCATCACAAAATCTAAGTGACAGCTAATAGGGCTTAGATGCATCACAAGAGCTCTATGAAGCAGAAATTAATAAACCTCAATTTTTAAAATTGGGAAACTACAATTTAGGGAGCTAATAATGTGCCCAATGTCACACAACCAATAAGAAATTAACTGGAATCAACACTGGTCTGCATGAACCTAAAATTAACGGCCTTAGCCACTGTGCTAAGCTGCCTCTCCAGCTGCCTTCCATGGCTCAATCCTATGGAGACTGAAGACAAAATATTCAAATAAAAGATGTTGCTTTATTCAGAAAATGTATTGGCCATGTGCTTGGCTGGACATCCTTCCACGACTTACCCTTTTATACACTATTCATCACTTAGAGGGCAGCCTGAATTGAGAGAATTCATATTTCTTATTTCTGAAGATGACATTATTACATCCTGGAAGAAATATTGATTGCCCATTTCAGTATATTCCTAAGTCTTTTTGTTCCTCTGTGTCAATTTTTTTTTAATACTTTAAGATCTTGGGTATATGTGCACAACGTGCAGGTTTCTTACATATGTATACATGTGCCATGTTGGTGTGCTGCACCCATTAACTTGTCATTTACATCAGGCATTTCTCCTAACGTTATCCCTCTCCCCTCCCCCGACCTCATGACAGGTCCCAGTGTGTGATGTTCCTCACCCTGTGTCGAAGCGTTCTCATTGTTCAGTTCCCACCTAGGAGTGAGAACATGCAGTGTTTGGTTTTCTGTCCTTTTGATAGTTTGCTCAGAATGATGGCTTCCAGCTTCATCCATGTCCCTACAAAGGACATGAACTCATCCTTTTTTGTGGCTGCATAGTATTTCTTTTTTTTTTTTTTTTTTTTTTTTAGACGGAGTCTCGCTCTGTCACCCAGGCTGGAGTGCAGTGGCCAGATCTCAGCTCACTACAAGCTCTGCCTCCCGGGTTCACGCCATTCTCCTGCCTCAGCCTCCCGAGTAGCTGGGACTACAGGCGCCGCCACCTCGCCCGGCTAGTTTTCTGTATTTTTAGTAGAGACGGGGTTTCACCGTGTTAGCCAGGATGGTCTCGATCTCCTGACCTTGTGATCCGCCCGTCTCGGCCTCCCAAAGTGCTGGGATTACAGGCTTGAGCCACCGCGCCCGGCCGGCTGCATAGTATTTCATAGTGTATACATGCCACATTTTCTTAATCCAGTCTGTCATTGATGGACATTGGGGTTGGTTTGAGGAAGTCAAATTGTCCCTGTTTGCAGATGACATAATTGTATATTTAGAAAACCCCATCATCTCAGCCTAAACCTCCTTAAGCTGATAAGCAACTTCAGCAAAGTCTCAAGATACAAAATCAACGTGCAAAAATCACAAGCATTCCTATACACCAATAACAGACAGCCAAATCATGAGTGAACTCTCATTCACAATTGCTTCAAAAAGAATAAAATACCTCAGAATCCAACTTACAAGAGATGTGAAGGACCTCTTTAAGGAGAACTACAAACCACTGCTCAATGAAATAAAAGAGGACACAAACAAATGGAAGAACATTCCATGCTCATGGATAGGAAGAATCAATATTGTGAAAATGGCCATACTGCCCAAGGTAATTTATAGATTCAATGCCATCCCCATTAAGCTACCAATGACTTTCTTCACAGAATTGGAAAAACTACTTTAAAGTTCATATGGAACCAAAAAAGAGCCCGCATTGCCAAGACAATCCTAAGCCAAAAGAACAAAGCTGGAGGCATCAATTCTTTAATGTCAGGCAGCCCTTATGCAATCTTGGATTGGGCACGAGAAGCACACAGTCTCCTCGTTTTCAAAGTCCTTCATGGCTAAGCAATAGAGTTCCTCTTGAGTAGGCTGGAACAGATAATGAAATGTTGCTTGTTAGACGTGGTCAGTTAAAAATAAAATCACCTATCAACATTTGTTACTGTACCTTCAGCTGTGATCAACAGTACAAATTGCTTTTAATATCTTACTTATAAATAGACTTTAAGTGTGTTTCATTTCTGAGAAATGTTCTCTGAATTCTACTTAAGATGTTATCTTTCCAAACTGCTGGACGGGTTGAATCCAGGCAAGAAATGGGATTGCAAATTCCCTTGTACAAAGACTTGGTGGGTGAGTCAAAGCAAGATTCCTTTGCCATTCTTTGTTTAGAGGTGAGAGGAAGGTTAACTAGCATTTTATGCTATAAAACTCAGACACAAAGATAAGCAAAAAGAATAAAACAGAAGCCACTCATTATTTCAACTCTCTGTTAACACTTTGATGTTCACTTTTAAAAATGCTTCCCCAAACTAATTTCTTTTCACAACTGGGTAGGAGATAAGATAAAGCAAAGTGAGCTTGCTTGCTTTTCATCCACTCAGTTTAAAATAGTCTTCCAGTTGACACTCCCTGATACATGCACACTCATGCACACACAAAAGTCTGCACTCATCCCTCAACCTCAAGAAAGAGACCTGTTGACAAAATAGACATACACCAATTCAGAGGAACCTGTGTCAGCTGTCCGTACTGATCTACTTCTGTGCCTAAATATATCAACAGTCAATTTCAGGAAAATAAATAACATTAAAAAAATGTAGATGAACAATAGGAATGAATGAACTTAAAGGAAAAGAAGCTAATACCAAGGACAGAAGAGAATTATTTAAAATGACGAGTGACAGACTTGACTAAAATGCATAACCTCTTCATAACAAAATGGATGCAGGAGAAGGTACAAGTCAGTACAATATTAAAAGACAATCAGAGTAGAACAAAAATTCTATGTGCATTGTACCATAAAAAGATTGCTATCCATAATATATATGAAGAATAACTACAAATCAATAAGAAGATGACAAATGACCTAGAGGAAAATAGGCAAACAATATTATAGCAGCAAAACATGTAAGCACTTTTTTCAGAAGGTTGATATAAATTCAGAAATACGATATTCCCTTTAAGAGAATCTGCTTTTAATCCATAAATTGTCCATAAATAAATAAATAAATTGATTTATTTATTTAATCCACAAATAAAACTACAAACTAGTTTTATTAGGTTAATATTAAAGAACCCATTAGTGGGTATACACACAGAAGACTATAAATCATTGTATTATAAAGAGACACACCTGAGAATGTTCATTGCAGCACTATTCACAATAGCAAAGACATGGAATCAACCTAAATGCCCATCAATGACAGGTTGGATAAAGAAAATGTGGTAAGTATACACCATGGAATACTGTGTAGCCATAGAAAAGAACAAGATCACGTCTTTTGTGGGAATATGGATGGAATTGGAAACCATTATCCTTAGCAAACTAATGCAGGAACAAAAAACCAAATGCCACATGCTTTCAATTAGAAATGAGAGCTAAATGATGAGAACTCGTGAACACAAAGAAAGGAACAACAGACGCGGGGGTCTCCTTGCGGGTGGAGGGTGGCAAGAGGGAGAGGAGTAGAAAAGATAACAAACCTCTGTGACACAAGTTTTCCTATGTAACCAAACCTTCACATGTCCTCCCAAACCTAAAATAAAAGTTAAAAAAAAAACAACAAAGACCCAATTGGAGTTGCAATTTGCTCTTTCCCATTCTACTGCATTTCTGAAACACAAAGTATACAAAGAATGTGTCTTATATTTTATGAAATGTACATTTGGACCCCCTTTTTTTATTTGGATAACAATTGTAAAACACTACCTAAAGGCATAAAATGGCTAGGGTGAGAATTAATATTGGTTCATAATTATATTTGCTTAATTACTAAAAATGTACCTGTATTTGCTTTAAGTATGCCATTTGACTATTGCCCTCCTTTTTGTCCAGAGCCATTAAACGATTAAAGTATTTGAAATGAACAATGTAATGCTTTTGTCTTCATGCTACAGTGTGTTTCAGGTTATTTCCTAAAATCAAAATGAATCCCAAGTTTTATTTTTTTGTTTTTATTATTTTTTGATAAGTAAATAATGCCATGATACGTAGATCTAAAACAGAAGAAGCAGACCCTGTGGCCTCAATCCAGAATGCCATAACATGCTAAAATGAGAACTTTCTCCAGGTGTATATGTGTGTGTTCAGGGCCTCCTATGTATGCCTGACACGTCCAGTCTTCGTTGATGAAAATTGTTAGAGGTCATTATTATATAAGGTAAAACAGAAAGGCCATATGTTAATAATGAGAAATAAATGGTTAATTCATAATTAGTGAATCCGGTTTCAGCACATTGGCCTTAGAGGTGGTCAAAACAGGTCTCCAATATGAACTAAGGATTGAAAAGATTAAAATATTTTTAATAAAAATTAAGTTCAAAGAGTCTTGGATGACTCAGATTGACTCTGCTTCTGGCATAACTTGAATAGAAAATCATATAAGGGTCTATGATGGGCACCGTGCCCAGAGCCAGTTGATTTAAATATCATTCTATTTTGACTCCTAAAGATAAACATGGCCTGGTGTGATTTCGTCCTGTCTGCGTGGCTGTTCTCCGGAGCGGTAGTCATTTATCTTTGCCCGCTTTCTCTCCCACCTAAATGCCTGCCACCACCCCATGGTGACATGAGCTTCATTAATTAAAAAAAATAAATAAACTTTTTCTCTCTCTTCTTAATAGAAATGACCTTGGAAAATTTCTATTGGTCTATCTTCAAGTTCATTTCTCTTTCCATAGAAATGACCTTGGAAAATTTCTATTGGTCTATCTTCAAGTTCATTTCTCTTTCCATATCATATCTATACAGCTGTTAGGTCCAAAGTTTATTATTTAAATAAATAAATAAAATTGATAAAACTCTAGCCAGTTGATCAAGAAAAAAGAGATAATTACCAAATTTTCAATATCAGGTATAAAAAGAGGGCATCATTACATTGAAAGTTTTGTAAGAAATGATTCTATACTTTATGCCAAAATTGTTGACAACCCATATGAAACGGATTTTTTTTTTTTTTTTTTTTTTTTTTTTTTTGAGACAGAGTCTTGCTCTGTCACCCAGGCTGGAGTGCAGTGGCGCGATCTTGGCTCACTGCAAGCTCCGCCTCCCGGGTTCACGCCATTCTCCTGCCTCAGCCTCCTGAGTAGCTGGGACCACAGGCGCCCACCACCACGCCCGGCTAATTTTATTGTATTTTTTTAGTAGAGACGGGGTTTCACCATGTTAGCCAGGATGGTCCCTATCTCCTGATTTCGTGATCCGCCCGCCTCGGCCTCTCAAAGTACTGGGATTACAGGCTACCGCTCCCGGCCGGTAAGTTTCTTAAAAGATACGAATTACCAAAACTGACCCAAGAGGAAACATAAAGCTTAAACAATGTTGTATCAATTGGAGAAACTGAATCCATAATTTAGTCTTCTCATAAAGAAACTTTCATGCTTTGATGGCTTCACTGGTGAAGTATACCAAGAAATAATAATGGCAATTCTACACTAACTCTTTCAGAAACTAGAGGAGGGGACACTTCTGAAATCATTCTTCTAGGTCAGTATTAACCTTGGTTCCAAAAACATGCAAAGATATCACAAGAAAAGAGAACTATGAGCCAATATCCTCATGAACATAAATTCAGAAATCTATAATAAAATATTAGCAAATTGAATTCAATGAAGAATAGAAAGGATCATAGAACAGGACAATATGATGTTTATCCCCAGAATGCAAAATTGATATAACATCAAAAAATGAATCAACATAATTCACCATATTGATGGAAGAAAGGAGAAAAATATATGATTATTTCAGTAAATGCCAGAAAAGCATTTGACAAAATTCAAAACCCTTTCAAAAAGAATTCTCATCAAACTAGGAGAGATGGTATCTTCAAGCTGAATAATGCTAGCTACAAAAAAAATCTAAAGATAACATCACCTTTAATTTAGAAGGCTCATGCTTTTCTACTTTAATCAGGAACAAATGGTAAGTTGACCACTACCACTTTTACTTAACATCATACTGAAGGTCTTAGCTAGTCCAAAAAGGCTAGAAATAGGAAAAAAATGCATGCATTTAGAAAAGGAAGATATAGCAGATTCTTTTTTTAATTTTTAATTTTTGTAGGTACATAGTAGATGTATATATTTATGGGGTACAAAGTTATTTTGATACAGGCATACAATGTGTAATAATCATATTAGGGTAAATGGAGTATCCATCACCTCAAGCGTTTATCTTTTCTTTGTGTTATCAACATTCTAATTATACTCTTTTAGTTACTTTTAAATGTAGAATAAATTAATTTCGACTGTAGTCACCCTGTTGTGCTATTGAGTACTAGATTTTATTCATTCTATCTTACTATATTTTCGTACCCATTGACCATCCCCTCTCCCCAGACCCCCTTCTACCCTTCCCAGACTCTGATCATCATCAGTCTACTTTCCATCTTCATGAGCTCAATTGATAAAACTTTCCTTATTTGCAGATAACATGATCACTTACATAGGAAACCGTAAAGAATCCATGAAAAGGCTATTACATCTAATAAATGAATTTAGCAAGGTTTTGAATAAAAGTCTGTATACAAAAATATGTATCTGCATATTTTAGCAAAAATCAGAAAAAGAAATTTTGACAAAAACTACCCTTTCCATAATAGCATCAAAAATGAAATATTTAGGGGCTGGGCATGATGGCTCACCGATCTTGTACCCCAAAAACCAGAATGATTATTTTTATAGTTTTATGTATAGTTTATTTTGATTTTAAAATGGCAAAACACTATATGATTTTATATAAAAGCTAAACTAACTTAGAAGTATGCAATAGGAACGTGAAGGTCAAACAGGCTGTCCATAACACTTAGGAAAATGAGATCAACAGTAAATAGAAGACTGGGACTCATTCTACAAGAAGTGGTGATGAATAGGCCTGCAAAATATCCTGTGACTCCTCTAGAGGGTGCTCACTGGCAGGACATTCACGTGCTACTCCATGTGATGTTAGATTATTGTAAAGCATTATGTTCCTATAAAGGGCAGCGTGACAGTCCATTACCAAGTACAAGATCCTCTGCTGATATATCCTAACAAGCAGAATTATGATATGCAGCAACACAGGAACCAGGCTTACACTAGTCACATTACATAGAGACATTGCCAGAATCTCCCTTGTAGAGGCCACCATCACATACATCAGCAAGCCTCTCTTCCTGGATCCACATCTCCCTCTATAAGGAGCCCTGTTAACCCCATCATTTAAGGGCTTCATACATTTGCCTTATATTTCTCTCATAAACAAATCAATGAGTTCCAGACTTTTGGTACAAATGTAAGACATGAAGAAATCATATCTCAGTCTTAAAAGCTTAATCCCAGAAGTGACACCCATCCCTTCACTTCACATTCCATTGCCAAGAACAAGTCACATGACCACACAGATGCAAGGGGAATAAGATATCGGCAACTACTTCCCAGTGACCGTTATATATTATGGAAAGTGAGCATGCATTTAAGAGGAAAGTTGATCATCTCCAGCAGAGATGTAGAATTCTACAAACATAGGGAGGACGTTAAAATGTGCTGAGCGGATAAAGTGTCAAATGTCTGTTATAGAAGGACATAGGCACCGAAAGATAAAGAGATACTCCACAACTTATGAGGGAGTTATGTCCCAATAAACTCACCATAAATTGAAAATATCATATGTTAAAACTTCATTTAATACAACTAACCTACCTAACATCATAGCTTAGCCAAACTTGCCTTAAATGTGCTCAGAATATTTATTTGAGCACATAGTTGGGCAAAATCATCTACTAAAAAGACTATTTTATAATAAAGGGTTGACTATTTCCTGTAATTTATTGAATACTATATTGAAAGTGAAAGACAGAATGGTTGCATGGGTACTTGAAGTATGGTTTCTACTGAATGCATATGGCTTTCGCACCATCGTAGACTCAAAAAATCATGTCAACTATCATAAATAGGGAACTATCTGTATGAGAGTAAAAACCATTTTGTTACCCAAATAGCAATCATCACAAAAGAAAACAGCAATTTCTGTGGCATATATCCAAGCATTCAACAAGAAAAGATCTTTCGTTTTATTTTAATCATTTTTTTAAGACACAGGGTCTGACTCTGTTGCCCAGGCTGGAGTGCAATGGCACAATCATAGCTAACTGCAGCCCCGACCTCCTGAGCTCAAGCAGTCCTCCTGCCTCAATCTCTTGAGTAGCTGGGACTACAGTTGCACATCACTATGCCTGGCTAGTTTTTTCTAGAGACAGAGTCTTGCTATGTTCCTCAGACTGGTCTCAAACTCTTGGCCTCAAGTGATCCTCCTATCTTGGCCTCCTGAAGTGCTAGAATTACAGAGGTGAGCCACAGCACCTGGCCAAGAATAGGCATTTTATATCAAAGTAATTCAAGTGTCTGGATGAGCAAGTAATCGTGCAGCTAAGTAATCAGGGCTTTGAACAACTTTGAATTACACAATTAAAGTTCTAATGAGTATTGTATTATACTGTATTTGCTGTAGCAATGCAAAAACTTCATTGTTCTTTGTCCCCAAAGAAATAGAACTGTCACTTATATTTCACTGTTTATGCTGCTAGTACATAGCTTTATAAATTAATCTATCTTGTTTCTGACACTTAAACGTATTTTCTCCTCTGGGGACCTGGAGGAGCATATTCTTTGCCCCACCCCCCAATTACCTATGCATATTCTCAATAACAGGCATAAGGCATGCTGCACGATCTTAGCTGACGAGATAAGAAGTCTCTCCTAAGGCTTTACTCTCTGGACCATGGCAGAAGTGTGAACAAGAGTGGTTGCAGAACATGCTGTGCCTGGGGCAAGGACCCTCTACTAGAACTGGAAGAGATAAATCACAGGTACAAGGAGTGCGCAATCTGTCTGTTCAGCCAGAGTTGCTATTAGAGGTCCCTGAAGAATGTGTTGTACTTTCCACTCTAGGCTACCTCAATCACAGAAATCACCCTAGAGTCACATAACCCAGGTGAGGGGCTGACCTTGCTGCTAAACCCTCCTCCTGAGGGCCTTTTATCATCTTGTCCTGTAACCTACCTTTGCCAAGACAATTCCTTCAATCTTTGCTTTGTTTCAGGGAACAATAATCCTACTAAGACTCTAACAATAGGGACAGGAGAAAGGGATGGAACAAAGGAGTGAGGCAAGGAGCCATCAAATGGAAGTAAGCTAATAATCTGTTGGCACCCATCATATGCTGAGCACTTGCACTTACATTATCACACTTACATATGCACAATACTTTGGGTGTGATGTCACTGCCAGCACATTTGAAATTAGGAAGCTCAGGCCTAGAAGATATGAAGTGACTTTTCCAGGGTATCATCAATGCACCAGCAGTGTAAGCTAAATTGAATCCATTCTGCCTGACACCCAAATTTTATTCCTTTCCTTCCCTCCCCACAATTGTTTCCATTGGTGTATAAAACCTCTAAAGATCAAGATGTGGCGTCCTTCTTCTTTAAAGAAACAAAGCTGTGGCTAGGTAGTGATAGGTGGGAGCAAGTATGACCATTTATGAATCCCACCTTGTAGTTTACCATCTATAGACTTGGCCTTCTTTAGATGAGGCAGTGTTGTAGGAGCCTTTCTCAACTGGTGTTCCTCATTTGAACGACAGAACATAGAAAATGACTTAGGTGACTATTTTCCCAATTCTTCCAAAGATGATACATAACAAATACCATTCTAGGTGCTTAGAAGATAAGTTAATCCAAACACAATGGATGTGTTTTGTTGTTAGGATTTAATTTTCTTGCAGAAACCCAACTGAGAAAGGCTGGTAGGGAATCTCTAACATTGGTCCACTGTAGAAGACAGAGAAGATGATCAATTTATTTTATCTATCACCCTGCAGAAATAAAGTGTTTTGGTGGAACTGTAGGTAGAGAAAGAAGGAGGTACCCTCCCATGGCCCTGAAGAGCCTGAGTTTTTCTAAGAGCCAGGAAGGAAAATTACTCAAATTAGCTGTCACAGGGAGTTATCACAACTAATCTTTATTCTCTTGGGAAGTGCTAGAACAAATATATATGGAAATCTTACAGCCAACAGAAACCAATTTCCCACTGCTTTCCTCCCTCCCAAATTTTCCCACTGTCCCTAATTGAAACCCCATTGGAAGGTAACTAAATCCTGTACAACCAGAATCTCCTCATCTAACTTTTCATTTCCTCCTGTGTTAAATTAATCCTCTTTCTCCCTTGTGGATTCACCATCAACTTGTACTCTCAAGATGATGCTGTTCATTTTCCCACTTTGCATGACTCAAGGCCAAAAGGTGGGTATGGCATCTTCCTCCCTTGCCAATGTTATTTTGAAAACATTGCTTCTGTAGTGCAAAATCCCCAACTAGTCAAGACTCAAGTCGGCTCTTTTCAATGCCTCTTCAACCATCTTTATTGGTATATTTTAAAAAGCAGCCCCTCATTTATTGAGGACGTTGGCACTTTGTTTAGAATGTTTTTATTCTGATTATTGCCTTTATTATTGGTGACTTCAGCATCCATATGGAAAAACTACCCAATTCTACAAATGTCCAGTTAATTGTCCTTCTTAATGTCAATAATTTACCTGCTATTCTATTCCTGATTTCTGGCCATAGAGCTGTCCATGTCATCACCAATGACCACTCCACACATGAACTCTGAACTCCTATCACCTTCTCTGATCACACCCACACACCTTTTCAGCTCCTTCATTTTGTTATTACAGAACATGCATCAGCTATACGCTTCCTCCTTCACTTTTCTTTTCTTTATTTTTTTTTTGAGACGGAGTCTTGCTCTGTCACCTAGGCTGTAGTGCAGGGGCGTGATCTCCACTCACTGCAAGCTCCGCCTCCTGGGTTCACGCCATTCTCCTGCCTCAGTCTCCCGAGTAGCTGGGACTACAGGCGCCCGCTACCACGCCTGGATAACTTTTTTTGTATTTTTATTAGAGGTGGGGTTTCACCATGTCAGCCAGGATGATCTCCATCTCCTGACCTTGTGATCCGCCCACCTCAGCTTCCCAAAGCCTCCATCACTTTTCTTTATCAGCCTCAACCCCATGATTCATCACTTCAAGCACTCCCTTGTCAGCATCCTCAAATCCCAATACCATTTTTAAAATTCTTTAAAGAATTTCTGCACCCACCTGTGTGAAAATTTCAACTCCAGATCCTTTTAACTGCTTGTCTTCCCCACAGACAAATTCAGGCTGATGAGCAGTGCTGGAAAAAATTGCACATTAGTGCAATTGCAGATTTTGTGCACCTGAATTCATGATCTCCAGTTTTCACAAAGCACTCAGCAGCAGCCACTTGGTTCCCTGTGTGTAGCATTCAGTGGAAAACTCCATGAGGGCAAGAACAATATCTGCTTTTATTCATTATTTTAACCCACTTGAATGTTAAGCTCCATGATGGCAGGGACTTTCTGTGGTATAGATTATTACCAGCCCCTAAGACAGTTTCTGGCACATAATAGATGCTCAATAAATACTCGGTAAAGGAATAAAATGAATAGGAGGTTAAAATTAAGTGATCAACAGTAGTCCAGGATATTAAAGGGACTCTCCTTAAAAGTTGCAATTAAGCAGACTTGAGAGGTGAGTAGGAGTTAGCTTGAGAGGAAATGGAAATGAAAGTATTAAAGGCAGGTTGAACAGCGCCTCTGTGATCCCTCCCTCATGCTTTACACACAATCGTTCTGGGTGTTCCGTACTCAAAGCCCGTCCATTCTCTCCAGTTCCATTGCCACTCCTATGCACCCTCAGATGTAGCCTCTATATTTCAGTCAGAGTGGTAGCTCTAAAAGGTAATGCTGCTCATTATTTTCAACTTCTATTTGGAACTCCTCTCAGAGCTCTCTAAATTTCCTCAAGATATCTATCAGTTAAATGTGTTCACCCAGTGGTCTTCCATGTGGTTTGTATATGCCAAGGTATCCCCAAAACCCTTTGAAGGAGTCTGCAAGGTCCAAATTGTTTTCATAACAATATTTTTTAAATAACTAGTTTCATAATAATATTTTGCCTTTTCACAAAATTGACATTGGCTCTGAAAATGCAAACTGATGCAGATAAAATAGCTAGTGCCTTACCAAATCAAAGCAGGGGCACAAATCTGTAACTAGAAGTTGGATTCTTTATCATCAAGCACTTGTAATTTTTTTAAATGCCACTCTTAAGAATATACTTGACAGCGTATAAAAATTATTAATTTTATTGAATCCCTTGAGTAGATTTTGTTCTAAGGTTA
This sequence comes from Rhinopithecus roxellana, assembly GCF_007565055.1. Taxonomy (NCBI): domain Eukaryota; kingdom Metazoa; phylum Chordata; class Mammalia; order Primates; family Cercopithecidae; genus Rhinopithecus; species Rhinopithecus roxellana. The sequence continues at coordinate 103,456,153 of NC_044561.1, read as the reverse complement.
AAGTAAAATTAAAGAGGAAAGCAGGCCTGGAGAATTCATGAGCAGACAAGACCTCTTAAGTGATCATAACTTTTCTTGATTTGCAAACATAAGCAAAACTTAATTGGAGGTATTTCTTGTAAACGCCTATATTAAAGAAAAATAGAACTTAATCTCAACCAATCAAAAGCAGCTAACTAACTCATAATTATATAAGAAGGTACTTCCCAGCAGGATAGACCAAATAAGACAATTTTTGTGACTATAACCAATCAAATATTTTATTTGTATTATTTCCACACTTACGGTACAAAAGCGTGTTCCTTACCACTTTTTTTTTTAAATTCAGACAGGGCCTCACTTCTTCACCCAGACTGGAGTGCAGTGGCATGGTAATGGCTCATTGCAGCCTTGAGCTCCTGGGCTCAAGCCATCCTCCCACCTCAGCCTTCTGAGTAGCTGGGACCACAGGCACCCACCATCATGCCCAGCTAATTCTTTTTCTTTCTTTTTTTTTTTTTTTTTGTAGAGAGAAAGGTGTCATCATGTTGCTCAGGCTGGTTTCAAACTCCTAGGCTCAAGCAATCCTCCCAGCTTGGCCTCCCAAGGTGCCGGTATTACAGGCATGAGCCACCGTGCCCAGCTTCCTTACCACTTCTTAAGTGAAGACTCTGAACCACTTCTGGTTTGGAGCTGCCCAATTCATGCATTGCTGTTTTCTCAAATAAACTCTTTTAAACATTTTTATTATGCCTCAGTTTCCCTTTTTGACACTATGTTCTGAGTAATACAATGAAAAGTACATATAAAGCACTTCTGCAACATAGCAAGCTATGATGGTTGTCACCAGAAAAAACACTTAATTATTTGGATTTTAAACTGAACTAGACACTTTTTTATGAAACATCATTTTTACTTGAAAGAATGATGGAAAAAGTATGGTTATTCAGGCTTACATACTTGGCAGAAATTTTCTCAAAAATTAACAAAGTGAACTTGTCATTTCAAAGAAAACAGCTAGCAATATTAGTTACAAATCTATTCTTATAATCTGTGGCTGACAGCAAGAAGTGCTCCTTTTACTTGAACTGCTCCTTTTACTTGAACCTGGGAAGATCTTTATAACCAACCTGAACAGTACAATGCAGTGGAAGAGACATCAGGTGATTTCCAAGGCAGAATAGCTTCTGACTGGCCCTCTGTCTCCACCCACCATGTTAGAAGGAAGCTCAGGCCACATGGAGACAGCAAGGCCTCTAGCTCACAGTCAGCATCAACTGCCAGACATGTAAGTGAATGGGCCTCCCAGTGATTCCAGTCTCCAGTCTTTGAGCCTTCCCAGCTGACATCACAGACATTACCATGCAGAGAAAAGCCATCTCTGCTAAGCCTTAATTTCTAACCCATAGAGACCATGAAAGAATAACAAATGATGATTGTTTTGAAGCCACTACATTTTGGGGTAATTCATTATGCAGCAATGGATAAGTAACCCTGGCATCACATGCTTTTCAAGGATGGGAATATGTATTTTTCTTCCTGTCTTTCATGTCTAAGCCCTCTATCAGTGGTGCTTATTGTGTGGAGTTTGGAGCCCAGGAGTAGTCAGGAAAGACTTTGATGACACAGGGTTGCTTGTAGAACATCTAATATGAGCAACTCCTACCTTGTGCTCACTGACCAGGCGCACGGAAAAGTCAACAAGAGCAAAAGTTCTTTGCGTCACAGCACAGAACTGCTCGTTCCTCTCTGGTGCCTCTCCAACCACAAAAGTCCCTGTCCTTGTCTTTGTCAGTCTCATGTTAAGAAACCCCATAGACCCAGGCATTCTCCAATCCTGATGAAAGGGGAAACTGAGGAAGAGGTCCAGCTCACAACATTCTCACCAGCCCAGGGGGAAGGCCAAGATCTCCATAGAGTCATAAACTCTAAGCCAAGGCTGTGCCTCTCCCAGGAATATCCAAGTTGGACATACCATATATTTTATGGAGCTAAAATAGCTAGTGCCTTACCACAAATCAAAGCAGGGGCACGAATCTGTAACTAGAAGTTGGATTCTTTATCACCAAGCACTTGTAATTTTTTTAAACTCCACTCCTAAGAATATACTTGACAAAGTATAAAAATTGTTAATTTTATTGAATCCCTTGAGTAGATTTTGTTCTAAGGTTAAAGTAAATTAAAGTGGAAACCAGGCCTGGAGAATCCATGAGAAGACAAGGCCTCTTAAGTGATAAAACCTGAATTAGTCCTACAAAGTCCCCTCTAATTTCAGCAAGTGTCCTGGTGTCTCAACCTGCCTTTACCACCTTGATACAGCTATCATGAAAGACCAGCCAACCCTATGTTATTGTATTTTTATTTTCATCTCTACTATTTGCTACAACAAAGGTCCTATTTCATTGAATTTTTCCTTGCTTTTAAAAAAAGGAAGGTCTTTAACTTGTTCTGAAGAAACCTCCTGTGAATTTTAAAAGGGCTCCCTATCTGTTGCATGTGGGGAAGGGCCACACACATCCACATTCCCTTTGTTCTAGGGCACTGGATTTTCAAAGACTGAGTTCATGCTGTCTTCAGCCTTTGAAGAAAGCTCACATGGACAACCACAAAGTTTTAAAAGCATAGGTTGAGTTTGGGGTATAGTCATGAGAACAGAAAGGGAAGAGCAGAAGTACAGCTCATTGCAGAGGACAAGCACCATGCTATTCAGAACATTTGATATGGAGTGCTATGGGGTAAGAGTGAGCTGGAATTTGTTCTGGGAAATTCACCCAGCCCTGAAAAAGCTATTTATATTCTTTGGTTCACTTTCCTTATGTGTAACACAAGACCATTATGCCAAGTTTTCTAGGTACCTTAGTTGTTGTGAAGCAGCATATTATAAATATCATAAAAGGTTATCCAATGCTAGGTGCCATGGTGCACGGCTGTGGTCCCAGCTACTTGGGAGGCAGAGTCAGGAGGATCACTTAAGCCCAAGAGTTCAAGGCTGTACTGCACTATGTTCACACCTGTGAAAAACCACCGCACTCCAACCTAAGCAACATAGTGAGACTCTGCCTCATATATATATTTTATATATATATATATATTTTAAAAACTCCATTTTAAATTTACTCTGTTTTAAATATTTTGAGGCAGAAGTAAGCTATTTTGATACAGAAAGCCAACAGGTTGCTGAATTACAAGACTGAGGCTGAGGAAACTGTTTACCAATAGCGATGCACGGCTCATTCTTATAGAGGGAAGACGCAAAGTAACTCCATTAAGTCAAGAATTTTATACATTTTATTTACTGCAATATCCTCTGTACATAGACAGCAGTTGACACATAGTATTGATCATAGTATCTAATGTTCAATAGATATCTGCTGAATGAACTGAAAAATTAATAATGTTGAGCAATAACAGATAATCACTATAAAATAACATTCTGAGGAGACTAAAATTTGAAGAATGCCTACAAGAGGGGGAGATGCGAAAGGAAAACACATCCTAAAAAAATCAAAGGAAATTATCCTTAAGAGAAAAAAGAAACACCAGTACAACTGTAAGAGACAGAAGACAAAACTGCATGAAGTAAAACAAAATGCTGAACCCTTGAAATGCAAAAATCCAAAAATCCTGTTGCTTTTTTTTTTTTTTTTTTGAGATAGAGTTTCACTCTTGTTGCCCAGGCTGAAGTGCAATGGCACAATCTTGGCTCACTGCAACCTCCACCTCCTGGGTTCAAGCGATTCTCCTGCTTCAGCCTCCCGAGTAGCTGGGATTACAGGTGCCCACCACCATGCCCAGCTAATTGTTTGTATTTTTAGTAGAGATGGGTTTCATCATGTTGGCCTGGCTGGTCTCGAACTCCTGACCTCAGGTGATCCACCAGCGTTGGCTTCCCAAAGTGCTGGGATTACAGGCATAAGCCATCGTGCTCAGCTGCATTTTTTTTTTTTTCACTTATTTAGAAGGCTGATTTATTATCACCTCCTGCCGGTCATGGGAATGAGACAGAATCACCTTGAGAGTATCTACAGGGAGAATCTGGAGTCCAAATCCCTTCTTAATCAAGAAATGCTCTTTAATCAACTCCCTATATATAGGGAGGTTGATGTTGGGACAAGAGGGGCTGAATAACTTCGAGTTCTAGTCTTGGATATGGAATGGGGGCAGGTGTGTAGAATCTCTTTGATTTTTTTCCCAGAACTTCCATCAATATTCCAAAAGACTAGAAATTCATGGACAGCAGCTTTTCCCTTCTCTCTTTTTCACACTTCAATGACTTCTGTCTTCATCTTAAGACACTAATCTACACCAAATTTTCTCTCCTTCCTTTTTGCTGGAATGCTATTTATTCAAAAATGAAATGCTGGATGAAAGAGTAAACTTGCAAGGACATCTGCTACAATAATTAAGGAGAAATAGATGCCTATAATTAAAAACATTGCTGCTTGCCTCTGAAATTATTTGAACACTGTATACATTATAATGTAAATAATCGGTTTCCATCTGATATCCTAGACATCTGATCCTGGAGACAATGTCTAATATCTCTACCCCAAAGCAATAGAGTTAGAGCTGTAAGGGGCAGGTAAGCTACAGTGTGAACCTTTCTCAGCGGCAGTGAACTTGGGGTGCTCACAACTCAGTGCAAAACCAGCTGTGGTGGCTAAGGATTGCCTATGTCACCTCTCCCCCAACTCTAGGCAATGCAGCTTAGGGATAGACTCCTTCCACTTGGGGGAAGAAGAGGGAAGAGTACAGAGGGCTTTGCCTTGCAACTTGGGTACCAACCAGCTCAGCCACAGTAAAGTAAAGCACCAAAAGTAACCCAGCACAGTGCCAGCTGTGGTGGCCACTGGACTTGCCCTTCCCCCAACTCCAAGCAGCCCTGCACAGAGAGAGACAGAGAGAGACTCCTTTGGTTTGGGGGTAAATGAGGGAAGAGAAGAAGAAACTCTGCCTGGTAACCCAGGCAATTTGGCCAAATGTTAACCCCAGTCCACTAAGGTGGTTCCTCTAGGACTCAGCGAGAGTTGTAGTGTTTCTGAGCTTAGGGCACCCTCTAGCGCTGATATAGCTTCAATAACCACAGCCTCAAATCACAACACTCAATCTCCTTCAAATACCTGAAAAGCCTTCCCAAGAAGGATGGGTTCAAACAAGCCCAGATTGTGAAGGCTACAATATGCATCTAACTCTTCAATGCCCAGACATCAACAACCATCTTCAAGAGTTAAGAATATCTAGCAAAATATGACCTCATCAAATGAACTAAATAAGGCATCAGTGACCAATCTGAGAATGATGGAGATATGCGACTTTTTAGACAAGAATTCAAAATAGCTGTCTTGATGAAACGCAACAAACTTCAAGACAACACAGAGAAAGAATTCAGAATTACATCAGGGAAGTTTCACAACGAAATTGAAGTAATTGCTTAAAAATCAAGCAGATATTCTGGAGCTGAAAAGTTTAATTGTCCAAGTGAAAAATGCATAAGAGTCTTTCGACAGCAGAATTGATCAAGCAGAAGAAGGAACTGGTGAGAACTGAAGACAGGCTATCCAAAAATACACGAAGCCAAAAAAAGAATTAAAAAAGAATAAAGTATACCTACAAAATGTAGAAAATGGCCTTAAAAGGGTAAATCCAAGAGTTATTGGTGTTAAAGAGGATGTAGAGGGAAAGAACAGGGTAAAGAGAGAGATCTTTTCCTCAGCACATAGAACATTTTGAGAGATCAGGGTAGAAAGATCAGAGAAATAATAACAAACAACCTTCCAAATCTCAAGAAAGATATAAACCTCCAGGTACAAGAAGGCCAAAAAACACCAGGTAGTTTCAACCCAAATAAGACTACCCCAAGGCTTATAATAATCAAACTTTCAAAGATCAAATATAAAGAAAGGATCCTAAAAGCACCAAGAGAAAAGAGGCAAACAACATATAAAGGAACTCCAGTACATCTGGCAGCAGACTTTTCAACAGCAACTTTACAGGCCAGGAGGGAGTGGGAAAACATATGAAAAGTGCTGAAGGAAAACCAACCTTCAACCTAGAATATTATCTCCAGCAAAATTATCCTCTAAACATGAAGGAAAAATAGTCTCCCAAACAAAAGCTGATGAATTTCATCAATACCAGATCCGTCTTACAAGAAATGCCCATGGGCGTTCTCCAACCTGAAATAAAAGGACAATAACGAACAACAAGAAATCATCTGAAGCTATAAACTCACTGGTGATAGTAAGTACACAGACAAATACAAATACTCTTAACACTGTAATTGTGGCATATGAACCACTCATATCTTTAGTAGAAAGACTAAAAGACAAACCAATCAAAAATAATAATGACAACAACTTTTTAAGACATAGTATAAAAAGATATAGAGACAATAAAAATCAAAAAGGAGAGGATGAAGTGTAGAATTTTTTAGTTGTCTCTTTGCTTGTTAGTCTGTTTTTCTTTTCTTTTTAATCAGAATTAAGTTGTCATGAGTTTAAAATAAGGGGTTATGTTATTTGCAAGTTCATGGTAACTACAAAACAAAAACCTGTAACAAATATGCAAGAAATTAAAACATACTACCACACAAAGTCAACTTTACACAAAGAAAGATGGAAAGAAGGGAGGGAGGGAGGGAGGAAAGAAGGAAGCGAGGAAGGGAGGGAGGGAGGAAGGGAGGGAAGAGAGGGAGAGAGGGAAAAAGGAGGGAGAGAGGAGGGAAGGAGGGAAGAAAGGGAGGGAGGGAGGGAAGGAAGGAAGGAAGGAAAGAAGGAAGGAAGGAAGGAAGGAAGGAAGGAAGGAAGGAAGGAAGGAAGGAAGGAAGGAAGGAAGGAAGGAAAAAGAGAACCAATGAAGCAACCAGAAGATAAATTTTTAAATGGCAGTTGTAAGTCCTTACCTACTAATAAGAACATTGGATGTAAATGGACTAACGTCTCCAATCAAAAGACAGAGTGGTTGAATGGATAAAAAAGCAACACCCAACTATAGGCTGCCTATAAGAAACTCACTTCACCTATAAAGAAACTCATAGACTGAATACAAAGGAATGAAAAAAGAAATCATATGCAAATAGAAACCAAAAAAGAAGATAAGTAATTACACTTATATCAGATAAAAATGGCTTTCAAGACAAAACTGTAAAAAGAGACAAACAAGGTCATTGTATAATAATAAAGGAGTCAATTTTTTTTTTTTTTTTTTTTTTTTTTTTTGAGACGGAGTCTCGCTCTGTCGCCCGGGCTGGAGTGCAGTGGCCGGATCTCCGCTCACTGCAAACTCCGCCTCCCGGGTTCACGCCATTCTCCTGCCTCAGCCTCCGGAGTAGCTGGGACTACAGGCGCCCGCCACCTCGCCCGGCTAGTTTTTTGTATTTTTTAGTAGAGACGGAGTTTCACTGTGTTAGCCAGGATGGTCTCGATCTCCTGACCTTGTGATCCGCCCGTCTCGGCCTCCCAAAGTGCTGGGATTACAGGCTTGAGCCACCGCGCCCGGCCTCAAGGGAGTCAATTTTTGCAAGAGGATATGATAATTATAAATATATATGCACCCAACACTAGAGAGCACAGATATATAAAGCAAAAATTATTAGTTCTAAAGAGAGAGGTAGACCCCAAAACAATAATAGTTAGGGACACTAACACCCCACTTTCAGCATTGAACAGGTCATCAAGACAGAAAATCCACAAAGAAATATCAGACTTAGTCTGCACTATAAACCAAATAGACCTAACAGACATTTATAGAACATTTCATCCAACAGCCACAGAATACACATTATTTTCCTCATCATATGGAATATTCTCAAAGATAAACCACTTGTTAGGCCACAAGACAGGTCTCAAAAGAATCCAAATAATTAAAATCATATCAAGTATCTTTTTTTTTTTTTTTTTTTTTGAGACGGAGTCTCGCTATGTCACCCAGGCTGGAGTGCAGTGGCCGGATCTCAGCTCACTGCAAGCTCCGCCTCCCGGGTTTACGCCATTCTCCTGCCTCAGCCTCCCGAGTAGCTGGGACTACAGGCGCCAGCCACCTCGCCCGGCTAGCTTTTTGTATTTTTTAGTAGAGACGGGGTTTCACCGTGTTAGCCAGGATGATCTCGAACTCCTGACCTCGTGATCGGCCCGTCTCGGCCTCCCAAAGTGCTGGGATTACAGGCTTGAGCCACCGCGCCCGGCCCTCAAGTATCTTTTATGACCACAGTGGAATAAAAGTAGAAATCAATAACAAGAGGAACTTTGAACACTATACAAACACATGGAAATTAAACAACATGATCCTGAATGACCATTGGGTCCATGAAGAAATTAAGACAGAAATTTAAAAACTTCTTGAAACAAATGAAAGTGGAAGTACAACATTCCAAACCTATGGGATACAGCAAAAGCAGTACTAAGAAGGAATTTTATAGCAATAAATGTGTATGTCAAAAAAGTAGAAAAAATGATCAATAAAGCCCTCTCAGTATCAAAAATTATTGCCATATGTTATTCCCTTCCCCAATATAGAAATTATTTGGAAATCAATAACAAAAAGTTCAAGAAAATGTATATTATGAAAAAATCATGCAGGATTTTCAAATATTTTGCACAAAAAAACTTTTACTAACTGGTTATAAAATGTTTGAGGCCGGGCGCGGTGGCTCAAGCCTGTAATCCCAGCACTTTGGGAGGCCGAGACGGGCGGATCACGAGGTCAGGAGATCAAGACCATCCTGGCTCACACGGTGAAACCCCGTCTCTACTAAAAATACAAAAAACTAGCCGGGCGACCTGGCGGGCGCCTGTAGTCCCAGCTACTCGGGAGGCTGAGGCAGGAGAAGGGCGTGAACCCGGGAGGCGGAGCTTGCAGTGAGCTGAGATCCGGCCACTGCACTCCAGCCTGGGCGACAGAGCGAGACTCCGTCTCAAAAAAAAAAAAAAAAAAAATGTTTGAACAAGATCTAGTCTGAGACACTAAAAAAGATAAGACATCAGTCTGAAAACAGCCCCTATCAGAGCAACACGAGTTCTGCTAAAATTGAAGCAAGAACAAACATCAAAGGCATGGTGAAACTTGGGTAGAAGAATGATGACGTCATCGATGCTTTACAAAAAGTTTACAGGACAATGCCCTAAAGCAGTCAGCAGTTTGCAAATGAATAACTCATTTTAAGAAGGGATGAGATAATATTGAAAATGAAGCCATCAGCAGCAGACTGTCCACATCAGTTTGGGAGGAAAAAATTAATCTTGTTCGTGCCCCAGTTGAAAAGGACTGATAATTAACAGTAAAAACAATTGTCAACATCATAGTCTTCTCAATTGGTTCAGTTAATGGAATTCTGACTAAAAAATTAAAGAAGAACAAACCTTCCACTTGATGGGTGCCAAAACCATTGTGTCCAAATCAGCTACAAACAAGAGCAGAGGTTTCAATGAAACTTTAAACAAGTGGGATCAAGATCCTGAAGCATTTATTCAAAGCATTGTGACAAGAGTTGGAATATGACTTTACCAGTATGACCCTGAAGACAAAGTAAAATCAAACCAAAGAGATGGAAGTGATCCATTCAAAGCAAAAGCTGACCAGTTAAGAGCAAATGTCATGTCAAGAATTTTGGGGGGTGCATAAGGCATTTTGCTTGTTGACTTTCTGGAGGGCCAAAGAACAATAACATCTGCTTATTATGAGAGTGTTTTGAGAAAGTTAGCCAAAGCTTTAGCTGAAAAATACCCAGGAAAACTTCACCGGAGAGTCCTTCTCCACCATGACAATGCTCCTACTCATTTCTCTCGTCAAACAAGGGCAATTTTTCAAGCGTTGTGGTGGAAAGTCATTAGGCATCCACATTGCCATCCCGGTAAGGCTCCTTTTGACTTTTCTTCATCTCCTAATCTTCAAAAAAAATCTTTAAAGGACACCAATTTTTCTTCAGTTAATAATGTTAAAGAACATTGATGCGGTTAAATTCCCAGGAGGCTCAGTCCTTCAGGGATAGACTAAGTGGCTGGTATCACTGCTTACAAAAGTGTCTTGAACTTGATGGAGCTTATGTTGAGAAATAAAGTTTATATCTTTATATTTTTATCTTTTAGTGTCATCTTCCACAACCTTTTTGAAGTTCTCTCATAAATAAAAACTCCCCACATGCTCAGATAAGAAACACATTTCTCAACCAGTGTTTCTCAGATGTTAAAGTGCATACAAATCATCTGAGGGTCTTCCTAATACGCAGATTTTGACTGACTCATTCTGAGATGGATTGAAATCCTGCATTTCTGACAAGCTCTCCAGAAGTGTTGATGCTGCTGGTCTTTCCACCACACTGTGACTAGTAAGGTTCAAATTAATTCATACGTAGAAAAGATGACACAGTGGAAATCGAAAAGTGTTTATTTTTAAGTGAATGATTATGATAATGAAACACTACAAATCAAAACTTATGAAGTCCCGCTAAAGCTGCATATAAAGGGAAAATTAGAGTCTTACCCACTTGGCTATACTGAAGAAAAGCTGAAAATTTATAAGATAACAACACAAATAATAAGTTAGAAAACAATAACAAAATAAAATGAAAGGAAGTTCAAAGAAAGGAAGATAGAGCTGAGAGGAGAAAATAATTAAATATTTTTTAGGCCGGGCGCAGTGGCTCACGCCTGTAATCCCAGCACTTTGGGAGGCCGAAACGGGCGGATCAGGAGGTCAGGAGATCGAGATTATCCTGGCTAACACGGTGAAACCCCGTCTCTACTAAAAAAAAAAAAATACAAAAAATTAGCCAGGCGAGGTGGCGGGCGCCTGTAGTCCCAGCTACTTGGGAGGCTGAGGTGGGAGAATGGCGTAAACCCGGGAGGCGGAGCTTGCAGTGAGCCGAGATCACGGCCACTGCACTCCTGCCTGGGCAACAGAGCAAGACTCCTTCTCAAAAAAAAAATAATAATAAAATAAATAAATAAATAAATAAATATTTTTAAATTTTCATAATATTTAAAATAAAATATAATTAAATAAAAATCAAACATAGAATCAACAAAACCAAAAGTTGATTTTGAAAAGACCAATTAATTAATTCACTATAGGAATAACAAAGAAAAAAATGAAAACACATTGTCCATGTGAAGAATAAAACATATAGCCATCACTACAAACTCTATAGATAGTAAAGAGATCAAGGGGCATATTGTGAGTGACTTTATGCCAAAAATCAAATTTAGAAGAAATAAACAACTACTTGATGTGATCCAAGAAGAAACTGAAAATTTGACGGTTCTAAATTGTTAGGGAAATTAAATCTTTAAACTCAGTCGACTTTTTCTGTTACATTCCAATGTCTGATCCCTAGCTCTCTGGGTTTCAAGAGACAGTTGTAGAGGCAGCAGAAAAATATCCTTGCTCTTATATTATAGCTACCATGGTGTGTTCCTGAAGTCCAACATGTCTAATCATGGGATCCTGTTACCCTACCTTCCTGATTATGAAAGAACTAGCAGATTCTCTGCTGGGCCAGTTTGCTGGGATGTTCTGGAAGTCATTCTGGGAGACCGAGCCCACAGTCAGCTTCTGGAAAGAGTTTATAAGCACATAATTCTGAGTATTAAAAATATTTCTAGGCCGGGCGCGGTGGCTCACACCTGTAATCCCAGCACTTTGGGAGGCCCAGGTGGGCGGATCACAAGGTCAGGAAATCGAGACCATCCTGGCTAACACGGTGAAACCCCATCTCTACTAAAAATACAAAAAATTAGCCAGGCGTGGTGGCAGGCGCCTGTAGTCCCAGCTACTCAGTGGGCTGAGGCACGAGAATGGTGTGAACCGGGGAGGCAGAGCTTGCAGTGAGCTAAGATGGCACCACTGCACTCCAGCCTGGGCAAGTGTGGGACTCCGTCTCAAAAAAAAAAAAAAATTCTGTTGAAAATAGCTAGTGTTTTTCATTTCCCAATTGATATACATAAATGCAACACCTTGTGCATGTGAATGATTTGTCTTTTTACAAAATTATTCTACACTGTTGATAGATTCATTCCATACAAGCATGCAACATACTTAATTTTTCATAACTTTACAATTCTTATTAACTCAATTTTTTGTTTCATAATAAATGTGCTTATCTTTGTACTGGTACTCTTCACATTCTTATTGCTTTGGGACTAGCAAGACACAATGAGGTGAATAATATTATTTTAATGCATCTTAGAACACCAGAAACCAATTAATATGTGATATTCAGGATTAACTGATTCCAAAGGGCTGTTAATTCCATCTGTTGATACTGACAAGTAGTAAGTAAATATGCCTAAACTTGATTATTTTTGTTCATAGAAGTAAAATATACATTTCATAAATTGAAAGTTCATAAGAAGATTTGCTTGTTTTAAAAAATAACAGTTTAATTTAAACAAAACCGAGGAGTCATTGGATACTATAGTAGCTAATGAAATCCTAAGAAGACATGAATTTCAGGAAGGTAAGGAACCAGGGAAACTCTTGAAACTTGAACAATTAATAATATTCAGAGCCAATGAGCTTCGATATCTGAGTTTCTTAGGAAACGTTCCAAATTAGCAGGGGAAACCATCTGATTAGTAGGCTTGGTTCTAGTGTTACCCCTGGATCAATCAGCTATGACCAAGGAATCTGAGCAGTATGCTATAAAAATCGTTGCTTTTAATTATTTCAACCATTGTGGAAGACAGTGTGACAATCCCTGAAAAACCTAAAGTCAGAAATACCATTTGACCTAGCAACCCTATTACTGGGTATATGCCCAAAGGAATATAAATGGTTCTATTATAAAGACACATGCATGCATATGTCCATTGCAGCACTAGTCACAATAACAAAGACATAGAATCAACCCAAATGCCCATCATTTGGCCATTTGGATAAAGACTGGATAAAGAAAATGTGGTACATATATACCACGGAATACTGTGCAGCCATAAAAAAGAATGAGATCGTGTCCTTTGCAGGGACATGGATGGAGTTGGAGGCCATTATCCTTAGCAAACTAATGCAGAAACAGAAAACCAAATACTGCATGTTCTCACTTACAGGTGGGAGCTAAATGATGAGAACACATGGACACACAGATGGGAACAATGCACATTGGAGCTTACTGGAGAGTGGAAGGTGGGAGGAGGGAGAGGATCAGGAAAAATAACTAATGGGCACTCAGCTTAATAGCTGGGTGATGAAATAATCTATACAACCAACCCCTATGACACACATTTACCTATGTAACAAACCAGCACATCTTGCACATATACCCCCGAAGTTAAAAAAGGTTTTTTTTTAATTGATACTTTAAAAGGATGTGGGAATCATTGTAAACTCAAAAGTTAAAGATATGCCAAGAGCTGTCTCCCACAAACTTGTTTAACAAACATGTACTGACGTTGTATGTTGATCCAATACCTATGCTGGCCACTGGACATACCAGTACAAACAAGGCAGAATCTTCACGCTCCTCTATCTTTTCTAATTCTCGTGCCCTTAGTGCCAACCTTAACATAACTGGGCTGACAATTAGTGAATCCAATATCTAACTCTTATCCTACTCCAACATTAAGAAAGAGACATGCGACTGGGTGCGGTGGCTCACGCCTGTAACCCCAGCACTTTGGGAGGCCAAGGTGGGCAGATCCCTTGAGGTCAGGAGTTCGAGACCAGCCTGGCCAACATGGTGAAACCCCGTCTCTACTAAAAATACAAAAGTTAGCTGGGCGTGTTGGTGCTCGTCTGTAGTCCCAGATACTCTACTCAGGAGGCTGAGGCAGGAGAATTGCCTGAACCTGGGAGGTGGAGGTTGCAGTGAGCCGAGATCACGCCACTGCACTCCAGCCTGGACAACAGAGTGAGACTCCATCTCAAAAAAACAAAAGAGAGAGACGTGCAAAGGGCTTGCTCTTTCTTTTTTATCTTACATATCTTATGTTTTCCTCCAGGATCAAGAGCAGGAAATTTGGTGCGTAGAGGTGTTCAGGAAAGGGTGTTTTCAAACAGTCAGAAAAAACACAACTACGGTGAGCAGCACACAAACCTGCTTCGGCTGCACTTCACTGCTCATGGCCTAAGGCCATGAAGAGGCCAATAAAGGCTGGAGCTCAGGAGCATCAACCCAGATCCAGGGCTTCCTCTCTGGCACCCAGCCATGAAGCTCCTTTTTCCTATCTTTGCCAGCCTCATGCTACAGTACCAGGTGAACACAGGTAATGTGGATTCCCAGGTTTAAGATGAGTAGATGTGAGGAACCAAGGATTTGGCTGTCCATGACAATGGAAACCCAAAGAGAGGAGGCTGAAAGATGAGCTGTTCAAAAAGATCCTGGCTAATACGGTGAAACCCCGTCTCTACTAAAAAGTACAAAAAACTAGCCGGGCGACGAGGCGGGCGCCTGTAGTCCCAGCTACTCGGGAGGCTGAGACAGGAGAATGGCGTGAACCCGGGAGGCGGAGCTTGCAGTGAGCTGAGATCCGGCCACTGCACTCCAGCCTGGGCGGCAGAGCAAGACTCCGTCTCAAAAAAAAAAAAAAAAAAAAAGAGTTTACCTACTGTATCAGTCGTGCACTGATACATTCTCATAGGCTCCGACTCCCAGACTGTGTCCATTGGGAATACCCAGGAAGCTACAGAGAAAGCAGAATATTTTTTGTCTATTCAGAAACTATCCAAAATATAATACTGCCTTCCTGTCCTGTATATGTCTATCATGCTAAGACTAAGACCAGGTCTACCTCCTTTTAGTTCTATTTCTATCTTAAACCACCTCTTTTTTTTTTTTTTTTTAAAGTCCTGGGGTACTTGTGCAGGATGTGTGGTTTGTTACATAGGTAAATATGTGTCATGGTTATTTGTGGCATCTACCAACCCATCGCCCAGGTATTAAGCCCAGGATGCATTAGCTATTTTTCCTGATGTTCTCCCTCCACCCAGCATGCCCCAGTGTGTATTGTTCCCCTTCCTGTAAAACCACCTCTTGAAACAAAGGTTCCTATCAGTTTGTACTTTGGTGTAAAAAGGAGGAAGTTCTTCCCTCATGCTCAAAAAAACCCCTTTCAAGATCCAGTACACAGGCCTGTGTTCCTCCATCTTGAATTCTTTCAGGTTTTCCAGGGCCTTTATCCCTTCTCTCAGCCTTTGTCTTCCTGAAAATCCCCAAACTACCATAAGGGCATCTAGGAATGCATTATGGCAAAAGGCTAAGCCAGGGGATTAACTATTGTTTTTGGAAAAGAAAGGAGAAGCATTGAGATTTGTTTCAGAATACAAGAATCATCCAGCTATTTGAAAAAAATAGCAATGGGTTTCGGGGCAGGGAAAGTGGAAGAGTCAAAGATGCTTCTAATGTTTTTATCTTGGGACCCTAGGAAAAGGGTTGTACCATAAGCAAGTATGGCTGTGTCATCCTGGGTAAAGTCACTTAACCACTTTGAACTTCAATTTCATATGAATATAATGGGGTTAATCAATGCAACTGCTTCCAATATAAGAATTTTTTTCTGTTTTCCATTTGATGAGAAAACAATGTGGAAATGTATGTGAACATGCTTTGAAAATTAATAGATGCTACATAAATCTCTTGTAATTTATGGAAAATAATTAGTTATTAATATGAACAAGGGAGAAAAGCTTTTTAGATTCAGAAAAAAGAAAGATGAGACGTTAGGATGGAAAAATCATTCAGCAGATAAAGATAAGATACTAAGCTGAGCAAGGAATTTAGAATTATAGATAACAACACAGAAGTTACCTTGGTGGATATGAAGTTAAGGCTGGGATAATGAATGAGACTTCTGAGGGATAGAGTGTCCAAAGAGGCTAGAAGAGATAGGAGAACACCATGCTTCAGGAATCACAGATCTAGCAATTGTTGAGAAAAGAGAAGTCATGGGCTACTGGGTTTGGTGAAAAGAAAGGACTCCTGAAAATTCTATTGATTCTCTTTTGCACTTCTTTCTTAAATTAATTTTATGATAGACTTTGCTCTCATTGGGATTTCCCAAGATTATGGAGATGGGATAGTGATGTCCGACAAGTACCCAAGATGCTAAGTTGAAAGTCTAAAATTCTATCCTAAAAGCAAATAATTACTCTATCCTCTACGTGCCTTTTGCTTCTTAAAGTTACTCAAGGAAGGCAGACTAAACAGGAAATTAATTTTGGAATCAAGAGGGGCATAGAGACTCTCCTGGCCTGCCCATTTGCCTTCAACAACATCCCTAAACACTAGTCTTAAAATTGAGTATGAATAGCAGTTTTAACATCATCTCTAGTTATTAACCTTGGCTCAATGACTTTCTCTTTTTTTATGCAGAATTTATTGGCTTGAGAAGCTGTTTAATGGGTTTTGGGAGATGCAGGGATCATTGCAATGTGGATGAAAAAGAGATACAGAAATGCAAGATGAAAAAATGTTGTATTGGACCAAAAGTGGTTAAATTGATTAAAAACTACCTGCAGTATGGAACACCCAATGTACTTAATGAAGATATCCAAGAGATGCTAAAACCTGCCAAGAATTCTAGTGCTGTGATACAAAGAAAACATATTTTGTCCGTTCTCCCCCAAATCAAAAGCACTAGCTTTTTGGCTAATACCAACCTTGTCATCATTCCAAATGCCACCCCTGTGAACTCTGCCACTGTCAGCACCATGACCTCAGGACAGATCACATACACTGCTACTTCTACCAAGAGTAACACCAAAGAAAGCGGTGATTCTGCCATTGCCTCCCCACCACCAGCACCACCTCCACCAAACATACTGCCAACACCATCACTGGAGCTGGAGGAAGCAGAAGAGCAGTAATGGGGATCTTTCCCTTAAAACTTAAAGTTTCAAGTTCCTCTCTATTTTTGCTATCTATAAAATGACATAGAACTGTTTCCTCTGTCATCAGTCATTCAATAAACACTGTTTGAGCACCTACACTTTATATAATGTTATCATTCTCACAAGAGCCTCACAGAGGGGGTAGAGCTAGGAAGGGATGGAATTGTTTAAATTTAGATGCGTAGGAGAAAGTAAGCATCAGGAAGGTGACTACAGCATCGAGTTTGTCCCATGCATGGCCTAGATTAGGCCTCTGTAACAAGCATTTATGTCTGTTATACAGTGTGCTTTTCCTGGAGCAACAGTAAGGAAAGTATCAAGAGATGTATTTTCTTCTCTCATATATTTGGGAGGAGATGCCCATATGCAAAATAGAATGTGTAGAAATCAGAAAAAGGTTAAATTGATTGTAACATGTGTTTTTGTTTTGTTTTGTTTTGTTTTGAGACAGAGTCTCTCGGTCGCCCAGGCTGGAGTGCAGTGGTGCGATCTCAGCTCACTGCAAACTCCGCCTCCCAGGTTCAAGCAATTATCCTGCCTCAGCCTCCTGAGTAGCTGAGATTACAGGTGTGCACCACCATGCCCAGCTAATTTTTGTATTTTTAGTAGAGACAGGTTTTCACCATGTTGGTCAGGCTGGTCTCGAACTCCTGACCTCGTGATCCACCTGCCTCAGCCTCCCAAAGTGCTGGGATTACAGGCCTGAGCCACCACACCCGGTCAATAATATGTCTTATTGAATGCAATATGTCCAAAACATGATTATGTTGACATGTAATCGATGTAAAAATTATTTATGAGAGTTTATCTTTTTTGGACTACATCTTTGAAATCTCATATGTGTAATTACACTTAGAGCACATTTCTATTCATACTAGCCATATCTCAAGTGTTCATAGTCACATATGAATAGAGGATTCCATAGAATATTGAACAGCACAAGGCTAGAGAGGTTTAGGGCACAAGTAATTATAGTGACTGTTAGGCAAAGGGGATGCCACTAATCCAGAGGAGACAGGCATATTTCTGAGGGCTGTGGCATATAATTTAAGACTATAGAAATTCAGGTCTGATATGCCTGGACTAGCATCCTGATTCTGGCACTTTTTAACTGTGTGGTCTTGAACAAATCATTTATCCACACATAAGCATCAGTTTATTTAGTCATAAAATGGAGATGTGAACATTATATTATATCCCAGAGATCAGCAATCTCAGATCACACTTCCTTTTATTGCCTAAATTACAATGTCACAGACATCTATTCTAGTTTTTAACAGCTTTATTGAGGCATAATTGATATACAGAGAATTGAACATATTTAATGTGAATAATGGCATGAATTTGGGCATATGCAAATGCCTGTGATACTATCACCACAATCAAGGGGATAGACATATACATCACCTCCCAAAATATATTTGTGTCCTTTTGGTTTTGTTTTTGGGAAGAGGGGGTGTTGCTTTTATGTTTGTTCAGTAAACTTTTAACATGAGAATCTTTCTTAACAAACTTTGAAGTGCACAATACCATATTGTTAATTACAGGCACTGTGTTGTACAGCAGATCTTTAAAACTTTCTCATTTAGTATAACTGAAACAATATCCATTAAACAACTCCCTATTTTCCGCACCCCACATCCAAATCCCTAGCAACCATTATTGAATTCTCTGCTTCTACAAGTTTGGCTTTTTTAGATACCACATATAAATGAGGTTATGCAGTATTTGTCTTTCTGTGCATGACTTCTTTCCTTTAGCATAATGTCCTCCAAGTTCATCCATGTTTTTGCAAATGTAGTATTTTCTTCTTTTTTAAAACTAATGATTCTGTTGTGTGTATGTGTGTGTGTGTGTGTGTGTGTGTGTGTGTGTGTGTGTATTCATCTGTTAATGGATACTTGGGTCGTTTCCATATTTTGACTATTGTGAATAATGCTGCAATAAACATGGAAGTGCAGATATCTCTTTGAGATCCTAATTTGACTTCCTTTGGATATATACCCAGAGTGGGATTGCTGGACCATATGGTAGTTCTACTTTTATTTTATTTTATTTTATTTTTTTGAGACGGAGTCTTGCTCTGCCACCCAGGCTGGAGTGCAGTGGCCGGATTTACGCCATTCTCCTGCCTCAGCCTCCCGAGTAGCTGGGACTACAGGCGCCCGCCTCGTCGCCCGGCTAGTTTTTTGTATTTTTAAGTAGAGACAGGGTTTCACCATATTAGCCAGGATGGTCTCGATCTCCTGACCTCGTGATCCGCCCGTCTCGGCCTCCCAAAGTGCTGGGATTACAGGCTTGAGCCACCGCGCCCGGCCTCTACTTTTATTTTTTAAGGAACCTCCATACTGTCTTCCATAGTGGTTGCATCATTTAGCAATCCCACCAACAGTACACAATGGCTTGATTTCTCCACATTATCTCCAAGACTTACTATCTTTTGGGCTTCTTAAAATAGTAGCCATCCTAATAGGTTTGAGGTGATGTTTCACTGTAGTTTTGATTTGCATTTCTCTGATAGTTAATGATGTTGAGCATCTTTTCATATGCCTGTTGGTCAGTTGTAGGTCTTCTTTGGGGAAATGTCTGTTCAAGTCCTTTGCCCATTTTTAAATCAGTTTATTTGTTTATCTACTACTGAGTAGGAGGTTGTTTTCTTTCCCCCGCAAGACGGAGTCTTACTCTGTCACCCAGAGCTGGAGTGCAATGGTGCGATCTCAGCTCATTGCAACCTCAACCTCCCAGGTTCAAGCAATTCTCCTGCCTCAGCCTCCTGAGAAGCTGAGATTACAGGCACACACGACCACGCCCAGTTAATTTTTGTATTTTTAGTAGAGACAGGGTATCACCATGTTAGCCAGGCTGGTCTTGAACTCCTGACCTCGTGATCCACCTGCCTCGGCCTCCCAAAGTGCTGGGATTACAGGCATGAGCCACCATGCCCAGCCTGAGTAGGAGTTTTTTATATGAACTAGGGATTAACCCCTTATCAGACATACAGTTTTCAAATATTTTTTTTCCTATTCTCTAGGTTGCCTTTTTATTCTGTCAATTGTTTCCCTTACTGTGCAGAAGAGGAGGGAGTACTTCCAAACTCACATTATGAGGCTAACATTACCCATATAACAAAAGCCAGACAAAGACACTGCAAAAAAAGAACATTGCACGGCTATACATCTCGTATGTGTGATATGTTTGATGGCCTATACATCTGATATGCATGATATGTGTGATGAATATAGATGTATGATATGTATAATGAACAAAGATGTAAAAATTCTCAACAAAATACAAGCAAATCATATTCAACAGCACATTAAAAGTATCATTCCCCATGATCAAATGGAATTTATCCCTGGGTTGCAAGGATGGGTCAACATATGCAAACCAATAAATGTGATACACCACAGTAACAGAATGAAGGGTAAAAATCACACAATCATATTGATAGATGCACAGAAGTATTTGAAAAAATTCAAAACCCTTTTATGATTAAAATGCTCAACAAACTAGGTATAGAATGAACGTACCTCAACATAGCAAAGGTCATATTTGACAAGCTTACAGCTAACATTATCCTCAATGTTGACGAATTGAAAGATTTTCCCCTAACATTGGGAACAAGACAAGATTACCCATTTACTTTTATCATCATTTATTTTCTTTATTTGATGGAGACAGGTTCTCACAATGTTGTCCATACTGGTCTCAAACTTCCGGCTTCTGGCAATACTCCCAACTCGGCCTCCCAAAGCTCTGGGTTTACAGGTGTGAGCCACTGCACCCAAACCATTTCTGTTTAACGTAGTACTGCAAGTCCTAACCAGAGCAATTAGGCAAGAAAAAGAAATAAAGTACATTAAATTTGGAAAGTAAGAAGTAAAAGTATCTCTGTTTGTAGGTAAAATGACCATATATGTAGAAAACCCTAAAAACTTCACAAACACATACACAAAAATGTAGAACTAAGAAATAAATTCAAAAAAGTCGACATAGAAAAATCAGTGGCATCAAGGAAACAATCTATTTACAAAGGCAACAAAAAGAATAAAATAGGAATAAACTTAACCAAAGAAGTGAAAGAGGTACATTAAAAACTTAAAAGTATTGATGAAAAAATCAAAGGAAACACAAATAAATGGAAAGATATTCCATGTTCAGGCATTGAAAGACTTAATATTGTTTAAAACTATTCATTCTATCTAAAGCAATCTACAGATATAATACATCTCCCCCCTTCCAAATCCCAATGGCATTTTTTACAGAAATGGAAAAAACAATCCTAAAATTCACAGGGTACCACAAAAGACCCAGAATAGCAAAATCAATCTTGAGTAAAAAGAACAAAGCTGAAGGCGTTTACACTTTCTGATTTCAAAATATATTACAAAGGTATAGTAATTAAAGCAGCATAGTACTCACTTAAAAACAGATACATTAACCAATAGAATAGGATAGAGAACCCAGAAATAAACCCACATATTTATGGTCAATTGACTTTCAACAAAGGTTCTAAGAACATACGATGGGGAAAGGATGGTCTCTTCAATAAAATGGTGTTGGGAAAACTGGCTACCCACAAGCAGGAGAATGAAATTGGATCCTTATCTCACCCCATATACAAGAAATCAATTCAAATGATTAACAACTTAAACATAAGACCTAAAACTGTAAAACTACTAGAAGAAAACACAGTACTTTTCTGTATTTAAGCTCCATGACATTGTTCTGGGCAACGATTTCTTGCATATGACCCTAAAGCACAGGCAACAAAAGCGAAAATACATAACTGCATCCATATTTTTAACATATTCTTCTCTGCTACATATCACCTAGCTTCATTCAAAGATCACCTTTCCCCATCCTACTCATTTTTTAATACAGTGTCACTCTAAGAAAGACAAAGATTTTTCATGATGCCCCACAGTAATTCTAGAATATAACTTTAAAAAATATTTCCTGGAAGTTTTTGCACAACAGAAAGGAGTTGCAATACAAAGCATAAGTTTAACACCTGCTAGATACGTGCTCTCTGAGGAACCCCAAGCCTACCTGATGAGTGTTTGATTCTCTCCCTGCTACAGCTATTTGTCAAACTCTTGAAAGTCCAGCTTTCCTTCTCATGGAAGGAAAATTCCCACGGAATGCTCTCTTTCGTGTTTACCCACAGAAAGAAGAGAAAATTTCTTTCTCACACAAGTTTAAGGCCTTCCTCTAAGTCCCCTTTTCCTATCATAGAACTTACCCAGCACTTCTCAGGATAAATGCTACTGGAGAACATGAGTTTGCTTCAGGGAAATTCTGTACCCACTGTGAAAAATATGGTAACTCTCCAATATCTGTTCTCCCCTTTTGCTATGTAATAGAACCCTCCAAATATTAGGTTGGCACAAAGCCAACCAGAGTAAAGGCTGCATTTCCCATCTAGGACTGGTCATTCTTCAATTCAGACCAGCTGCAAGTAGACACTTTTGTAATTATTCATTAATATGCTTGGTGAAAACCTCAGAGTTTCCATTTTGCCAAAGTTTCCAAAGGAAAAGAGGGCCTTTTTCTAAGCCCTGAGGGCCCCACAGTGATAGTAAGTTCTCCCTTGGGATTCACCCTGGCATACCTCAGTGCTACCCTAGATCCTGTCCTTCAGGGGCTATGAGATTAGGTTTCACAGCCAAGTGTGATGGTTCATGCCTTTAATCCCAACACTTTGGGAGGCCAAGGCAGGAGGATCGCTTGAGCCCAAGAGTTTGAGACCAGTCTGGGCAACATCATGAGACCCTGTATATGTTAAAAATAAAAATTAACTAGGTGTCATGGTACATAACTCTAGTCCCTGCTACTCTGGGGCAGGGGGTGTGGGGGCTGAGGTGGGAGGATTGCTTGAGCCCAGAAGGTTGAGGCTGCAGTGAGCTATGGTCATACCACTGCACTCCAGCCTGGGCAACAAAGCAAGACCCTGTCTATTAAAAAAGAAGAGAAAGGAGGTTGGGTGTGGTGGCTCACACCTGTAATCCCACAACTTTGGGAGGCCAAGGCAGGTGGATCACCTGAGATCAGGAGTTCGAGACCAGACTGGACAACATGGTGAAACCCCATCTCTACTAAAAATACATAAATTAACAGGGTGTGGTGGCGGGCACCTATAATCCCAGCTACTCAGGAGGCTAAGGCAGGGTAGTTGCTTGAACATGGGAGGCAAAAGTTGCAGTGAGCCAAGATTGTGCCAGTGGACTCCAGCCTGGATGACAAAAGCAAAATTCCATCTCTAAATAAATAAATAAGAAGGAGAGAGTGAGATTAGGATTCACCCTGGCCATCCCAGGTCCTGCCACCACAGGTCCTGCCACTCAGGGACTGTGTGACTAAATTTTTTTTAACTTCTCAGAGCCAATATTAGAATCCAATCTGATCAAATTAGAAACCTATGAACATTCCACTTACTAGCAGTGCATTCATGCAGCACTTCACAGGGAGTCACCAAAGTAACAATCAATAAATAAACTACTACCCTATCCTGAACTGTTAGGTTGGTGCAAAGTAATTGCAGCTTTTGCATTGTTGGAATTTGCTGTTTGATATTAGAATGTGTTCTTAAATAAATGTGGTTATGTTATACCATAACCACATTTTTTTTTTTTTTTTTTTTGAGACGGAGTTTCTCTCTTGTTGCCCAGGCTGGAGTGCAATGGTGTGATCTCGGCTCACTGTAACCTCTACCTCCCGGGTTCAAGCTATTCTCCTGCCTCAGCCTCCCTAGTGGCTGGGATTGCAGGCCTGTGCCACCATGCCCAACTAATTTTGTATTTTTAGTAGAGACGGGGTTTCTCCATATTGGTCAGGCTGGTTTCTAACTCCTGACCTCAGGTGATGCACCCGCCTCAGCCTCCCAAAGTGCTGGGATTATAGGTGTGAGTCACCGCCCCCAGCCTATACATCATTTTAATAGGTATTTCTCACTTTATGTTTTTTTGTTAATGACTTATTACTTGTTGTTGATTTTATGTTGATTTTAGACTATGGAAATGATGTTAGACAAAAAGAAAACTCAAGCGATTTTCTTGTTCAAGTTCAAAATGGGTCGTAAAGCTGCAGAGACAACTTGCAACATTGACTATGCATCTGGTCCAGGAACTGCTAACGAAAGTACAGTGCAGTCGTGGTTCAAAAAGTTTTGCAAAGGAGAGGAGAACCTCGAAGATGAGGAATGTAGTGGCCGGCCATCAGAAGTTGACAACAACCAATTGAAAGCAATCACTGAAGCTGATCCTCTTACAACAAGAAGTTGCCGAAGATCTCAACCTTGACCATTCTATGGTCGTTTGGCATTTGAAGCAAATTGGAAAGATGAAAAAGTTCGATAAGTGGGTGCCTCATGAGCTGAGCAAAAATCAAATCATCGTTTTGAAGTGTCGTCATCTCTTATTCTATGCAACAATGAACCATTTCTCAACTGGATTGTGACATGGCAACGAAAAGTGGATTTTATATGACAACTGATGACGAGCAGCTCAGTGGTTGGACCAAGAAGAAACTGCAAAGCACTTCCCAAGGCCAAATTTGCACCAAAAAAAAAAAAAAAAAAAAAAGGTCATGGTCACTCTTTGGTGCTCTGATCCACTACAGCTTTCTGAATCCTGGCGAAACCATTACCTCTGAGAAGTATGCTCAGAAAATGAGATGGAAATGAGATGCACCGAAAACTGCAATGCCTGCAGTCAGCATTGGTCAACAGAAAGGGCCCAATTCTTCACGACAAGGCCTGACCTCATGTTGCACAACCGACACTTCAGAAGTCAAATGAATTGAGCTACGAAGTTTTGCCTCATCCACCATATTCACCCGACCTCTCACCAACCGACTACCACTTCTTCCAACTTTTTGCAGGGAAAATGTTTCCACAATCAGCAGGATGTTGAAAATGAGTACATGAGACTCAGAATGCCATAAGGAATGTGCCGGGCTCTAGAGGGCAGGGTGGGCACACAGCAGCTGGCACTGCTTGTTCAGATTCCTGCCTGGATTGGGATTTGCTGAATCCCAAAGCATGGATTTTTACACTACAGGAATAAACAAATGTATTCCTCGTTGGCAAAAATGTGTTGATTATAATGGTTCCTATTTTGATTAATCAAGATGTGTTTGAGCCTAGTTATAGTGATTTAAAATTCACGGTCTGAAATCGCAATTACTTTTGCACCAACCTAATATGTATGCAGGTGAATTATTTCTGTTTTTGCTAAGCAGTGAGGTGATCCTGTGCTTAATAATGTTGCTGCAAGCATGACAGCGGATAGAAGGGGGAAGTGCCAGTGATGAAGATAACTATTAGAGGGGGAATCTCAATTGACTAGAAGACCATCCCTAACTAACTACATCACTTCTAAAGCCCTGATTTCCAGTCCAGAACTACTCTGAAAATGTTGTTTATGAACTCAAATTGTTACTTGTAAAAATTATAAAATGAGAGACTATTATGAGCATATATACAATAAGTTAGCCTGTAAATAACCTAAGACGATGAAGAGAAGAGCACCAAATAAAACCATAGATTAAAAGCTGGGAGCTTGGTATGTCCAGAAAAAAATATATATATTTATTTTAACAAAGCAAAGGCCTTTTGTTAGTACATGAGACTCAGAATGCCATAAGGAATGTGCCGGGCTCTAGAGGGCAGGGTGGGCACACAGCAGCTGGCACTGCTTGTTCAGATTCCTGCCTGGACAAGCTGAATTAGAAAAATCCAAGCAAGAAACAGTGTCGTTACTGGCTTCCCTGCTGTCTACTCATCTGCTCAGAGAGCTGGATACTAGTTTGGCCTGTCCTGCACCCATGGAGGACAATAGGTTATCTACTTCCTTTACCACTAAGTGAGCCAAGGGGCTGAACTCTGTTCCCCTCAAAATTCATATGCTAAAGCCATAACCCACAATGTCACTGTATTTGGAGGTAAAGCCTTTAAAGAGATACTTAAGGTTAAATAAGGTCATATGAGTAGGATCCTATCCAACATTGGTATCTTTATGAGAAGAGGAAACGATACCAAGGTTATGCATACACAAAGAAAAGGTCATGTTAGGGCACAGCAAGAAGTCAGCCATCTGCAAGCCAAGGAGGGAGGTCTCAGGATAAACCGAACCTGCCAGCACCTCGATCTTGGACTTCCATTCTTCAGGACTGAGAGAAAATGATTATCTGCTGTTGAAGTCACACAGGCTGTGGTATTCAGCGATAGCAACCCTAGACTAATACAGGCCGTAAAAGAGATAATATCCTTTCTTCCTTCTTTCTGAGCTCTGGGTAAATGAAGGTCGGATAAAGCCAGGTGTGGTGGCACATGCCTGTATTCCCCGCTACTCAGGGGGCTAAGACAGAAGGATTGCTTGAGCCCAGTAGTTCTAAGCTGTAGTACACTGTTATTATACCTGTGAATAGCCATTGCACTCCAGCCTGAGCAACATAGTGAGACCCTGTCCCCCACCCAACCACCCCCCCCCCACAAAAAGAGGAGGAAGAATGAAGTAGGAACAATAGGAACAATAGATGCCTTTTTTTTTTTTTTTTTTTTTTTTTTTTGGAGACAGAGTTTTGCTCTTTTCACCCAGGCTGGAGTGCAACGGCATAATCTCGGCTCTCTGCAACCTCTGCCTCCCAGGTTCAAGCGATTCTCCTGCTTCAGCCTCCCAAGTAGCTGGGATTACAGGCACCCACCACCATGGCTGGCTAATTTTTGTATTTTTAGTAGAGACCGGGTTTCACCATGTTGGCCAGGCTGGTCTCAAACTCCTGACATCAGGTGATCCACCCGCCTCAGCCTTCCAAAGTGCTGGGATTACAGGCGTGAGCCACCGCGCCCAACCAACAGATGCCTCTTAAAACACCCTGAGCCTCTGCCTTTATTCTAAATTTGACAGTCTCAGGCCCTGGGGAAAGCTGACCAACTTCACTAGGATTTTTAACTCAAATCCAAGATAGAAGTGTATATAAAGTTGCAGTCAGACTTGGCTGTGTTCAAAAAGTATATTTCTTCCATTGCTCAGCAAGTATTTATTAGCATCTATTCTGGTCTCTGGGCAAACATTAAGGACTAAGAAATGAATGAACTCTAATCATTTTCATGCTTTAAAAGTTGTGCAGCCAAGATAGAGAAATAAATAGGCAAATGACCACATAACAGCAAGACATGTATAGTGAAAGTCATGCTCACTGCAGATAAAAAAAAAAAAAAAAAGCTCTAGTTCTGAGTGAGGAAGGGGGAGTGGGTGCTGAGGATGTGGAAAAGAGGAAGCGTGGATAGAGTGAGGCAGACTGGTGTGGAGTGGGGCTGTGGGAGTGGTTTAGAGCTTGCAGGAGTAAGGGAGTGAGGTGAGAGTGGAGGAACAGCAGATTGCATATTCTCAGTTGCCAGAGATTCTAGGCAGCTTCTTTTGATCTTTGAGGATTTGGGCAGGAAAGGGTGAGAAAGGTCCATCTAGCAATCCTGTGCTTCATAATCCCCTGTATCCTTGAAATTATTACGAAAGTTTAATGCTGGGAAAGATCTCTGATTCCCTGAATCTGATTTGGCAAGCCAATCGATCATTTGTGTTAATTGGGAAAGAAAGCAAATATTTCTGTGTGAATATACTCATTTCAAAACATTTTCAAGATGAAATGTTTCACAAACTATGCTTCTAAGTTAATAGGATTCAACTGTTTCATTTTAATTTCAGCAACTTAGTTTATCTCCAGAAAAAAATTACTATACGACACTTCCTATAAGCCAGCCCTGTGCCAAATTATTTACATGGATCACTTTCTCTAGTCTTTAAACAGCCCTATTATGAATGGACAATTATCTCAATTTGACAGATGATGAAACTGAGGCTTGAAGAGATTAAGTTACCTAAGATCACACAATATGCCTCCAAAATTCGAAGAGGGCCGAAGCTTGTAATTGTGCAAGAAGAAGCAAATTTTCTATCTCTTTGGACCATAGACTGTGGATCCACCGCAACCTTGCTGAAATGGAAGTCTTTGTTGTTTCATGGGGGTTTTGCTGCATCTTCTGGCTTGTAGCAAGAAACTACTTTATCTTCACCGGATCTTATCAGCACATTGTGGACCTGTATGATACTCTATGTGCTAATAAAATGATCAAGCTTCCTGTGGGTCCAAATTATGGCAAAAATGTAAAACAAAATGATAATCCCAGCACTTTGGGAGGCCGAGGTGTGCAGATCACAAGGTCAAGAGATCGAGACCATCCTGGTCAACATGATGAGACCCCGTATCTACCAAAAATACAAAAATTAGCTAGGTGTGGTGGTGCACACCTGTAGTCCCAGCTACTCGGGAGGTTGAGGCAGGAGAATCACTTGATCCTGGAGGCAGATGTGGCAGTGAGCTGAGATCACACCACTGTACTCTAGCCTGGATGACAGAGCTAGACTCCATCTCAAAAAAAAGAAAAGAAAAGAAAAACCATACGACTAATTATCATAGACACTATTGGCTACTGTTTCCTCTCTGTTGCATGCGTCTGAGCAAAGAGAGGGAATGGGATGCACCGTTCTTTCAGCTCTCTATAGTCTCTTCTGGATTTCAGTGTTTCAGCACAGCCCTAAAAACTAACACATGATCATGCCCCATGTAACAGCCAGATCACCTTGTCTCTAGAGAGACCACGCATCTGTAACAAAGAACCTCTTAAACCTCTTACAACTGTGGGTTCCACATCTTTACGGCTTAATCACTGATGCTCTCAGGGAACCTGAGAACTGAAAATTGATCCTGCTGAATAAGATCAATAAACAGTTTAAAGGCAGCCCAATGAGTTAATAAGTGCTCCATGACAATGCCAAAGAGAATTAAGGAAAGAATAGCAACCTGGAGGAAGATATATAGAAAAGCAATATTAGGCCAGGTGTAGTGGCACGTGCCTGTTGTCCCAGCTACTCAGGAGGCTGAGGCAGGAGAATCACTTGAACCTGGGAGGCGGAAGTTGCAGTGAGCTGAGATCACGCCACTACACTCCAGCCTGGGCGACAAAATGAGACTCTGTCAAAAAAAAAAAAAAAAGTGATATTAGTAATGCAAATATTTCAGTTACCGGGCATCTTTAAAAGCTAGATACAGCACTGGGAACCTTGAGTATATTATCTCATTTAGTCCTTAAAACAACCCTTTAGACGTTATATAAATAATACAACTGAAGTTTCACTTAAGTTGCTGAAGTTCACAGATAAGCAGTAGAACCAGGACTGGAACCCATGTCTCATCATATCAGAGGCCCTAGGCTTAAGTGCTATGCTTCCTTTACCCTCACTGGCAACAGCTTTGGTGCATGTACCTAATGCCAGTTATATCATAAAGGATCTACATGGATAAGCTTATTTCATACACTTAGAAATGGTTTGGAAGAGGCCGGGCGTGGTGGCTCACACCTGTAATCCCAGCACTTTGGGAGGCCAAGGCGGGCAGATCACGAGATCAGGAGATCGAGACCATCGCGGCTAACACGGGGAAACCCTGTCTCTACTAAAAATACAAAGAATTAGCCAGGCGTGGTGGCATGTGCCTGTAATCCCAGACCTGGGACATCCCAGACTTTTGCATTTTTACCTGTGCTTCATAATTACCTGTATCCTTGAAATTATTACTAAAGCTTAATGCTGGGAAAGCTCTCTGATTCCCCTGATTCTGATTTGGCAAGCCAATCAATCTTTTGTATTAATCAGGAAAGAAAGCAAATATTTCTGTACAAATACACCCATCTCAAAACTTTTCAAAAGAGATGTTTTCCATACATAAAAATATCTTAACTTTTTCTGATTATGAGGTTACATATAGTCATTTTGTAACACTCAGACAAAACAGAAAACTTTATGGAAGATAAAATAAGAATCACAAAATGTTTCCCAAGGAGAAAGACTGTTAAATTTTTTCATATATCCTTCCAGAAAATACACAATTTATATGTATATCTATTTTACAAGTATACGTATATAACAAAGACTAGCTTATACTGCCCATACTTTCCTATAATTTTTCTTTTCTACCTATCACTGACAGTCTTTTGTATAATAAGGGTAGTCCTCAATTATCATCATTGTTTAAATGGAATTCTAATGTGTTAAGTGCCATAAATTAGCAAATTCTCTATTGATAGACATTTAGCTTTTCACATTCTCACTGTGAGTAATGCTAAGAAGGCAATATAGTTCTTGCACTTTCATGAACATATTCTTTTATGCTATGTACATTATTTCTGGGTCAAAGGGCAAGCAGAGTTTCATTTAATTTTGTTTTAGACATGGGCTATATATTGAGAAATTGCTCTCCCGGGAGCAGTACACAGTTGTTCTTATGCTGTCTCACCCATGCCAGTAGTAGCTAGAAAATGCATTTCCAGAGACTGGTGCTAGTTTTCTGTGCATTCTGTGAGTGCTCAATTTAAGCAATAGGCACTTAGTGTGACAAAATCTATTCACCTTAATAGCAGAGATTTCTACTTTATCCCTGGCTCACTGCCCGACTTTTGATCTCAGATATCTAAGTCCAATAAATGTTGTAGCTCCAGGCAAGTGACACAGGTAACTTTGTCCCCATCCAATCTACCCAGTTACATTCTCTTAAGGCATTTTCTCATCCTTCAAGCATGAAGTTCTTGCCTCTGGCTTTTGTTTCTCTCTTGTTCCTGGCTTCAGTGACCTTGAGTACCCATATTGAGAAAGAAATGATAGAGGGGAGGGGAGATGGAAAAAAGAATTAAATATATCTATTTTTAAAAAGAAAGACAATTTTAGAATGGACATGTCTAGAAGGAGGAGGAAACAGAGGAAGGGGACAGGTATAAAAGCTGGACTTCTCTGAATATACTCTGCTTTGAAGGTTTGACTTTGGAACCATCTAAATATTTTATCTAACACAAAAATATCAAAACTTAAATGGCAATCCCAAAAATCTAAAAGGAATAGAAATCAAATTAGCCTGTGTAATAAGTGGGTTGTATAACCACACTAAGGACTATTTGAAATGACTTTCAAAGAGTAATTTGAGAATACTTCCTTATTGGAATATAGCCTAAAAACAGAAGAATTGCAAATGTTTTTAATGTTTTCAGTAATCATATTGAGACTTTAATACATATATTGTGGGATAAAGGAAATGAATGGTGGTGTCACTGATAGAGATAAGAAATAAAAGTTTAGGTAAAAATTCTGTAATCCTAAATTTGAATTGGAATCTTATATTTTATTTTTAAAATACCTTTTGCTACCCCTGTCCACTGAAAAGCCCTAGAAATATTGACCAGCCTAGTGGAAATGATTCCCCTCTCACCCTGGATATTATCTATAAATATAATTTCCCAAAGTCTTATTGAAGAAATTGCTGTTTCTGAGCTTGAAGCAACTATACAAATGTACCTGGAAGATTTTACCATACTGGAAAAAAGCAACTTGCCAAAGACTGCTGAAGTCATGTCTAAAAAACAAAGAAGTCAACTTGAATAGGCTTTCTCTTGGCAAAGATGGGAAAATGTGAACCTTGATAAATAATTGCAAGCATTATTCACAGTAACCAAGACATGTAATCAACCTAGATGTCTATGGATGGATAAATATGTAAAGAAAATGTGATATACACAATGAAATATTATTCAGCCTTTGAAAAGAAGGAAATTCTGCCATTTGTGACAACATGGATGAACCTGGAGGACATTATGCTAAGTGAAATAAGCCAGACACAGGCAGGCAGATACTGCATGATCTCACCTATGTGTGGAATCTTAAAATGTCAAACTCATGGACACAGAGAGTAGGATGGTGGTTGCCAAAGGAGTTGAGGGAAATGAAGAAGTACTAGTCAAAGGGTACAAAGTTTCCGTTATGCAGGGTGAGTAAGTTCAGGAGTTTAATGCATAGCATGGGAACTACAGTTGATAATACTCTGTTGGATACTTGAAATTTGCTAAGAGTAGATCTTAAATATTCCTACCACAAAAAAAAATGGTGACTATGAGAGGTGATGACTATGTTAATTAGCTTGATAGTGGTAATCATGTCACAATGTATATGCCTATCAAAACATCACATTGTACATCTTAAATATGTACAATTATTATTTGTCAATTATACCTCAATAAAGCCAGAAACACAAAAAATAAAATAACTACAATTAATTGAAACATATCAAACATATCCAAAACTGATAAAGAAAGGTAAAGAATTTGGCCTGGCACAGTGGCTCACACTTGCAATCTCAGCACTTTGGGATGCCAAGGCGGGCGCATCACCTAAGGTCAGGAATTTGAGATCAGCCTGGCCAATATAGCAAAACCCCATCTCTACTAAAAATACAAAAATTAGCCAGGCATGGTAGCGAGCGTCTGTAGTCCCAGCTACTACTCAGGAGGCTGAGATAGAGAATCACTTGAACCCAGAGGTGGAGGTTGCAGTGAGCTGAGATCACACCACTGTACTCCAGCCTGGGTGACAAAGTGAGACTCTGTCTCAAAAAAAAAAAAGGAGAGAAAGAAAGAAAAGTAAAGAATTTATCCTGGCTTTTCTGTAAAAACTGCACCTCAGAAGAACCAAATTATTGATAAGTAATTTTATCAGTAACTTTAGAAATATTTCCAGCTAATAAATGAAGGAATAATAGCATTGAAACAAATCGCCATTTTGTAATCTCAGGTGAATTTATGAATCTAGGCAATGATCATTAATGGCTGAGAAAATCACAACAAAAGAACAATTAGACATTTGTGCCTCCTGATAGAAGTATACAATATCACCTTCAAAGCTGTTTTGCCAAAAAAGAAAAGAAAAAAAAAAAATCAAACCCAGATCTAATCAAGGCTCTCACTCTAACTCACATGCTCTAGGATATACCAAGGACAAAGGAAGATCATGAAATACCACCATGGGGATTCAATCAGCAAATTCTGAAATGCAATGTTATCCTTTACCCTGCTTGGCCTAAAAGTACAAAATAACATGAGGAAAAATTAGTTTCCAGAGCCAGTTATATTTTGAAAACTCATCAGAAAAGTGAGAATCAAGGATAGAATTTATAGAAAGTTCCTTCCCCTAAAGCCTTCACACTTGCCTCAGTGTATATATGTGGCTATACCTCTGCTTGTCCCACTGATGGACTGCCAGTCATTAAATTCAAGCACCAAGAGACAAACTCTTGAAAAAAAAAAGGCAGTCTAGGAGAAAGCAACAAGTTTTTTCATGTATTTTAACTTGGTTTTTCTCATAAAATGGTTTCTGAATGTTTCTTAGCTTTCAATGGGCAATAAATAACTTTTAGGGAAATAGATTCGAGCCAATCTGAGAAAGAGTTTGAGATGAAGAGAAGATTTTGCTGTCTATGAGGAGTGCATTAGGACAGAATCTCTCCAGGAAAAGGTCACCTGTGTTGACTGCCTCTATGAGGTGACATTTAAATAAAAGTACTTGTTCAGTTTTCATTGAAAGACATTAAAAGACATCGCCAAAAATTTTTGGGGGGAATGTGAGAAACTTTACTGCACAAATGATCATGTTTTGTCAAATAAGATAAAAAAAACCACAACACACACACAAAAATGAAAAAACAGATGAAGGGGTAACATAAATTAAGAAACTCAGAAGACACATCTACCAATTACAATTTATGGATCATATCCATAAATTGTAAATTTTTTCAAAATTTGAAAAAATATACATTTAGGAAAAATATACATTTGGGAAAATATACATTTGGGAAAAAATGCTGACTTCATATTTTATAATATGAAGCCATATTATAAAATATAATATGAAGGAAAATTAATATTTTATCAGATATGATAATGGTTTTAAGGATGTGTTTTTTGTTTGTTTGTTTGTTTTTTGAGACAGAGTCTCATTCTGTTGCCCAGACTAGACTGCAGTGGCACAATCGCGGCTCACTGCAACCTCTGCCTCTCGGGTTCAAGCGATTCTCATGCCTCAGCCTCTTGAGTAGCTGGGATTACAGGCATGCACCACCATACTTGGTTGATATTTGTATTTTTTTATTAGTAGAGATGGGCTTTTACCATGTTGGTCAGGCTGGTCCCAAAGTGCTAGGATTATAGGCGTGAGCCACCACGCCCAGGCAAAGAATGTGTTTTTTAACTGTATATATTTAAAGTATACAATATGATGTGTGTGTGTGTACAGTGAAATAATTTCTATAGTCATGGAAATTAGCATATCCATCATCTCACAGCTACAATTTGTATGTATGTGTGGCAAGAGCACCTAAAAGCTACTCTTAGCAAAAATCCTGAATACAATATATATTCACTATTGTACATTAGACCTCTAGACTTGTTTCTCTTACATATCTGCAACTTTGTGTCCTTTGATCTACATTTCCCCATTTCCTACCCCTCCACCACACCCCAGTAGTAATCACTTTATTCGCTATCTCTGCATTCAACTTTTTTTCCTATTTTTTTAATTCTGCATATAAGTGAGATCATGCAGCACTTCTCTTTCTGTGTCTGGTTTATTTCACTTAGTACAATGTCCCCTAGGTTCACTCGCATTGCCCCATATGGCAGATCTCCTTCATTTTTAGGGCTGAAAAATATTCCATTGTATATATATATATACCATAGTTTCTTTGCCCATTTATCCTACAATGAATACTTCAGTTGTTTCCTTCAATGAATACTTCAGTTGTTTCCATACCTTGGCTATTGTGAATAATGCAACAATGCACATAGGAGTATAGACATTTTATGAGGTGATGATTTCATTTCCTCTAGGTATATACCCAGAAGTGGAATTGCTGGGTCATATGGTAGTTCTATTTTTAATTTACTTAGGAAACTTCATACTGTTTTCCATAATGGCTCCACCAACCTACATTCCACCAAAACAGTATTCAGGTTCCTTAAGGGTATATTTTTCAAAAGGGTCATATCACCTAGAGATATCCATTAAAATATGTACAAAAGAAATCTTATAATATCAGGCATTTGCTTCAAAGGAGGGGAAATCCAAAAAGGGGAAAGTAAATTGGGTTGTATAAGAAACTAGATTGGCCATGAGTTAATGTTGAATTTGGATGATGAATACATGGGGGCTCATTATGTCATTGCTTGACTTTTATATACATTTAAATTGTTCAATAGTATGCATTAGTCCATTCTCACACTACTATAAAGACATACCTGAAATTGGCTAATTTATAAAGGAAAGAGGTTTAATTGTCTCACAGTTCTGCAGGGCTGGAGAGGCCTCAGGAAACTTACAATCATGGTGGAAGGGGAAGCAAACACATCCTTCTTCACATGGTGGTAGCAAGGAAAAATGCAGCACAAAAAGGGGAAAAGCCCCTTATAAAACCATCAG
The DNA here is from genome assembly GCF_007565055.1 of Rhinopithecus roxellana. Taxonomy (NCBI): domain Eukaryota; kingdom Metazoa; phylum Chordata; class Mammalia; order Primates; family Cercopithecidae; genus Rhinopithecus; species Rhinopithecus roxellana. The sequence goes on along the minus strand of NC_044561.1, from coordinate 103,421,006 downwards.
ATCTTGTGAGAACTCACACACTATCATGAGAACAGGATGGGGAAACCACTCCGTGATTCAATTATCTCCACCTGGTCCCTCCCACAAAACATGGGGATTATGGGAACTACAATTCAAGATGAGATTTGGGTGGTGACATAGCAAAATCATATCAAGTAATAAGTTGAAAATATCCTTTATATAAATAATGATAACACTGCATGGAAATAAAGAAAAATCTTTAGGATGCAGCCTAACTGCTATTTACGATTTTTTAAACCCTAGATTAAATGCATCTTTTTATAAATGGAAATAATTAATGAAGAACTGAGATGAAATCAAAATAGCAAACCATGCACACACACACACACACACACACATTCTATTTAGAGAAGTAAAACAATCTATCAGAAACATTGAAGAGTTCATGTGCATCAGTTAGTTCTTGCCACGTAACAAACCACACCAAAGTTTAGTAGCTTAAAGCAAAGTCATTTATATATGTCATAATTCTATGAGTCATAAATTGAGGCTGGGCTCAGCTGAGAAGTTCTTTTCTTCACTTTTGGGCTCACACATGTGAGGATTAATGCAAGCTGGCAGGTCTAGAGTGGAGTCCACTGGAATAGTCTGTCTTTGTTCCAAAAGGCTAGCTGGAACTTGTTTTCCTGGCAACAGAGCAGAGTTCTGAGACAGCATGAACATGCAAGGCCTCTTGAGACCCAAGCCTAGGTTCAGAACAGGAATCACTTCCGATACACTCTATTGGCCAAAATTAATCCCAAGTCCAGATCCAGGCTTGCTCAAAATAGTGATCCATCTCTTTGGCCCCAGTCTTCATAGTTCTGGTTATAAAAATAAAACGAAAGAAAGAAAGAAAGGCTGAGATAACATTGTTTTTTCCAATGATATAACCTAGAATTAATGAAGAGCTAAAATTAGTAAGTTTTCAAAAATACAAACACGTAAAATGTAAAACTGCTGAAAAGATAAGAAGAGATGAATAAATCTATAATTAAGACAGAAATCTTTAATGGGCCATAAGCCTCAGGAGTCCTCAAAGTAAACAAAAAATGCACAAGCATACTTATTTTAAAGGATTAAAAAGGTATTTTTAAAATTTTAATTTAATACACATGTAGAACTATTAACTAACAAAATAGATACATACAATTTTAAAGCACAGCTAAAAAATGGCTAAAAATTGATTATTATAATACATGTATATTTCAAATATTCCATAAGAAATCAATCCACTCATATAAACTAACCACAATATAACAACATTAGAATTTCGAAAAAAGGTATGTGTATACGAGATGGATTTTTTTTTTTAACCTTCTAAATAATTGTGGGTTAAAAAAACATAAAAACTACAAAATTTTAGAAATGAATCAAAATGAGAGCTCTACATATAAAATCTTCATGAAAATAGTTAAAGTAGAAATTAGATGAAAGATTTAAAAGCATTTACTAGAAAACAAGAAATTTTACATTCTTAAATTAAAAGCTAATTAAACTCAAAGTTAAATTTAGTTAATGAAACTCAAAAAGCTAACAGACCTGAACTTGCTCAGCAGCCTTATCTAAGATTCATCTATTTTACTGATCTTTTCAAAGAAATAAGTTTTGTTTTTATTGATCAATGCCTCTATGTTTTTGAAATTTTTATAATTTTCATTTATTACATTGACAAATTTTTAAAAATTATTAATGTGGTGCTGGCAATACACTTGTGAAGCATTTAGTTATTTATCCTTAAAATATATTAGTCCTTGGCGGAGTGCAGTGGCTCACGCCTGCAATCCCAGCACTTTGGGAGGCTGAGGTGGGCGAGTCACAAGGTCAAGAGATAGAGATCGCCCTGGCCAACAAGGCAAAACCCTGCCTCTACTAAAAATACAAAAAATAGCCGGGCGTGGTAGCGCACGCCTGTAATCCCAGCTACTCAGGAGGCTGAAGCAGGAGAATTGCTTGAATCTGGGAGGCGGAGGTTGTAGTGAGCCAAGATTGGGCCTTTGCACTCCAGCCTGGATGACAGAGCAAGACTCTGTCTCAAAAAAAAAAAAAAAAATTAATCCATGCGCACAGAGGCATAATCAGAAATAATCATGTCCATTTTTGGCCAGGCACGGTGGCTCATGCCTGTAATCCCAGCACTTTGGGAGGCGGGTGGATAATCTGAGGTCAGGAGTTCGAGACCAGCCTGGCCAACATGGTGAAACCTCGTCTCTACTGAAAATACCAAAACTAGCCTGGGATGGTGGCAGGAGCCTGTAATCCCAGCTACTCAGGGGCCTGAGGCAGGAGAATCGCTTGAACCCAGGAGGCGGAGGTTGCAGTGAGCCGAGATGGTGCCATCACACTCCAGCCTGGGGGACAAGAGTGAGACAGTGAGACGTCATCTCAGAAAAAAAAAAAAGAAAAAAAAAATTTTTTATTTTGTTTTTAAAAGGAAAAAATGGGCCAGGCACAGTGGCTCACACCTGTAATCTCAGCATTTTGGGAGGCCGAGGCGGGTGAATCACCTGAGGTCAGGAGTTCAAGACCAGCCTGGCCATCATGGTGAAACTCCACCTCTACTAAAAATACAAAAATTAGCCAGAAGTGGTGGCACATGCCTGTAATCCCAGCTACTTAGGAGGCTGAAGCAGGAGAATCGCTTGAACCTAGGAGGCAGAGGTTTCAGTGAGCCAAGATTGTGCCATCATACTCCAGCCTGGGTGACAGAGCAAGACACTGTCTCAAAAACAAAAAAAAAAAAAAAAAAAAAAAAGGAAAAATTGGAAAAATAAAGTACATGTAGTTTATGTGACAGAGGACTTTTAACTGAACCACACTACATCCATATATGTGAAGTTATGCAGCAATAGAAAAGAATAATGGACATTTATATTTTTAGATATAAAAAGAGCTGTTGAACCTATCACTGAAATTTTAAAAGGAAGCTGAAGAACAAGTACAGTGTAATAAATTATTTGTTTTTTACAATTTAAGTGTAGAGTAAATGTGATCTTTTTTTGGTAGAAGTTCTATAGATTTTAATAAATATTTAGATTCATGTAACCACCACCACAAATAGGACTTACAACAGTTTCATCACCCTAAGAAAGAGTTCCCTGATGCTAACTCCTCTGTAGTCAAACCTTCACCCCACCCATAACCCCTGGCAACCACTGATCTATTTTCCATCACTGTAATTTTTCCTTTTCCAAGAATGTGACATAAATGGAATCACCTAGTATTTAACGTTTTGAGACCAGCTTCTCTCAGCATGTGATATGGTATGTATCTGTGTCTCCACCTAAATCTCATGTTGAATTGTAATCCCCAGTGTTTGGAGGTAGAGCCTAGTGAGAGGCCATTGGATCATGGGGACAGATTTCTCATGAATGGTTCGGTACCATCCCCTTGGTACTGTCCTAAGGATAGTGAGTGAGTTCTGCAGAGATCTGGTTTAAGCATGGAGCACCTCCCCACTCTCTCTCTCTTGCTCCTGCTCTGGCTATGCCATGTGCCTGCTTAGCCTTCTGCCATGATTGTAAGTTTCCTGAAGCCTCCCCAGAAGCTGAGCAGATGCTAGCATCATGCTTCCTACACAGCCTGCCAAACAGTGAGTCAATTAAACCTCTTTTTCTTTTATAAATGACCCAGTCCCAGGTATATCTCTACAACAATGTGAGAACGACCTAATAACAGCATGTCTTTGAGATTCCTCCAAGTTCCTACCAGTATCAGTAACTCATTCCTTTTTACTGCTGAGCATGATTGTATTCTATGGATGCGGTACCTTTGTTTACCCATTCACTCATTGAAGGGCATTTGGGTTGTTTCCAGCTTTTGGCTATCACAAATAAAGTTTCTTTGATGGCCAGGCATGGTGACTCACCCCTGTAATCCCAACACTTTGGGAGGCCGAGGTGGGAGTATCGCTTGAGGTCAAGAGTTCGGGACCAGCATGGCCAAAATAGTGAAACCCTGTCTCTACTAAAAGCACAAAAATTAGCTGGGCATGGTGGCACACATCTGTAGTCCCAGCTACTTGGGAGGCTGAGGCAGGAGAATCGCTTGAACCCGGGAGGTGGAGGTTGCAGTGAGCCAAGATTGCACCACTGCACTCCAGCCTGGGCAATAGAAAGAGACTCTGTCTCAAAAACAAATAAATAAATAAAAATAAAGTTGATATGAGCAGTTTTTACAGATGTTTGTGTGACCGTAAGTTTTTGTTTCACTAGGGTTAATACCAGGTTTAGGATTGCTAGGTCCTGAGGTACATGTATGTTTACCTTTCAAATAAACTGACAAACCATTTTCTAAAGTGACTGCAATTTCCAGTTATCCTGCAACCTCATCAGCAATTGGTGTTGTCAGAAACTTTTTATTTTCGTAATTTTGATCAATGTGCACAATTGTTTTTAAAATTCACAAAATTAAAAGAAAATATATTGTGCACTATTTGTGTAATTAAAGCAAAACACAAACACATAAAAGGAAGATAAAAATAAGAAACTAATTCAAGAAACTAAAGAAAGAAAAAATTAACTTTTAAAAATTAGAATAAAGACATATACATGTAATAGGGATAGTTTGAAACACTCCCAAACACCTGCTTTGAGCCAACAACAATCAGATAGCGTGAGGGCAATACAAATTAAATATGAGACTTCTCTCCCCGTTAAAAATAAGGAAAGAGACTTATCCAACCGCCCCCCCCACCCACTCTTCTCTTTCTCTGTCTCTTTGAAATGTATGTAAATCTTTTTAAAATGTAAATAGCCCTCTAGCCAGTTTTACAACCCAGGAATATCTTTCTCAAATACCTAGGAGCCATCTCTTTGAAATGTAAGCATCCAGAAAGATAGTGCTCCTATCTCTGAATTTATATGTGTGGGTAGGACTCTAACTTTGGCAAGTTCCTTGCTCCAAGTTACAAAACCACCTCCTGTCACAAGGATATGAGAATTTTATTTTTCCTTTGGTTAAAGCCAACTAGTGAAAACAGATGGCCACTCCAACTATCAGGTGAACCTAAACTATGTGTATGTCAAATGGTACTTCTAAGTTCTCCTATTTGAGAACCAGTTATTGTTTGTCTTGAGAGCATATCTGTAATGGGTTTTTATCTTCTTCAGGATATAAACAAGTAGGATTTCTTTTTGTCTTTGCAGACTCTTAGTGAATTGCCTGTGATGTGCATCACATTCTGGTTCAATGCTTATTCAATGGCAATTGTTTTCTTTCTCTGCTACCTTTGTGGAGAGGTTTTCTAGGTTAAGAGAAGATTTTGTTTTTAATTATATTTCCCCCACAATAGCAAACACATCCCCAACCACACACACACACACACACACACACACACACACACACACACACACACACACACTACAGGTAATTAGACAGGCCTGAGCAGGGCAGGAGAGGGCTTTTCCCCCACCCACTACAAATGTCAGTGATGGTTCTGAAATTATCACATTGACTCTCTAAAAGTGATAAATTGGGCAGCACAGTGGCTCATGTCTGTAATCCCAGCACTTTGGGAGGTCGAGATGGACAGATCCCTTGAGGTCTGGAGTTCAAAACTAGCCTGACCAACATGGTAAAAACCCAATCTCTACTAAAAATATAAAAAGTAGCTGAGCATGGCAGTGGACACCTGTAATCCCAGCTACTCAGGAGGCTGAGGCAGGAGAATTGCTTGAACCCAGAAGGTGGAGGTTTCAGCAAGCCAAGATTGCCCCACTGCAGTCCAACCTGGGCAACAGAGTGAGGCTTTGTCTCAAAATAAATACATAAGTAAAATAAGTGAGAACATATGATACTTATCTTTCTGTGTCTGACTTGCTTCACTTAAGATAATGGCTTCCAGTTCCTTCCATGTTGCTGCAAAAGACATGATTTCATTCTTTTTGTGGAGGACTCGTATTCCATTGTGTATATAGACCATAATTTCTTTATCTAATCCTCTGTTGATGGACACTCAGTTGATTCCATATCTTTGCCATCATGAATAATGCTGTAATAAACATACAAGTGCAGATATATTTTGATGTGATTATTTCTTTTCCTTTGGGTAGATACCTAGTAGTAGGATTGCTGGATCAAAATGGCAGGTGCCTGTAATCCCAGCTACTCGAGAGATTGAGGCAGGGGAATCGCTTGAAACTGGGAGGTGGAGGTTTCAGTGAGCCGAGATCATGCCACTGCACTCCACCCTGGATGACAGAGCAAGACTCTGTCTCAAGAAAAAAAAAAAAAATGCTGGGTGATTATCCTTATATGCATTTCCTGGATGAGCCATTTTTAAAATTATTTTTTGTTGGAAATTTCCCTGCAGAGCTGTTGCACATTGTGGGGGGTTAACCCCCAGACACTCCCACGAGGCCCCAGTCACCCAGGGGTGCCTTTGGCTGGGAGGAGCTGAAAAACTCAGTCTCTTATTTATCCATGAAAACAACAGTTCAGTTCCTCACACAAATGCACACAGATAAACCAAATTTAGACAGATTTTAGGAGAAAAAGCAATCGAGAATTCCTTTTAGAATGCATCTCCCAACTAGAATTAGGATCCTTAAACAACAACTTTTTTTTTTTCTTTTTTTTTTTTTTTTGAGACGGAGTCTCGCTCTGTCGCCCAGGCTGGATCTCAGCTCACTGCAAGCTCCGCCTCCCGGGTTCACGCCCTTCTCCTGCCTCAGCCTCCCGAGTAGCTGGGACTGCAGGCGCCCGCCACCTCGCCCGGCTAGTTTTTTTTGTATTTTTTAGTAGAGACGGGGTTTCACCGTGTTAGCCAGGATGGTCTCCATCTCCTGACCTCGTGATCCGCCCGTCTCGGCCTCCCAAAGTGCTGGGATTACAGGCTTGAGCCACCGCGCCCGGCAACAACAACTTCTTAGGAGAAAACCAGCTCAGAATAAATCAAGGACCGTTAACCAAAGAGAGGTCTGGGGCTCAGGAGGACTTACCAGTTCCACCAGAGGAAAAGCTCGAAGCTTCAATGGACCCCCTGCTGGTGGTACCTTACCTCTGGTTTTGGGCAACTCCTTTAGGGTCCTGAGTCTTCTCTGAGGCCTCATGTGTTTGGGCACCAAATTATTGTTGACGAAAAGTGCCAAACTCTGTAAAATATTTTAAGAGATTTATTCTGAGCCAAATATGAGTGACCATGGCCCGTGACACAGCACTCAGGAGGTCCTGAGAACATGTGCCCAAAGTGGTCAGGGTACAGCTTGGTTTTGTATATTTTAGGAAGGCATGAGACATCAATCAAATACCTTTAAGAAATACATTGGTTATTTGGAAGTCCCCACGGGGCGGGGGACGGGGACTTAAAAGCTACAGGTAAATTTAAATATTTTCTGGTTGACAATTGGTTGAGTTTATCTGAAGACCTGGGATCAATGGAAAGGAATGTTCAGGTTAGCATAAAGGATTGTGGAGTCCAAGTTTTATTGTGCGGAGAAATCTCTCAGATAGCAGACTTCAGAGAGAGAGCAGATTGTAAAATGTTTCTTATCAGACCTAAAAGGGTGCCTGGCTCTTAGTTGATTATCTCCTGGATCTGGAAAGGAAGGGGAAAAAAAGGGCGGGGGAGGGGCGAGGGATTCTCTATGGAAAGTGAATTTTTTCCACAAAAGATTTTGTAGGGCAATTTCAAAGATGGCAAGGCAATATATTTTGTGGTAAAATATTGTAATTTTTTTTTTTTTTTTTTTTTTTTTTGAGACAGAGTCTCACTCAGTCGCCCAGGCTGGAGTGCAGTGGTGCGATCTCCGCTCACTGCGAGCTCCGCCTCCCGGGTTCACGCCATTCTCCTGCCTCAGCCTCCCGAGTAGCTGGGACTACAGGTGCCCGCCACCACGCCCGGCTAATTTTTTGTATTTTTGCTAGAGACGAGGTTTTACCGTGTTAGCCAGGATGGTCTCGGTCGCCTGACCTCGTGATCCGCCCACCTCGGCCTCCCAAAGTGCTGGGATTACAAGTGTGAGCCACCTAACCTGGCCAAGACATTGTGATTTTCTTCCTTGTTATGCCAGATCAGATTGAAAACTAAGTCACAATATGCAGGGTCAAATAAAACCCATCTGATAAGAATTTATGGTTTGTAGGGCATAACTCCCTAGATCCCTTAGGTAGGAATTTGGGCAAGATAAAAAATCAGAGTTTAGTCCTCAATTCCTTAAGATAAATCTCTTTCTATCTCTCTATCTCATATCTCCATCCTATTTTCTGGAAAACTCTGACTAATGCAAGAAATTAAAGAGACAAAACACAGGATACAATATCTTAAACAACAAAATACTATTCAGCCATAAAAAAGAATGAAATCCTATCATTCATGGCAACATGGATGAGCTAGAGCAGTGGTCCCCAACCTTTTAGGCACCAGGCACTGGTATAGTGGAAGACAATTTTTCCATGGTTGGAAGGGAGTGGGAGGATGGTTTTTCGGATGAAACTGTTCCATCTCAGACCATCAGGCAGTAGTTAGATTCTCATAAGGAGTGTGCAACCTAGATCCCTCACATGTGCAGTTCACAATAGGGTTTGTGCTCCTGTGAGAATCTAACGCTTCTGTGCATCTGACAGGAGACAGAGCTCCAGAGTAATGCTCACCTGCCACTCACCTCCTGCTGTGCTCCCAGTTCCTAACAGGCCATGGCCCCCTACCAATCTACAGCCCAGGGGTGGGGACCCCTGGCCTAGAGGACATTATGTTAAGTGAAATAAGTCAGGCACAGTAATACAAATGCTGCACATTCTCACTTATCTGTGGTAACTAAAAAAGTTGAGCTTAACAGGCCAGGTGCTATGGCTCACACCTGTAATCCCAGCACTTTGGGAGGCCAAGGCAGGCAGATCACCTGAGGTCAGGAGTTTGAGACAAGTGCCCTTTCTCCTAGGAGCTGAAAAAAGACCTATCTCTACTAAAAATATAAAAATTAGCTGGGTGTGGTGGCAGGTGCCTGTAATCCCAGCTACTCAGGAGGCTGAGGCAGGAGAATCGCTTGAACCTGAGAGACAGAGATTGCAGTGAACCAAGTTTGCACCACTGCACTCCAGCCTGGGAGACAGGGCGAGACTCCATCTAAAAAAAAAAAAAAAAAAAAAATGTTGAGCTTACAGAAGTAGAGAGTAAAATAATGTAGCAGGTAGAAGGGGATACAGAGAAGTTGGTTAACAAATACAAAATCACAGCTAGATAGGAGGAATAAGTTCTAGGGTTCCGTAGCTCTGTAGGGTGACTGTAGCCAACAATCGTTTATTGCATATTTTCAAACAGCTAGAAGAGAGGATTTTGAATGTTCTCACACAAAGAAATGAGAAATGTTTGAGGTACCCTGATTTGATCATTACACATTGTGTACATGTATTGAAATATCACTCTGTATCCCATAAATATGTATAATTATTATGTCAATTAAAAATAAAATTTTTAATTAAAAAATACATTTTAAAAATCAATACAATATCTGACCTGACACTGCAATCTCAACTGAAGGAGGAAATGAATGCTATAAAAGGCATTATTGGGTCAACTGGCAAATTGGAATACAGATAGATAGATAGATAGATAGATAGATAGATAGATAGATAGATAGATAGATGATAGACTAGATAAAAGTGGTGTCCATTTAAATTTATGGAACTAATAACTGTAGTGTCATATAGAAGAATATCCCTATTCTTAGGAAATACACACTGAACTATTTGGGAGTAAAAGGCCACGATAATATAAGGCAATGAACATATAACTTATGCTTAATAGATTCAAAAAAGAAAATATACAAAGATATATAGAGAGACTAATATAGATATGTATATATCTATAGATACAGAGAGGTGGGGCAAATGCTAAAGCAAGAAAGACAAAATGTCAACAATAGGCAAATCTCAGGGGAGCTGGGAAAAGGGTATTGTACAATTTGTATTTTGTAGCTGGTATGTTTTAAATTATTTTTAAATGAAAAGATTTTTTAATAGGTTGAGGAAATTGGAGTGACTTACATTTATGACATCCAATGGACTGTGCATGCTGTATGGAAACAAGGAGAAAATAAATGGCATCATTGCTTAACAAGTGAAGGGTAAAAAGACAATTAACTCACTTGAAGACTATGCACAGAAACACAAAAGCCTTTGCTTCTGTGGTTGTAGGTTTACCAAAGGCACAAAGGGGGTTGTATATATTTTAGGATTATAATTTACATAACTTAATTGGAAAAATTACAGATTTTAAGATATTTTTACAAATCTGAGCGACTGTAAAGACTGCTAAAGTCTTGGGACATATTCTTACCAAATCCTGGATCTTTTGTTTTGTTTTGTTTTGTTTTGTTTTGTTTTGTTTTGTTTTGTGCCTGCAATCAAACCAGGTTTTTTAGACCAAGAAAACGTGAGAAGCTAGAGTTGCTCTACTCAGTTGACCCAAACCAGGACTCCTGAGATTATTCCCTTATACGACAGGCACCACATCCGAGAAAGGATTCTGGAAAAGTAGCTGGAACACGAAAGAACTGTCTCGACGGGAAACACAGTCCAAAGGACACCACTGTGGGGAGGAAAACACAAAATATTTCTTGAGAAGAATATGGAGATGGCAAAGTCTCTAACCTCCAGAAACCTTAAACTCTAGGGGAAGAAAGCAAAAATTTAGGGGCAAGAGTATTCATATTAAAATTCAAACAATAAGTAGTTTTTCTATAAACTATCTTTTTTTCTAATGGTGAAAGTACACACAATCATTCTCTCCAAACTCAGACATTTTAGACAAATAAATGATAGAGAGAGAAAGAGAGAGAGAGAGAGAGAGAGAGAGAGAGAGATAGATAGATAGATAGATAGATAGATAGATAGACAGACAGATATACGTACATACTATGTACGTATATACTTACATATGTTGGTACATAGATGTTTCTTTATCAAAGATTAAGTTATTCTAGATGCATATCTTGTAGCCTACATTTTTATACTTTTTCATCTTTTTAATAACTGCATACTGCTCTATTATATGCTATATTTTCTGTATTAGATTAGATCCATGTTTTATCACCATTTAGGTGGCTTTTGGTTTTCTGTTACTGTAATGTTGAGATAAACCTCTTTATGTACTTGTTCAATTATTCCCATTAAACAAAAGCCCAAGGTGCAAAGTTTCTGAGTAAAAAATTGGCACATTTTAAGGCTTCTGATGTATATTGCCAAATTGTGCTAAAAAGAAAAACTCTACCAATTAACACTCCCAGCAACAATGTCAAGAGAAAGCTTGTTTCCCTACATCTCACCAACACTGGCTGGAATGCATAGTTTTAGAGATGAATGCTGGGAACCGATGCACTCTTTGCTCTACCTCTCCCCCTCCTAACAGTCTAGAACACAGGAGCTCAATGAATCAATCCAGGCTCCAGTCCAGTAGACATTCTGATCTAATCTGACTGCTCTGGGTAACAGAAAAGTTTCCCTTGGTTCACTGCCCAGTATCCTGGCGTCATGAGAATCCTATAAAGGCAGTAGCTCCAGGCACATTACAGAGGGACCCAACTCCACTAAACCACCACCAGCTCCCCAAGTCACCCCTTCAGCCATGAAGTTCCTGTTCCTGGTCTGGGCAGCCCTTGGATTCCTGACCCAAGTGATCCCAGGTAAACTGGATAAACAGGAGGAAGGGAGAACTGGGAACAAGGAACACTAGCAGATCTGGTTGCTCTGGTGCTAGATGAGCCAGGTTGGGTGGAGGCAGGGCTCACCCCACTAGTTCCAGTCTAAGATAGAGGTCTCCTAACAACCACCACTAGCCTTGATATCCCACACCCAAACACCACCCTATATAACCTTTATAAAAATTTGTTTTCTATTCTAAAATGATAGTCACCCTCAACCTGAACCAAAATATCTTCTTTCAATGTATGTGAGCTCCTTTTATCTAACCTCCCAAGACACACTGAAGGCTTCTGTCATCACCATGTGCATCCACTGAAATCAGCCCTGGGTTGGAGCTCAAAGGAGATATTGAGCCTAGAAGGAAAAGTTTGAGGTTCCCATCCCTATGCTCAACAGAAAGCTGGCAGGTGGGGGATGGAAGTAGACCTCTTAGAGGGCTAGTTCCCACAGGATGGTAAGCAATGGGTTCAGCTCAAACCCTGGGGCTAGGAGATAATGCAGGGTCAGAAAGAGACAGACAGATACACAGAGAGCAGGGAGAGAGAGAGATCAGAGGAGGGCCAGGCAATGGATGTGAAGAAAGCCAGAGAGGCCTGAGGGTGCTCGAAGAGGCCCCTGCTGTGAGCCAATGGCAGACACAGAGCACTGAGGTAAACAGATTTTACCAGAGGGTGAAATGGTGCCCAGCACTGTGTGAATGCAAAAATGCCCTGTCATTAGCAACCATTATTTTCTTTTTAATGGTTTTGGAGAATGATTTGACTCCTCCCACTTTGCCCCAGGTTGACTGATAGTTTTAGAGTCTATGAAAAGAAGTAAGGCAGAAACACCTTAAAAGGGAGCCTGTGGGGTGAGTGAGAATAGCCCCATTTCTCCCTTTTGAGTATCCAAGCTCCTCCCTGACCATGAAGACCTGGCTCGTCACCCCTGTTTTTACCCATACATCTTATTCTGCAGTATCAAATTCAGCAAAAAGCTTCAAAGATGCAGATACTGGCAAAGAAGAAGAGCTCCTCAGACAGAGTTCCCCAAGGCCATCAATCCAGGAAAATTCTGTCTCGTCCTCACTGGGTTTCCCAAGTCTCATTTGCACAACATCCTAAGGATACATCTCAGAACAGAAAGCCAAACACTCCCATCTGGCGCTGACGGGTTAGCAGTCCTGTGCTGCTTCTAACCACGACTTCTCTTTCTTGTCCTCTCCCATACAGCCAGTGGGGGTGGGTCAAAATGTGTGAGTGACACCCCAGGATACTGCAGGACACATTGCCACCGGGAGGAGACAGCATTGTTCATGTGCAACCCTTTCAGAAAATGCTGCATCAACTACTCCTTCCTGCCGAAGCCTGACCTACCACAGCTCATCGGTAACCACTGGCAATCAAGGAGAAGAAACACACAAAGAAAAACGAGAAGCAACAAACGACCATAACATCATAATAACCACTCCTATCACCTCCACCAACTCAGAGAAATATCATTTCCCCGGTTCCAGTTCCTCCTACATTGTTAAGAACTAGCCAAGTCTCCTCCTTATGGGGCAGATATCTATAGCCAACCCCAGAACTTCTGTCTTCTATCATTCTGTCATTCATCTAATAACTAATTTGGAGTTTGTATCTATCTTATGAGAACAATCATCATGCAGACTTGTCCACAGGGGATCTGTCAGTTTGGGTCCTCCAAATGAAAAATGCCAAGACAGAATTAGACATGCGAAAGATTGACTGGGAGAACACACCTCTGATGGACAAAGGTGAGAGAGAGCAACCACAGGCAGGGAGAAGCCTTCAGACTGCAGTGCTGACCTAATACGTATCAAAGGAGAGAGGGATAGAGGAGGACTGAATAGAAGGAGACTGAGACTGCAGCTCTAAGAAAGTCTCAGCCAAACAGATGGGGAGGCCCAAAGCAAGGCTTGCCCCTCAGAGGAGCTCACACAGGGCAGGAATAGCCAGGTTCTCATATCCCAGGGGTTCAGTCTTTGGCTGAGAACAGCCGCTGGAGAACATGGGGCGACGGCTACCATTGGTCTGGAAGTATGACAGCTTGAGGCTGTCCACCAACTATCCCCCTGAAGCAAGTTCTCTTGAAAGGAAATCTGAACGGTGCTGCCATGGAGTATAAGGAGGAAGAGAAAGGAGCTAAAAGTCTAGGTTTGCCCAGCTAGGTAGATTGACTTGTGAGGTATTTATTTATTCATTTGAGTAACAAAGCAGACAGAATACATAGCCACCATTGGTAGTACACCCCGAAAGCAAGGAAGGCATGATGCTGGTGACTCAAACGTATCTACCCATGGTGTAAAATTGGCATAAGCCTCCTGGGAAGCTATGCAGAAATAAGCACAGAGAAGCAGAACTCTACTTGTTTAATCCACTAAACATTACTTCTGGAAATTGGTTCATCATAAATTATCCAAGAGAAGTAAAAAGTTATAGGCACAAAGTTTTTCCCATATAATATTATTTAAAATGCTGAGAAAATGAAAAAATCTAAATGGTGAAATATCATATACTAATGCCATCTATAAATACATACAAATAGAATGCTTATAGAATAATGGAACATAATAATATTATTCAAAATTGCATTTATGCTGTAGTTGTCAAAATTGTCTCCATATATGATACGAAAATCATTAAAATTATGACTTTTTTGTTTGGTTGGAAATCAGAATTACGCATAAATTTCCTCTTACAGTTTGATGCCCATTAGTTTTATATAATATTTATTTGACAGGTACTAACTTCTATTTGAGAAGAACAAACCAAAACACTCAGGCCTAAATAATTAAAAGCAGTCCTAAAAACTAGCAAACCAGATAAGAAAAGATGTTAATGCCTATTCCCTAACTTATATCTTAGACCAAAATTAATTCTAGATGGTTTTAAAATGACAGTGTAAAAGTAAAGTATTAAAAGATTGTGTGGTCAAATATTCAATTTAAGAGCAAGGAAATTCTTATAAATATAACAATAGAGGCAGAACTCATGTAAGATTAATTGATTAGGTGGCATTAAATATTAAGTTCTTGTGTATGTCAAAAGGTATCATTTTGAAATTCATCCATCTTACTGGGTATTGCAGGAATTCATTCCTTTTTGTTTATAAATACTCTTCTGTCATATGAATAGTATTTATTTATACACTGATTTGTTGATGGACATTTGGGTTGTTCCCAGTTTATGGCTATTACAAATAAAGCTTCTATGAACATTTATGTACAAATCTTTGTATGGATATATGCTTTCATTTCCCTAAGGTACATACCTAGGATTGGAATGTCTGAATCATATGGTAGGAGAATGTTTAGCTTTTTTTTTTTTTTTGGGGGATGGAGTTTTGCTCTTGTTGCCCAGGCTGGAGTGCAATGGCGCAATCTCAGCTCACTGCAACCCTCACCTCCCGAATTCAAGTGATTCTCCTGCCTCAGCCTCCTGAGTAGCTGGGATTACAGGCATGCACCACCAAGCCCGGCTAATTTTTGTATTTTTGGTAGAGACGGGGTTTCTCCATGTTGGTCAGGCTGGTCTGGAACTCCCGACCTCAGATGATCCGCCCACCTTGGCCTCCCAAAGTGCTGAGATTACAGGCTTGAGAATGTTCAGCTTTTTAAGGAAATACAAAATTGTTTTCCAAAATGGTTGTGCCAATGGATGTGCCCATCAGCAGTATGTGAAAGTTCCCACTGTTCCTCATCCTCACCAGCATGTGATAGAGTCAGTCTTTTGCATTTTCATCATTCTAATAGATGTGTAGTGGTATTTCATTATGCTTTCAATTTGCATTTTTAATAACTAGTTACCAAAAAAGTATATTCTGTATGATTCTATTTACATAAAGTTCTTAAAATTCTTTTAAAATGACATAAAATGATTTAAACTAGAAAGTAAGAATCTAACGACAGAAAGCAAATCACTGCTTGTCCGGGGATGTGAAAGGTGCATGGAGAGGGCTGAAAGAATGTAAAGGGACCAGAGGACACTTTGAGGGGTGATCAGTCAAGATACATTCATAATCTCGATTGTGGTAATGGCTTAACGGGGATGTACGTAAGTCAAAAAATTACCAAATGGTAAACTTTAAATGTGTTCAGTTTATTGTATATCAATTTAAACTTCCAAAAAAGCTATTATTTTAATAAAATAAATAAATCTCACAGTGAAACAGAAAAATTAAAGTATCATAAATAGTTTAAAGACATACGACAAACTGAGACGTGTGATGAAGTATTGATACCGATAAAATATCACAAGTTAGTATGAAGCAACAGGGAAAACATGAAACCCCTACTCAAAAATGAAAGTGACATGAACTAGCTTTTCAACTCCAAAAACGGCCCGAAAAATGGGAAAAAATCTGTCTGACTTGTGATCAAATAAATGCAGATTAAAACTACAATGAGATCTTGTTTTTTACCTATCAGATTGTCAGAGAATTAACAAACCCAAGTTTGACAAGGCATGAATAGAAATAAGTCTTATCATCAGATGCTCCTGTTTGTAACAAAATATGTCAATTCTGGAAGACATTGATCTATCCACCTTTCAAAACCCTTAAAAATGTTCATGTTCTCTGGCTCAGGAGACTCTACTTTTACGGATATATTCTGGGGAAATAATTAGAGTTCATATCAAAAAGATTAATGTATACACAGCACACTCATAGCTGCACGGTTTAAAGTAGTGAAGAGGCGGTGGTGTAAGATGGCCGAATAGAAGCCTCCACTGTCATGCTCCCCATTAGAACACCAAGTTTGACAACTATCTACACAAAAAAGCGCCTTCATAAGAACAAAAAAATGAGGTGAATGATCATAGTACCTAGTTTTAACTTCATATCACTTAAAGAGGCACTGAGAAGGCAGGAAAGACAGCCCTGAATTGCTGACACCACCTCTCCCGAATCCTCAGGCAACAGCTGTGTGGTGTGGAGGGAGAGTATGTGTACTTGCAGGAGGGACAGCATAGTGATTGTGGGATTTGACATTGGAACTCAGTGCTACTAACACCAGGCAGAACTCAGCAGGTGCCTAGAAAGGGATCATTTAGACCATCCCTAGCCAGAGGGAAATCACCCATCCCAGAGGTCGGAACTTCAGTTTCAGCAAGCCTCACCACCATGAGCTAAAGAGCTCTGGGGTCCTAAATAAACTTGAAAGGCTGTATGGGCCACAAGAATCGCAATTCCTAGGCAACTCCTAGTGCTGTGCTGGGCTCAGAGGCAGTAGACTTAGGGAGCACTCAAACTAGTGAGACACCAGTTGGGGAGCTGGGGTGTGTGTGTGTGTGTGTGTGTGTGTGTGTGTGTGATTCTCATGCCTCAGCCTCCCAAGTAGCCAGTGATGGCAGTGGCGGCCCATCTGGAGTGGACACTGCCATCATGCCAGCTGCAGCAGGGAGGTGCAGCTGGGTCTGTACATTCCACAGAGCTACGGAGCTGGGGACAATGGCAGCCCCACACCTTCCAAGTTGGTGGGGCAGGAGCTCGCCAGGTTCAAATGCAGACACCCAGGTCGCAGTTGTGAAGCCGAGCCTCCCTGTGCTCTTGCGGGTGCTGGGAGCAGGCAGGAGCCCTGCCCTTTTGGGTGTAGCTGCAGGTGCCCAAACCACGGCTGCGGAACCAGGCATCTCTACACTCTTGAGGGTCAGGGAAGTCCCCATTGCCCTCACAGGCTTAGAAGTCCCTGCTCCCATAGCCTGGCATCTCCTTGCTGTCGGTGCCGGCTCTAATCTTGGAGCAAAGTCGAGGCCAAGCCCAGGTGCTGTCATAGCCTGCTGGGTGTGCACACACTTGGGGCAGGGCTGACATACCAGCCCCCTGCCACCTGGGACCGCTACAGACTTTGGGTGCTGATGGGAACCCAAATAGAAGGGAAGCCGAAGTGGGGCTGAGGGCAACTTGGCACCTACAGCCTGGGTGCCATGAATGGCAATAGGAGTCTTCTCAGTTCTGTCTCCCTCCCTTCAGAGTGGATGAAGGGGTGGAAACGAGGTATAGCATCTCTCTTTCCCAGGGGTCGTGTTGCATCTTTTAATGGTTTACCACTGACAGCACCACCAATGATTTGGGGATTGTGTCTCTAGGAAGCAGTTTACCTAAATTTCATGTATCAATGAAACTGTTTCTCCTCATCTTTTATTTATTTATTTATTTATTTATTTATTTATTGTATAAAATAAATATGCTTTTAATATATAATGAAAGCCTGTTGATGTTAACATGCAAGGATTGAAAGAACACCTTGTTGGACTGCAAGATGGCTGCTCCCTCTACCCTCAGCTTCAACTGGCCTGTCAGCCAAGCTTTGATTTCCTAGGCAGAATATAAAAGAATTCCTCTCTGTGGTGGTCCAGGAGACCAAGGGAATTTGGGGAGGTGATAGAATTGCACCCTGATCATGCTGGTGGTGAAAACTCGTGCAACCGTACACCCAAATGTTGTCATTTTTACTGTATGTTAATTTTAGAAATCAAAAAGTAAAAGATACAATCACAAAAATATCATTTGGTGGGGCTAACTTATTCAGTATATGAAGATAATAGAGAACTTTTAATTTATACAAATATGGCTCTTATAAAATAAAATATTAATATAAAATATTAAAATATAAATTCTCAAGAGCTATAACTTAAACTTCTATGTTAATTTAGGTAAGCAATTCTCCTATGAAAAGACTTAAGGATTCTTTCCTTCTCTTTTCCTGTCTTTTCATTTTTCTACAAGGAACAGCATTAAAGCCAACTGAAACAGTTACTGTGACCAACATGTAATGCTTGAAAAGATGAAAATCGAGCTTTAAGTATGCTCAATCTCAATGACTTTTTTTTTTTTTTTTTTTTTTTTTTTTTGAGATAGAGTCTCACCCTGTCGCCAAGGCTGGAGTGCAATGGCACGATCTCAGCTCACTGCAACTTCCAACTCCCAGATTCAGACGATTCTCCTGCCTCAGCCTCTCGAGTAGCTGGGATTACAGGCACCGGCCATCATGCCCAGCTATTTTTTGTATTTTTAGTAAAGATGGGGTTTCACCATGTTGGCCAGGCTGGTCTCGAACTCCTGACCTCATTATCTGCCCGCCTCAGCCTCCCAAAGTGCTGGGATTACAGGCGTGAGCCACCACACCCAGCCTCAATAACTTTTTAATATTTATGTGCTTAGTTTATTCTTGTTTCTTTGCTAGTTTTTTCCCCTGAAAAGAAAAAGAAGAAAAATAATTTTAAATCTTATTTGAAGGATGATTGTACACTGATTGTGTTCTTGGCCTTTGAAAGGAGAGAAGGAGGAAAAGGAGGAGGAAAAGGGAAAATATCTTAAGAGGTTGTACTGTTAATCTACTTCAAGGCAGATTTAACCACTAATGCTAAAATGCTATTATGAAATTGAATATTTCAACTGAATATTGAAAATGGTCTACTGGTGCTGGGTGCAGTGGCTCACGCCTGTAATTCTAGCACTTTGGGAGGCCAAGGTGGTTGGATCACTTAAGGTCAGGAGTTCGAGACTAGCTTGGCCAACATGGTGAAATTCCATCTCTACTAAAAATAACCAAAAATAGCCAGAAATTGCTTGAACCTGAGAGGCAGAGGTTGCAATGAGCTGAGATCATGCCACTGCACTCCAGCCTGGGCAACAGAGCAAGAC
Source organism: Rhinopithecus roxellana (assembly GCF_007565055.1). NCBI lineage: Eukaryota > Metazoa > Chordata > Mammalia > Primates > Cercopithecidae > Rhinopithecus > Rhinopithecus roxellana. Next base: position 103,401,719 of record NC_044561.1, on the reverse strand, counting down.
TCCATCTAAATAAATAAATAAATAAATAAATAAATAAATAAATATATAAATAAAATGGTATAGTGGCTTGAAGATGCAGGGGCCTGTGATGAAGAACGTGGATTTCCCCTAGAAACTGAAAGCAGCCCCCAGGTGGCAGCCAGCAAGGAAGTGGGGTCTTCAATTCTACACCTGCAAGGAACTGAATTCTGTCAACAACCTGAATGAGCTTGGAAGCTGATTCTTATCCAGATGCCTCAGATAAGAACTCAGCCTGCTGACACTTTGTTTTCAAATTCGTGATACCCTGAGTATAGAACTCACCTGAGCTTGCCCAGACTTCTGAGCTAACAAATAGGTAATGTTTTAAGTTGCTAAATTTGTGGTAATTTGTTATGCAGCAATGGCAAACTAATACAGATTTCCAACTAAAATATGTTTTGATTTCATGAACTGGCACCTTACAAATTTTGCTTCAAACAGCAGAAGGAATGGGAGATGACAAAGAGGTTCTCATCACACTCCTTTTAAGAGACCTCCCCTAGTCCAGGCACAGTGGCTCATGTCTGTAATTCCAGTACTTTTGGAGGCCAAGGCAGGAGGATCACTTGAGCGCAGGAGTTCAAGACCAGCCTGGGCAACAAATGAGACTTTGTCTCTACAAAAAATACAAAACTTAGCTGGGCATGGTAGCGTGCACCTGTAGTTCCAGCTATTCGGGGGGCTGATGTGGATCCTTTGAGTCCAGGAGGTCAAAGCTGCAGTGAGCCATGATCCCACTGCTGCACACCAGCCTGGTCAACAGAGGGAGACTCCAGTCTCAAAAATAAATTAATTTTAAAAAGGGAAACCTTCCTAGAAATCGCATATGGCATCTTTGTGCATACCACTGGCCAGAACTTAGTCACACGGCCACACTAGATTTAAGGGAAGCTGGAAAATGTCTTTATTCCTAGAGGCAGTGTCCGGATAAAATTTTGAGGTCTGCCCTTTTCTCTAAGATCTAGAATAAAACAAGGATGCCCACTCTCACTGCTTCTATTCAACATAGTAATGGAAGTCCTTGCCAGAGCAATAAAACAAGAAAAAGAAAAGGCATCCAAATAGGAAATAAAGAATTGAAAATATCACTGCTGATGACACAATCTTTTATGTAGAAAACACTAAAGATTCCACCAAAACACTGTTAGAACTGATAAATTCAATAAAGTTTCAGGATATAAAATCAATATATGAAAGTCAGTAATGCTTATCTACACTAATAATGAGCTTTCCAAAAATGGAATTGATAGAATAATTCCATTTATAATAGCTACCAGAATAATAAAATCCTTAGGAATAAATTTAACCAAGGAGGTAAAAGACCTGTACACTGAAAACTATAAAACATTAATAAAAAAAATTGAAGAAGACACAAACAAATGGAAAGATACCCTGTGTTCTTGAATTGGAAGGCTTAATATTGTTAAGTTGTTCATATTACCCAAAACAATACACAGATTCAATGCAACACCTGTCAAAATTCCAGTGTTATTTTTCATAGATATAAAAAAAATCCTAAAATTCATATGGAGCCTCCAAAAAACCCAAATAGCCAAGGTAAACATAAGCAAAAAGAACAAAGCTGGAGGCATCACACTACCTGATTTCAAATTATACTACAAAGCAACAGTATTTAAAACAGCATAGTACTGGCATAAAAATAGACACATTGAGCAATGGAACAGAATAGAAAGCCCAGAAATGAACCCACACATCTACAGCCAATTGGTTTTAAACAAAGGTGTCAAGTATATGCAAAGGAGAAAGGACAATCTCTTCAATAAATGGTGTTAGAAAAACTGTATATCCATATGCAAAAGAATGAAACAGATCAAAGGTTGCCAGGGGCTTGAGAAAGGGGAAAGTGACTTTAAAAGTGTAACTCAAGGGAGTTCCAAAAGGCTAAGCGATTCCGTGAATCTAATAAACATGTTAAAATGCATAAAGTTCGGGTGTGGGGGCAAGGGGAGGAAGAGCATTAGGACAAATACGTTCTTTTCTGGGTTCTGGCCAGGAGGCTTCTTGATCAGTTCAAATTGTTACAAAGTTCAGCTGGAGGCTTCCTTCTTCCTGTGGCCTCTCTGGGCATCTGGCAGCCCTCCTCAAGGAGCAATCTGTTTCCTTCAGAGGGTCTGTGGGTTCTCTTGGCTTTCCTAATGAGTTCCTGCAGTCCTTCTGAAGCAAAACTTCATGATGCGAGCCTCCACACGCTGCTCTGTCCATCTGAGTGGGAACTGCAGTCTAGTCCTGCCTCCCATCTGCCATGATCCCTGGTGGTTTCTGACTACAGTTCAATTATTTTAGATTCCATATATAAGTGAGAACATGAAGTATTTGTCTTTCTGTGTTTGACTTATTTCACCTAGCAGAATGTGTAATAAACATTAACAAAATGAATGTGTAAAATCAGGTAGTGATCACAGCTACAAAGAAAATAAAACAGAGTGATAGATGGAAAGTGATAGGGAGGAAGAACCTCTTTAGAAATGGTGGTCAGGCAAGACCACTCTAAGAAAGGAAAAGAGCTGATTGCGTGATGAGCCAGCCACGTGAAGACCTTGAGGACAACATGCAAAGCCGGCGACCTACTGGCCCTGCAAAGGCTGAGCAGGAAATAAGCTTGGTTGGCTCGAAGAGGAAGGCTGGAGGGAGTAGAAATGGGGACAGAAGCTGAACCCCGGGAGAGGGAGCTCAAAGCCAGCTCGTGTAGGCAGGGACCCGGCACCAGCAAGGCGAGCAGAACAAAGGCCTCTCTCTCTTTCGCCACACGAAAGGCCAAAATGGTCATCTCCAATTGCGAATTCTGCAATAAAATGCGCCCTTGGCGACTTACAACCAGGATGCATTCCACACCGCTCCCCCACGCCCTACAGCCCGCCCTTGAAGCGGTTGGCTGATTGATTTGTGTCAGTCTTTACCGCCATCTGCCGGCAATACTCGGTATACCCGCGCCTTGGCGGTCGCACACGTAGGCTAAACGCAGGTACACCAGACTCGGGGGGTCGGACCCCACTGTTCAGGGCCTTGCCAAAGCCCTCCCAATGTCTACTGGTGTCCCAGACACAAGAGATCCAGGTCAAGACTCACACTTCACAAGACACACAGACATGGGCCTTAGGGAACAGGAAATTCCGTGGAACATCCATTCACCCAATTAGTCAGACTCACTGAGCCCCAGAATAGGGTTTTCAATCAACTCCTGCTAAAATTAAAAAATAATGTGTAGTGGCCGGGCGCGGTGGCTCATGCCTGTAATGCCAGCACTTTGGGAGGCCGAGGCGGGCGGATCACAAGGTCAGGAGATCGAGACCATCCTGGCTAAAACGGTGAAACCCCGTCTCTACTAAAAATACAAAAACAAAAAATTAGCCGGGCATGGTGGCGGGCGGCTGTAGTCCCAGCTACTCGGGAGGCTGAGGCAGGAGAATGGCGTGAACCCGGGAGGCGGAGCTCGTAGTGAGCAGAGATCGCACCACTGCACTCCAGCCTGGGAGGCAGAGTGAGGCTCCATCTCACCAAAAAATAACAGTAATAGTAATAGTAATAACAATAATGTGTGGTATCGATTGGAATAATAGACATTGGAGGCCACAAACGATGGGAGGGTAAGTGGGGGCGGGGGTTCAAAAATTACCTATTGGATGCAACATTCACTATTCGGGTAATGGGGCACTAGAAGCCCACTCTACCACTATGCAATATATGCACTTGTACCCCGTAAATCTATAAAAATAAGAAAAGACTAAACATAATAATAATGTCTGGTCATCTAAATAGTACCTCTACAGCTTATTAAGTCCTCTGCAGATGCCCCAGTTGCCTGTCTGTCCCGTTAAAGGTGATACTCAGTGCTGATTTCTCCCTCAACCTCCGGGTTCCCATAAACCTCTTCTTTCTCACTCCTGTTGCCCTCCAGTACTCCAATAAAGAATGATAGACTGGCGGTGAGGTGGCTCAAGCCTGTAATCCCAGCACTTTGAGAGGCCGAGGCGGGTGGATCACCTGAGATCAGGAGTTCAAGACCAGCCTGGCCAACATGGTGAAACCCCATCTCTACTAAAATGCAAAAATTAGCGGGGCATTATGGCAGGGCGCCTGTAATCGCAGCTACTCGGGAGACTGAGGCAGGAGAATTGCTTGAACTCGGGAGACGTAGGTTGCAGTAAGCCAAGGTCGTGCCATTGCACTCCAGCTTGGGCAACAAGAGTGAAACTCCATCTCAAAAAAAAAAAAAAAAAAAAAGAATGGTAGATGAACTGAAGACGGACATTAGAGCACTCCTGACCCTGGCCCCTCAACACATACACACTCCTATGGCCCCAAGCATGCTGATTTAGAATCCCAGTGATCTTAATTTGCCTAGCCAGAATCTTTGCCTGAATTTCGTTAGTACACGGGACAACACATAGCTGAAAATAATGATGAGCTTTTACAAGAGGTAGAGGTAATTGTACCCCTGCCTAACAAACAATAGGGTGTAGATAGTGACAGTGATCAAGGGGCAAAGAAACTTAAAACTGACACACATGAGAAATATCCTTAAATAATATGACGTTGGATCCTTTCCACAAAGTAGGTGTCACCCTGGTCTACACTCCTGTTAACCCATGGGCAACTCCTTGTGCCCTTTGCCCCCTTCCTCTGAACCTGACAATGGTGGGGAAACGGGAGATTCTGCCATAATGGCCAAGATTGTGAAATGTCGTTGCATGGCCTTTTTTTGTTGTCATCGTTGGTGTTGAGACAGTTTCTCTCTTGTCTCCCAGGCTGGAGTGCAATGGTGCAATCTTAGCTCACTGCAACCTCTGCCTCCCAGGTTCAAGTGATTCTCCTGCCTCAGCCTCCTGAGTGTCTGGGATTACAGACGCATGCCACCATGCCCAGCTAATTTTTGTATTTGTAGTAGAGACAGAGTTTCACCATGTTGGCGAGGCCGGTCTCAAACTCCTGACCTCAAGTGATCCACCCACCTTGGCCTCCCAAAGTGCTGGGATTAACAGGCGTGACTGCTGGGATTACAGGCGTGAACCACTGCGCCCGGCTGCATGACCTTTTTGCCATGCTTGCCTTTGTTGATGCTCATTTGGTTCCTGAACTGGGTATCCACAGGGAGCTCTTAGGTGGAAATTAAGACACTCCCATCCAAACCCCAAGTCCACTGGTTCATCTTTTGCCCTCACTGACATCAGGTCTTGGCCAGGCACAGTGGCTCCCACCTATAATCCCAGCACCTTGGGAGGCCGAGGCAGGAGGATCACTTGAAACCAGGAGTTTCGGACCAGCCTGGGTAACATAGTGGGAACCTGTCTCTACAAAAAATTATTTTAAAATTTATTTTAAAATTATTTTTAAAAGTTAGCTGGGTATGGTGGCACATGCCCGTAGTCCCAGCTACTTTGGATGCTGAGGTGGGAGGATCACTTGAGCCCAGGAAGTCAAGGCTGCAGTAAGCTATTATTGCACCACCACACTCCAGCCTGGGCAAAAGAGCAAGACTCTGTCACAAAAAAAAGAGAGACAAAGACATCAGGACTGGCCCTTCTAGAACCAATTCTACCAGATAGATGAGCTCCTCTCACACACACTAGATCACCTGACAAGCTTGAATGCAATGCCTGAGATTTCCCATACAAGAGCTCCTTAGGGCGAGGCACAGTGGCTCATGCCTGTAATCCCAGTACTCTGGGAGGCCAAGGCAGGAGGATCACTTGAGCCCAGGAGTTCAAGACCAGCTTGGGCAACATGGTGAAACCCTGTCTCTACAAAAAATACAAAAATTAGGTAGGCTTGGTGGCATGTGCCTGTAGCTCCAGCTACTCCAGCTGAGGTGGGAGGATCACTTGAGCCTGGGAGTTCAATGCTACACTGAGCCGTGATCACACCACTGCATTCCAGCCTGGGTGACAGAATGAGACCGTGTGTAAAAAATAGAGCTCCTTAAAAGAGTAACCTCCCGGACTAATGAGAAAGCCGTTAATGCACTGGATTGTGCCCGGGTCTGTGACTCTCTATCTAACAAGGTTCTATGCCTCAATGTCCTTAAAAAGACTGATTCCCATTATTTCTCTGCCCCTGGGTCCAATCAGACCCAAATAGCTGAGATTTGGGATTTGTCCACCTTCACACCTAAGATGGTGTCGCTTCTCCGTAGGATTTCACCTGAGATGACACAACCCCTCCAGAAGCATCCACACGAGACGGCATTGCCTGGAACCCTCACCATTATCTGGAATCCTAACTTGGACTTTAGCTCCAAGAGACCCTGCCTCACAAGCTCCCTGTGCACACCCCCTTCCCTCACAGGATCTTCTGCCTGTTGGACTTGCCCTCCCGATGACCCTCAGGGAAAACTGCAGCCATTAGAGCATACAGGGGCTTTCCCCAACCAATCTAGGTTTGTCCGACATTGCTTGCAATGGAGAATGGCACTCACCACGTGCCAGCACAAAGACATTCAATTAAAACAAGTAGTGTCCAGGCACAACTGTCTTACAACCCTGCTGCCTAATATAGTGACACAGGTGGGTCGGATCATTATAAATTTAAGCTTTAGTTTCTGCACTTAGCTTTTGACTGTATGCTTGCCTGCCCACCCAAGGTACCTCCTTTCTTTTTAGCACCTCTTCTGCGCAACAGAAAAGCAGAATTCCCAAAGGATGCAACACCACCTAGGCAAAGACAGGAAGAGAAAACAAGCAGACCAATCTGGGATAATGACTCCCTGCTAAAGAGCTTTACACAAACCCACAAGACCAGAGGGCTTTTAAATGTTTGGGGGCAGGCTGGGCGCGGTGGCTCACGCCTGTAATCCCTGCACTTTGGGAGGCCAAGGTGGGTGGATTACTTGAGGTCAGGAGTTCAAGACCAGCCTGGCCAACATGGTGAAAACCTGTCTCTACCAAAAATACATTAAAAAAAAAAAAATTCAGCCAGGTGTAGTGGCGAGCACCTGTAGTCCCAGCTACTCTGGAGGCTGAGCCACGAGAATCGCTTGAACCCGGGAGGCGAAGGTTGCAGTCAGTCAAGATTGCGCCACTGTACTGTACTCCAGCCTGGGTGACAGAGCAAGATTCTGTCTCAAAAAAAAAAAAAAAATGTTTAGGGGCAGATCTAGACCCTCTAGGTCAGGAGTCCCCAGCCCCAGGGCCACGGAACGGTGCCTGTCTGTGGCCTGTTAGGAACTGGGCCACACAGCCGGAGGTGAGTGGCAGGGGAGCGAGCATTACTGCCTGAGCTCTGCCTCCTATCTAATGCCAGTTGCAGCATGAGATTCTCTTACGAGCACGGACCCTGTTGTGAACTGTGCATGCAAGGGATCTAGGTTGTGCGTTCCTCATGAGAATCTAACTAACAGTGCCTGGGGATCTGAGGTAGAAAAGTTTCATCCTGAAACCATCCCCGCCCCGCCCCCCACAGAAAAATTATCTTCCCTGAAACAGATCCCTGGTGCCAAAACGGTTGGGGATGGCTGCTCCAGGCTATCCAGATTGGCGTGACTTTTCTTTAAAGAGCAAGCCTTCCAAGGCTGCTCCCTGCTGGCCCTGGTGGATGATTACTAAAAATTAGGAATTGCTACCACTTTCATCCCCACTTGCCATTCTTTGAAAACTGCCAGAGACCCTTTGACTGTCAGTCACCCCCACACTGCCTCCCCTCACCCCACCATTCATCCCACTACCAATCCAACCTCAGCCCCCACACCCACCCCACGGTTCCGTTTTTCTGACTCTGCCTCTTCCCCACACTGATCTTCAAAACTTTTGTGTACAACTCACCTAAACCACTGCGCACGCTATTCCATCTCACCAAACGTCAGGCCTGCCATCACCTTCCCAGGTCCCATGTACACTTATATAGAGTCCAATCTCTCCCCTGCCCACCAGTCACCTCCCAGCTCAATGTACTAGAAGCTACAGCCAAGGAAAATAGGAAGTAAAATGAAATAAAGGGCATCCAGAGGTAACAGGAAAGAACACCTCCAGACAGAGCTTTCATGAATTAATCATTTCCCAAAATGCCCCAGCTCTTAATATATTGCATTGCAGATTAAGTTTCAACATGAATATTGGAAAGTTACAAACATTCAAGTGATATCATTACCCAAATGGTAATATTAACATTAAGAGATTCACTGAGGCCAGGCACAGTGGCTCACGCCTGTAATCCCAGCATTTTGGGAAGCCGAGGCAGATGCATCTCTTAACCTCAGAAGAGATCAGCCTGGGCAACATGGCAAAAACCCCGTCTCTACAAAAAATACAGAAATTAGCCAGCCTTGGTGGTACATGCCTGTGGTCCCAGTTACTCAGGAGGCTGAAGCCAGAGGATTGCTTGAACCTGGGAGGCGGAGGTTGCAGTGAGCCAAGATCGTGCCACTGCACTCCAGACTGGGCAACAGAGTGAGACCTGTCTCAAAAACAGAAGAGAAGGCCCGGCGTGGTGGTTCACACCTGTAATCCCAGCACTTTGGGAGGCTGAGGTGGGAGGATCTCTTGAACATGGAAGGCAGAAGTTGCAGGGAACTGAGATCGTGTCTCTGCACTCCAGACTGGGTGAGAGAGCAAGACTGTCACACATACACACACACACAAAAAAAAAAGACTAAGAAAATTAAAATACTTTTAAAAGAGAGAGAGAGAGAGATTCACTGTCAGGGAAACATACCCGAGATAAAATGCTGAGATTGTGGCGGTCAAACTTTTGCAACAAATACCTCATAAAGATCAAAGGGTCAGGGTGCTTGGTCTCACAAAAGGCTCTTTGAAATAAACCCACGAAAAGATGCTCAACATCATTAGTCATTACAGAAATACAAGTAAAAACCACAGTGAGCTACCACTTCACATCCATGAAGATGACCACTTTAAAAACACACACATGGCCAGGCACCGTCGGTCATGTCTGTAATCCCAGCACTTTGGGAGACCAAGCTGGGTGCATTACCTGAGGTCAGGAGTTCAAGACCAGCCTGCCCAACATGACGAAACCCCATCTCTACTAAAAATACAAAACTTAGCCAGGTGTGGTAGTAAGCGCCTGTAGTCCCAGCTACTCGGGAAGGCTGAGGCAGAAGAATCACTTGAACCCAGGAAGTGGAGGCTGCAGTGAGCCAAGATGACGCCACTGCACTCCAGCCTGGGTAACAGAGCAAGACTCCACAAAAAAAAAAAAAAAAAAAAAAAAAAAAAAAAAAAAAAAAAACCAGAGAAAAGAGAAAAGATGTGTTGATGAGGATATGGGGGAGGATATGGAACCCTCATGCATTGCTTGTGGGAATGTAAAACAGTGTAGCCACTGTGGAAAACGGCTTGGTGGTTCCTCAAAGATTTAAACAGAGAATTATATGATCCAGCAGTTTTGCTCCTAGACATATATCCAAAAGAATTGAAAGCAGGGACTCAAACAGATCTTGTACTCCAGTGTTCATAGCAGCATTATTCACAGTAGCCAAAAGGTGGAAATAACCCAAATGTACATCAATAGATAAATGGGTAAACAGAATGTGGTATATTTATGCAATGGAATGTTATTCAGCCATAAAAAAGAATGAAATTCTGATAACATGCTACAACACGGATGAGCCTTTAAAACATCATTTCAAGTGAAATAAGCCACACACAAAAAGGGAAATGTTGTATAATTTTACTTATATGAGGTACTTAGCATTGGCAAATTCACAGAGACAGAAAGCAGAATAGAAATTACTGGCCGGGCTTCCGCGCACTATGACCGCCAGCGCAGAGCTGCGGGAGCCATGCCCGGAGTCGGAGTCGCGGTGACCAGCTGCAAGCATCTGTGTTGCCTCCTCCTCAGGAAGAGGAAAGGCTCGGTTGGAGTCGGCAGTTTCCAACTCCCTGGAGGTCATCTGGAATTCTGTGAGACCTGAGAAGAATGTGCTCGAAGGGAAACCTGGGAAAAAGCAGCTCTTCACCTGAAAAAATGTTCGCTTTGCCTCAGTTGTGAATTCTTTCACTGAGAAGGAGAATTACCATTATGTTACTATATTAATGAAAGGAGAAGTGGATGTGACTCATGATTCAGAACCAAAGAATGTAGAGTCTGAAAAAAATGAAAGTTGGGAGTGGGTTCCTTGGGAAGAATTTCCTCCTCTGCAGCAGCTTTTCTGGGGACTATGTTGTTTAAAAGAACAAGGCTATGATCCATTTGTAGAAGAGTTGAACCATCTGGTGGGATACAAAGGAAATCATCTCTAGGTGGCCGAGAAGATTTCTTGATTTTCTTTAAAAAGACAAAAATAAGGTCTGGTTAAGGAATGAAAAATATCTACATTGCAGAACAACTCCATTTTATCTTTAAAAAGTTCCTGTGATTGCCAATTTATTTGCAGTCTCTTAATGTACCCACCACCCTTTCAGCTAGTACTTGAGAAAATTTTTCTGAAATATGTCATTGAATTGTATTCCAGACACAGAATATATGATAAACGCTGATATTATGGGTAATTTGCTTTCCATATTTACTTATGATGTGTACTGTGCGCTTTGTCATTACTAGCTTGCATGGAGTAGGAGGCAGTCGAATTTGCCTTAGTGTTTCTGTTCAAATAGAGACCCAAATTCACATATTATAGTTTAGATTCAAACACAGTATGCCTGTTGCAAAATTTACCAAGTTTGTTGATTACCTCTTTTATTTATTTTTATTTTTATTTTTATTTTATTTTATTTTTTTTGAGACAGAGTCTCGCTCTGTCGCCCGGGCTGGAGTGCAGTGTCCGGATCTCAGCTCACTGCAACCTCTGCCTCCCAGGTTTACGCCATTCTCCTGCCTCAGCCTCCCGAGTAGCTGGGACTACAGGCGCCCGCCACCTCGCCCGGCTAGTTTTTTGTATTTTTTAGTAGAGACGGGGTTTCACCGTGTTAGCCAGGATGGTCTCAATCTCCTGACCTCGTGATCCGCCCGTCTCGGCCTCCCAAAGTGCTGGGATTACAGGCTTGAGCCACCGCGCCCGGCCGATTACCTCTTTTATTAAAGAAATGGTGGGGAGGGTAATATATTGTGACAATCTTTGCAACTTACAGGGAATAGGACAGGTCATTAGGGTATATTTCCCAGGTTTTCAATTGAGAACCTAAACCAAGAGAAGTGAGACAAAGCATCTAATGTCGGTATCCTACTATTAATAGGCTGTGTGATGTTGAATTACTCACTTACTCTCTCTGAGGTCCATAGTCCTTATATGTAAAATGAAGAGATTCGTCTAGAGCAGTTCTCAAAGTGTGGTCTGGGGCCCTGAAGAGCTTTTCAAGGGTATTCTAGGTCAAAGCTATTTTTTTTTTTTTTTTTTTTTTGAGACGGAGTCTCGCTCTGTCGCCCGGGCTGGAGTGCAGTGGCCAGTTCTCAGCTCACTGCAAGCTCCACCTCCCGGGTTTATGCCATTCTCCTGCCTCAGCCTCCGAGTAGCTGGGACTACAGGCGCCCGCCACCTCGCCCAGGCTAGTTTTTTGTATTTTTTAGTAGAGACGGGGTTTCACCGTTTTAGCCAGGATGGTCTCCATCTCCTGACCTCGTGATCCGCCCGTCTCAGCCTCCCAAAGTGCTGGGATTACAGGCTTGAGCCACCGCGCCCGGCGGTCAAAGCTATTTTTTTTTTTTTTTTTTTTTTTTTTGAGACGGAGTCTTGCTCTGCCACCAAGGCTGGAGTGCAGTGGCCGGCTCTCAGCTCACTGCAAGCTCCGCCTCCCGGGTTCACGCCATTCTCCTGTCTCAGCCTCCCGAGTAGTTGGGACTACAGGCGCCCGCCTCGTCGCCCGGCTAGTTTTTTGTATTTTTTAGTAGAGACGGGGTTTCACCGTGTTAGCCAGGATGGTCTCGATTTCCTGACCTCGTGATCCGCCCGTCTCGGCCTCCCAAAGTGCTGGGATTACAGGCTTGAGCCACCGCGCCCGGCCAAAGCTATTTTTATAACACTAAGACATCATTTCATCTTTTATTGTTTTTCTTTTTTTTTTATTTGAGCAGGAGTCTTGCTCTGTTGCCCAGACTAGAGTGCAATGGCACGATCTCAGCTCATTGCAGCCTCCGCCTCACAGGTTCAAGCAATTCTCCTACCTCAGCTTCCTGAGTAGCTGGGATTACAGGCACCCGCCACCACACCTGGCTAATTTTTGTATTTTTGTATTTTTAGTGGAGACAGGGTTTCACCATGTTGGCCAGGCTGGTCTGGAACTCCTGAGCTCAAGTGATCTGCCCACCTCAGCCTCAAAAAGTGCTGGGAATTACAGGTGTGACCCACCATGCCCGGCCATCGTTTATCTTTTTCACTCTCATTTTTTCATGAGTGTGCAGAGGAGTTTTCAAGAGGCTATCTGGTGTGATATTGTAATAGGCTGAATGCAAAAGCAGATGAGAATCCAGCTTTCGTCTGTTGTCAGACATTGAAGAGATTTGGAGAAATGTAAAGCAGCAGTACTCTTCTAATGATTTTTGTTGTTGTTGGTTAGAAAAATGGTTATTTTTAGTGGGTTTTAATATGTGAAAAAAATAGCTATTTGTCAAAAATGTTATTTATGTGTTAATACATATTGGGTTTTTGTTACTTATAAGTGATTAAGAAAAATTTTAAGAAATTTAAAAAAAGAAGAAGAAATTACTGGCCAGGCATGATAGCTCACACCTGTATTCCCAGCATTTTGGGAGGCCAAGACAGGTGGATCGCTTGAGTCCTGGAGTTTGAGACCAGCCTGGGGAACATGGCGAAATGCCATCTCTACTAAAACTACAAAAAAAAAAATAGCAGGGCATGATGGCACCTGCCTATAGTCCCAGCTACTGATGAGACTGAGGTGGGAGAATCACCTGAGCCTGAGAAGTTGAGGCTGCAGTGAGCTGTGATGATGACACCACACTCTAGCCTGGATGACCGGAATGAGGTCCTGTCTCAAAATAAACAAAAAAATAAGTTACCAAGGGGCTGGGAGCAGGAGGAGGAAATGGGAAGTTATTATTTAATGAGTGCAGAATCTCTGTTTAGGATGATGAAAACTTTCTGGAAATAGACAGTGGTTCTGGAAATAATAGGTAGTAATAAGGTTATGCTACACTGTGTATATACTTAACGTGACTGAATTGTACACTTATCATGGTTAAAATGATAAATTTTGGGCCAGGCGCGGTGGCTCACGCCTGTAATCCCAGCACTTTGGGAGGCTAAGACAGGCAGATCACGTGGTCAGGAGATCGAGACCATCCTGGCTAACCCGGTGAAACCCCGTCTCTACTAAAAAATACAAAAAACTAGCCAGGCGAGGTGGCGGGTGCCTGTAGTCCCAGCTACTCGGGAGGCTGAGGCAGGAGAATGGCGTAAACCCGGGAGGTGGAGTTTGCAGTGAGCTGAGATCCAGCCACTGCACTCCAGGCTGGGCAACAGAGCGAGACTCTGTCTCAAAAAAAAAAAAAGAGATAAATTTTGTTTTCCGTTTATTTTACCACAAGTTTTTTAAAAGCTCTTGGAAGAAACTAAGCATGTGACTCATAGATTCCCTTAGTCATCTGAGAAGAAGCCAAAAATAGAGGTGAGCTTATCTAAAGAAAATATGTGGAAGAGCCTCTTATCTAATGGAGAGAATTCCCATGACATACACAGAGTACCCACAAGTTATTGAGCATGTTATATTAGCAGAAACACGGCCATTTTAGTTTAAAGGGGACAGAAAGAGGACAAAACTGAAGGCTGTCAATCTCCCAAAATTCTATAGAGAGGATATAGGCTGATGAAACTACTGAGCTACGAAAAGGTACTGTCTTTATCAAAAAGGAAAGATGGCTTAGAACATGGAGTCTTGAACCAGAGGGCAGAGCCACAAACCCAGAGGATTATTCCCAGGCTTTGAAAGCAGTTGGATTTTTTTTTTTTTTTTTTTTTTTTTAGAGACAGGGTCTCACTATATTGCCCAGGCTGGAGTGTAATGGCTATTCCCAGGAGTGATCATAGCACATTATAAGCCTTGAACTTTTGGCCTCAAGCAATCTTCCTGCCTCACCCACCAACCCCCCGACCCCCCGCTGCCAGGTAGCTGGGTCTACAAACATCTGCCACTGTGCCTGACTTAGCAGCTGAATTTTGAAATTGCTTAGGCCCAGTGATTCCTTTCTTTCTCTTTCATTTTCTTCTTTTTTTTTTTCTTCTTTTTTGAGATGGAGTCTCACTCACTCTGTCACTCATCCTGGAATGCAGTGGCACAATCCCAGCTCACTGCAACCTCCACCTCCCAGGTTCAAGTGATTCTCCTGCCTCAGCCTCCTAAGTAGCTGGGATTACAGGCGCCCACACCATGCCCAACTAATTTTTGTATTTTTAGTAGAGACAGGGTTTCACCATGCTGACCAGGCTGGTCTTGAACTGCTGACTTCAGGAGTGATCCGCCCCCCTCAGCCTCCCAAAGTGCTGGAATTACAGGTGCAAGCCACCACACTTGGCCCATTTTCTCCTTTTTGGAATAGGAAAGTTTATAACTGTTACCTTACACCCATCCACTATTGTATTTTGGGAGTGGGTAACTTGTTTCTTGAGTTTCACACATTCACAGATAAAAAATAATTGTGCCCAAGGATGAATTATTCTCAGAGTCTCTGTGATACCTGATTTAAATCATGAGATTTGGGATTTTTGATCTGATGAAATTTAAGTGAGTTTTTTTGCTTTGAGTTGATGATGTAATGAGATGAGATTTTTGGATGAGGTGAATGTGTTTTGCACGTGGGATGGACATAAATCTTTGGAGGCCAGCGCACAGACCATAGTAGGCAGAATAATAGCTTCCTAAAGATGTCCACATCCTATCCCTAGAATACCTGGGAACGTGTTGTCACATGGCAAAGAGGAATTATGGTTGCTGATAAAAGTTGCTAATCAGCTGACCTATATCTTATTTCTTTGAGACGAGGTCTCACTATGTTTCCAGGTCTGGTCTCAAACTCCTAGGCTCAAGCAGTCCTCCTGCCTTGGCCTCCCAAAGCGCTGGGATTACAAGTGTGAGCACCATGCCCGGCTGAGCTGACCTTCAAAAGGGGAGATTGCCCTGGATTATCCCAGTGGGCCCAATGTAATCACAAGAATCCTTTAAAGCAGGAAAAGGGGGTGGGCTTGATGGCTTACGCCTATAATCCCAACACTTTGGGAGGCCGAGACAGGCAGACTACCTGAGGTCAGGAGTTCAAGACCAGCCTGACCAACATGGTGAAACTCAATCTCTACTAAAAATACAAAACTAGCCGGGGTTTTGTATTTTTACATACAAACATGCCTGTAATCCCAGCTACTTGGGAGGCTGAGGCAGGAAAATCACTTGAACCCAGAAGGTGGAAGTTGCAGTGAGCCAAGATCACACCATTGCACTCCAGCCTGGGCAACAAGAGCGAAACTCCATCTCAAACAAAAACAAAGAAATAACAAGTCAAAAAGGGAGGCAGAAGAGGAAACCTTAGTAATATATGAGAATTCAACCAACAGTTACTGGTTTTGAAGATGGAGTGACTTTCTTTGATCGATGAAATGCTAGCACATGTGCAAGCAGAGGTCTTGTGTGGTTTAACATAACTCATACTCCAGTGGTCCTTCTTGAAAAAAGCGCATCTCTGATGGCCCCAGAACATAGGGAGCACCCCCGAGCCTAACCCACAGTCTGAAACCAGGACCATCTGACCTGCAACCTGAAGCAGAACCACCCAACCAAACCTAGTCTAGTTCAGCCAAAGTACAATTGTCCTGCAGACCCTGAGTATAAGAATAAATTGCTTTTGGCCGGGCGCAGTGGCTCATGCCTGTAATCCCAACACTTTGGGAGGCCAAGGCGGGTGGATCACGAGGTCAGGAGATCGAGACCTTCCTGGCTAACATGGTGAAACCCCGTCTCTACTAAAAATACAAAAATTAGCCGGGCGAGGTGGTGGGTGCCTGTAGTCCCAGCTATTCGGGAGGCTGAGGCAGGAGAATAGTGTGAACCTGGGAGGCGGAGCTTGCAGTGAGCCAAGATCACGCCACTGCACTCCAGCCTGGGGGACAGAGCGAGACTGCGTCTCAAAAAAAAAAAAAAAAAAAAAAAAAAGAATAAACTGCTTTTGAAAGGCCATTGAGTTTTGCAGTTGTTTGTTATGCAGCATTGTTATTGAGGATGAGACAGAGAATTCCTGACAAGGCATGCTGTTGGGAGTACTGCTTTCACTCATTCAAACAGTCCCGGCCGGGTTCGGTGGCTCATGCCTGTAATCCCAGCACTTTGGGAGGCCAAGATGGGTGGATCACTTGAGGTCAGGAGTTGGAGACCAACCTAGCCAACATGGTGAAACCCCGTCTCTACTAAAACACAAAAATTAGCTGGGAGTGGTGATAGGCGCCTGTAATCCCAGCTAATTGGGGGGCTGAGGCAGGAGAATCACTTGAACCCAGGGAGCGGAAGTTGCAGTAAGTGGAGATTATGCCACTGCACTTCAACCTGGGCGACAGAGCAAGACTCCATCTCAAAAAAGAAAAAAAGTAAAGAAACAGTCCCAGTATGCATCCATGTGCATGTGCATGCAGGTGTATCTGCCTGTGAGAGCTGCACACACGACTCTTGAGTACCTGGGAAGATACCCATGTGCAGATGCTGTACATGTGTGGGGTCACTCTCTGGCACATTTGGAGGCATGAGGGCTACATGCAATGTGAAGGAATCTATGTCCAGCCTTCCTTTCTTGGTTTTCCTCCTCTGAACTTATGCATCCCTTCACAAAAAGTCCTGCTCCTGGCTAAAAGCCTGTGTGTGATTTTTCAGCTCAACCACAGGCAATGACAGGTTTTACCTGGCAGGCCTCACAGCTGAGCTGTGCACAGCTGATGCATTGCAGTCTTTAAAGACAGTTGCAGGCACAGACTCAAGCCTCCTGGACAGTCGACCTCTCACACACATCTCCGCTCCTACCCCAGGTCTTCATTCAGACACGTCTTCATTGCAGTGGGGTAAGCCTTTGGCCAGGACCTCCTTACCATGGGGAGTGGGGAATCCTTGAAGACACTTTCCTCCATGCTGACTCAGAACTTTTCCCACTTGCCCTTCCCCCCTTCCCCCAATCCCTGACCCCCAGGTCTGTACAACTGCAGGAGCCTTTTGTTGGAAGCTCTTCTGCAGTGAGACCAACCCCACACCTGTGCTCATCCATCCGACCCCAGATGGCATCATTCTATGAGGAAATGAGAACAGGGTGGATCTGTGTTCTACAAAATAAAGCAAACCGGGTTCTCTGGTTTAGCCTCTTCCTTGTACTGTAATAATAAGAGATTTGGGGCTTGGCTATTGCTTTCATTTTGACTTTTTTTGTTTTGAGACAGGGTTTCACTCTGTCACCCAGGCTGGAGTGCAGTGGTGTGATCTCGGCTCACTGCAACCTCTGCCTCCTGGGCTCAAGCAATCCTCCTACCTCAGTCTCCCACTATAGTAGCTAGGACTACAGGCGCATGCCATCATACCCAGCTAATTTTTATATTTTTTATAGAGACAGGGTTTCACCATGTTGCCCAGGCTGGTCTCAAATTCCTGAGATTAAGCAATCCACTGGCCTCAGCCTCCCAAAGTGTGAGGATTACAGGCATGAGCCACCATGCCAGGCCATCATTAATCAGCTGCTCCAGCACTTGGAAGTTCAGCTCTCTCCTGCTCAGCTGAGCTCCTGATTATACAGAGGTTAAGAGCAAACTGCCTCTGCCACTTAGTAACCTGGTGACTTTGGAAAAGTCACTTTGCCTTTTCATCCTTTGGTTTCTTCATCTGTAAAATGAAAATAACAATACCTTATTTCACAGGGTTGCTGCTGTGAGGATGTAGTGAGTCGATATATGTAAAGCATAAAGTAGGTTCTATTGAAGTGTTTGCTATTGTATTCAACATGGTCCATTTCTGCTTGGAGATCCATATGACTCTGGGGAGTATCTGTTGGTTCAGCCTAGGTCACGTGTTCCATCTTAACCATCCCTTCCCTGCTCCAAGGTAGAGCCGGTGACCTGAATTAAACCAGCAGACACGTTCCACCTCCAAGACTGGCTCAAGATAGGCATGTAATATAAGCTGGTTCAATTAGAGTGAATCTTTTTTTTTCTTTTTCTTTTTTGAGATGGAGTCTCATCCCGTCACCCAGACTAGAGTGCAGTGGCACAATCTCAGCTCACTGCAACCTCTGCCTCCCAGGTTCAAGCACCTCCTGAGTAGCTGGGATTACAGGTGCCTGCTGCCATGCTCAGCAAAATTTTGTATTTTTAGTAGAGACAGGGTGTTGCCATGTTGGCCAGGATTGTCTCAAACTCCTGACCTCAAGTGATCCACCCGCCTCAGCCTCCCAAAGTGCTAGGATTACAGGCGTGAGCCACTGTGCCCAGCCCAATTATAGTGAATCTTAATACACTGGCTAAAAATTCTGGGACACAGTCAGTCTCTCTCTTTCCAACAGGACATGTACAAGGACCTGCACAACCCTGGGAGATGCTGGCATATTGAGGCCACAAGCAGTGCTGACCTTAAGGAAAGGGCAACACCTCAGAAAACAAAGTAGATAAATAGAAACCAAGTCCTTAGTGCCATCACTTGATTTCTGGATAAAGCCTCATCTATTTATTGACCTGAGCCCTTCATAGTTTAGGCCAATGTGATTTGGTTGTTTTGTTACCTGTAACCAAAAGTCTCTTAACACAAAGTGGATCTGTGAGTGACCAGAGTCTCTTGGGGGTTGTAGCAAGCTAGATCCCCAGAGAGGCCAACTCTGAGATGGAGTGTAGGGTGTACAACGTTGATCAATGAGTGCTCTTGGAACCAACAACTGAGGAAGACAGAAGTATGCAGGACTGGGCACAGGGAGAAGTCCAGCTGCAATGCAGGCCCAAGGGTAATTGCAGCTGAGCCTTCAGGAAGTTCTGGAGCCAGAGTAGCCCTTCTGAGTTGTTCCAAGCACTGAAGGCCTAGCAAGTTCCCAGGGGTATTAAACTCAATAAGCCTGTCAGCCTCCACAATGCCCGCAACAGGTCTGGGCACAGATTGGAGAGAAGCTGGGCTCCCAACTGCACCAGGAGGGAGTGGCCCAGAGCCAGAGCCATGGAGACTCAGGCAGGGGGTTGCTCCAGCACTTCTTCTGGAGAAGTTTTGAGTCCCAGATGCAGTTAGCACAGCTGCCCGCCCCTTATCTTAAGACGAAGTTCATTGCCACCACATCTTCTGCAAGGCCCAGCTGGGGACCCCGAGATACTGGCAAAAAAGCAAATGTAAATCCAGCTTTATCGGTAAAAAAGGAACAGCAGATTTAACTGGAAATTCCCACCTGGCCCAACAGCACCAACCAGAAAGAAGGGAAGAAGAGAGGAAAAAACTGCAGGAAGGAGAGAAAGGAGGGAGGGAGGGAGAGGAGGAAGGAGGGAGGGAGGGAGGGAGGGAAAGAAAGAGGGAGGAAGGGTACAGGGAGCAGGGAGACAGTAGATCAGGGTCTGAATGGAGACTTGGTCCTGGAAGTAAATGATCCAAGGCTCCAGGTGCTGGTGAGAGAGCAGGAGGGGAGGGCAGCCCATGGCACTGCCATCTAGAAGGGTAGCGGCTCTTCCACAGGAATGTTGAGGATGACATCCACGTCTGGGGTGCACCTGGTGGGAGGCAGCACAGAGGGCCATGAGAGACCAGAGGTGGGGGTGTGGGAGCACCCGCTCAGGGGAGCCCTGCTCTTTAGAACTCTGGTACTTACTTGGGTTGGGGGGCAATCCCAAAATACAATCTGTGACCTATCTGTGACCTCAAAGCCCAAATGTGCATACACAAGCATGAACACACACACACACACACATCAAAAATGGAAAATAAATTAGTTTGGCAGGATGAATGTTCCCCAGACAAGTCTGAGGTCAAGAGGCAGCAGGAACTCAGCTCTGAAATGCTGGGGGCCCTCAAGACAATCACTGGCTTTGGAGTGAGGATGACAGATTTGATAACTTGACTCCGTGTCACCTTGAGCAAGCTATTTCTACTCTCCCAGCCTCACTCCTTCAGTTGGCACTTAAATGAAAAGCACTCTTGAAGTGCCAGACCCCAGGTGAGCCTCAGTTTCCTCATCTCTCAAATGGGGTTAATATCCTAACCTCAGTTGGCCGAGCACAGTGGCTCACGCCTGTAAATCTCAGCACTTTGGGGGGCCGAGGTGGGCGGATCACAAGGTGAGGAGATCGAGATCATCCTGGCTAACCCAGTGAAACCCCCTCTCTACTAAAAATACAAAAAAATTAGCTGGACGTGGTAGCAGGCGCCTGTAGTCCCAGCTACTCAGGAGGCTGAGGCAGGAGAATGGCATGAACCCAGGAGGTGAATGGAGCTTGCAGTGAGCCAAGATTGCGCCACTGCACTCCAGCCTGGGTGACAAAGCAAGATTCCGTCAAAAAAAAAAAAAAAAAAAAAAAAAAAAAACCTAACCTCAGTCATTGGTGGAAAGATTAATTAAATGAGACCATGCCAGCATATAATAAGTGTTCAGTGAATGACAGGCATTACTATTTCCATGAAAGTAGCAAGAGAGGGCCGGGCGCAGTGGCTCAAGCCTGTAATCCCAGCACTTTGGGAGGCCGAGACGGGCGGATCACGAGGTCAGGAGTTCGAGACCATCCTGGTGAACACGGTGAAACCCCGTCTCTACTAAAAAATACAAAAACTAGCCGGGCGAGGTGGCGGCGCCTGTAGTCCCAGCTACTCAGGAGGCTGAGGCAGGAGAATGGCGTAAACCCGGGAAGCGGAGCTTGCAGTGAGCTAAGATCCGGCCACTGCACTCCAGCCTGGGTGACAGAGCAAGACTCCGTCTAAAAAAAAAAAAAAAAAAAAAGTAGCAAGAGAGATGGATTCCCATCAGCAATATATTCCCCATCGCAGGGACCAGCACAAATATTTAAGAGGTTGAAGGATTATACTCTCTTTCACTCTTTCTCTCTTCCAAGGAGACCATCCTCTCTCATAGTTTCAATAATCTACTGATACACATGAAGTATTTAGGCAGGAAATGTCAGGATACTTGCAATTTACAATACTATTCACCAAAAAAAAAAAAAAAAAAAGAATGAACATGAAACCAATATGGGGAAAAAAAAAACAATTTCTAAATCTAGATGGGTAAAACTGGCTATTCATTATATCATTCTTTTCTTTATATTTGAAATTTTTCATAATAATAGTTTTATAAAAAAGTGCATCTCTATGCTGGCAACACCTAAATTTCTACTTCCAGCCAATATCTGTCCTCTGAGGTCTACACTTATCTTGTCAATTGCCCACCCAATGACTCCACCTTGATATCTCATGTAAACCAAACTTACAGTCCAAGTCAACTGTATGGTTTTTTGTTTTGTTTTGTTTTGAGACATGGTCTCACTCGGTCACCGAAGCTGGAATGCAGTAGTGCGATCACAGCTCACTGTAGCCTGGAACTCCTCAATCGATCCTCCTGCCTCCCAAATAGCTGGGACCACAGGCATGTGCCACCACATCTGGCTAATTTTTTTTTATTTTTTGTAGAGATGGAGGTCTCCGGCCACTGCACTCCAGCCTGGGCGGCAGAGCAAGACTCCGTCTCAAAAAAAAAAAAAAAAAAAAAGAGATGGAGGTCTCACTATGTTGTCCCCTGGTCTCGAACTCCCAGCCTCAAGCGATCCTTCTTCCTCAGCCTCCTAAAGCACTGGGATTACAGGTGTGAGCCACTATGCCTGCCTCCACGTAAACTTTTGACTGTGCCTACATACACATCCCTCACCCCATCCCAGCCTTCCCAATCTCTGCATTTGACACCACTACCACCCCATTACAAAAGTCAAGAGCCCAGGGGTTATTCTTGATATCTCCCTTTCCTGTACTTCCCAAGTCATACAAGTCCTTCTTACCTTCCTAAATATTTCTACAATCCATCTATTTCTCCCACCTCTTCTGCCACACACTGGGCCAGGCCACTCCTCATGTTCCCCTGGACAACTGCCCTCACACCCAGTAGAATTCCAGCTGCCACTCTGGCTGCTTGTCAATCTCATCCCCCTGCTCTTTTATTTTCTTTTAAGAAAGAGTCTTGCTCTATTACGCAGGCGGGAGTGCAGTAGCACCATCTTGGCTCACTGCAACCTCTGCCTCTAGGACTCAAGCAATCCTCCTGCCTCAGCCTTCCATGTAGCTGGGACTACAGGCACACACCACCATGCCTGGCTAATTTTTGTATTTTTTGTAGAGATGGGGTTTCACCATGTTGCCCAAGCTGGTCTCGAACTCCTGGACTCAAGCAATCCTCCCACCTTGGCCTCCCAAAATGCTGAGATTACAGGCATGAGCCACCACACCTAGCCCACCATGCTCTTTTCAAATTGACTTTATCGGAATAGAAATCTGCTCATGTCACCACGTGGCTTAAGATCCTTTGCTTCTGGGATCAGGCAGAAAATCTGGCCCTACAGGGCACTGCACGGAGGTCCCTGGGGCTGAGTTGCCCTGTTCCCTTCCCGCCACTCTCCCTGTCACTCTGCATTCCAACCACACTGGCTTCACCAGCTCCGTGTCAATGCCAAGTTCCTTCCAACCACAGCTCCTTCACAGTTCAAGGCTCAACATGTGGTTGGTTCATAGAGCAGTAGCATAAGCATCACCCGGGAGCTTCTTAGAAATGCAGAATCAGGCTGGGCGTGGTGGCTCACACCTGTAATCCCAGCACTTTGGGAGGCCAAGGCAGGTGGATCATTTGAGGTCAGGAGTTCGAGACCAGCCTGGCAAACATGGTAAAACCCCATCTCTACTAAAGATAAAAAAATTAACCAGGCATGGTGGTGTACACCTGTAATCCCAGCTACTCAGGAGGCTGAGACAAGAGAATCACTTGAACTCAGGAGGTGGAGGTTGCAGTGAGCTGAGATGGCGCCACTGCACTTCAGCCTGGGAGACAGAGTGAGACCGAGTGAGACTCTGTCTCAAAAAAAAAAAAAGAAAGAAAGAAAGAAAGAAATGCAGAATCGTGAGCCCAACTGAGACCTACTGACTTGGAATCTGCTTTTTAACATGATCTCCAGATGTTTCCTGGGCATGTTCCAGTTAGAGATGCTCTGGTTAACAGCGTGCCATTTCCACTTTTGAGGAGTGAAACTCTGCTTCTTTACTCCTAGTGTTCCCTTCCGTGTGGAAGGGCATCCATGAGTGTATTGCTCCTGGCCTCTCTCTGCCCCTTCATATTCTGCTTTTGGAAAGGGGGTATGACCACCGGAATGGTGAGTGTGAGGAGAGGAAGGGGACACAGGGAGCCCAGTCCCTTCCTCTCTCAGCAGCGGGCAACCCAAAAGGACTCCACTCTTCTCTACCCCAAGGCCTGGCTCCACGTGGGTCCAGCTCCACCACGACTGGGTAGTTCAATTTGCCTAATTCTGGGTTCACTATTCAGAGACCCACATGCCTAGAAATATAAGCCACAGTCTCTAAAATCAGCTTCACCCGAACAAAGGTGATAACCTGGCCCGCATGCACCTTACCCCTTTCAATCTCATTCACTGTGTTCAGAGCTCAGGTAAAGACAACAGATGACTATTTACTACATCCCCTGGAGACTCTAGCACCACTCCCTAGAATTGCTCTTCCTTCAGCTCCCCCATCAGTCTCCTTTGCCTAGTGAGTTTCTATGCATCCTTCAGGCCTCAGTTCAAATGTCACATCCTCAGGAAAACCTTCTTGACTGCCCAGACTCACTGTCCTGAGTTGCTTTTTTGTCTTTTGAGATGGAGTCTCACTCTGTCGCTCAGACTGGAATGCAGTGGCACAATGTCGGCTCACTGCAACCTCTGCCTTCCAAGTTCAAGCAATTCTCCTGCCTCAGCCTCCCAAGCAGCTGGGACTACAGGCACCCGTCAACATGCCTGGCTAATTTTTGTATTTTTAGTAGAGTCGATGTTTCACCAACTTGGCCAGGCTGGTCTTGAACTCCTGACCTCATGATCCACCCACCTCGGCCTCCCAAAGTGCTGAGATTACAGGCATGAGCCACCGCACCCGGCCCCTAAGAGTCACTTTCACAGCGGCATATGGTACTCTACTCCACAGCTCCAGGCTCCGCTGCAACTCCACAGTTACTTGTGGCTCATTATCGACTCACGTCCAGTTCCCTCTTTGGCTCCATGAGGGCAGGGCCAAGAACTGTTTTCATTCACACGGTGCCTGGCATTCAGAGGCACTTCATAAATCCAATAGCATTTTGTTTTGGGGTATTTTTTTTAGAAATAGAAGAAAAGGAAGAGATGGCAATAGGAGAGTAGAAGGAAGGAAAAGGATAGGAGGGAGAGACAGATACAGATGAAGAAGAAAAATTAAAGAATTTGCAAATGCTAGGCTCTGCCACACATGGTCCTGTGGTGTCATCACGGAGAGGTAAGCCTGGGGGACCCCCAATCCAATCGCAGAGGGCTTGCCCCAAGGGAGGGTAGGCAAAGAATTGGTTTCTGCGGCCCAAAAACCTGCCAAGTGAAGAGGACATCCTTCTCTCCTTGTGGAGTGTCTTCCAGGCTATTCTTCCCTGAAGCCAACCACTCCACTCAACTCTGCCTTCCTCAAGAACCCAGAAGTGGAGGGCTGCACCCACTTGGTTGATACATGGAATCTGGGAACTACAAGAGCCCTTAGAGATTACACAACCCAGCCTGCTGTGTACAGATGGGAATCGGAGGCCTCTGCAGAGATGGGAAAGGTAACATCTGCCCCTGGTCAGTGGCAGATCCAAGGTGGAAACCTAGGCCCCTCCCTCCCTGTACAGGGTTCTGCCATCCACACCAGGCTGCCTTCCCCAAGAACAGAGAGCCTCTGTGAGGTCAGAGTGTGGCTGGTTTAAGAGGCAGTGGCAAAAAGATCACATACTTGGGTCTCCGTAGCAGAACATCCTCAAACACGACCTCTCGGGGTTCCCGGGTCTGGGCTTGGAGCTCTTCCACCTCGGCCCTTAATACGGGCATGTTCTCCTCAAACTGGTCAATAAACTGAGAGGAAAGGCATAGCAGGGGAGAAGGGAGAAGCCAAATGCCCCCCAACCAAAGGGAGAAAGGTCAAAATGAACAAGGAGCAAAGCTATCTGGGGAAATGGTATGGGCTCTGTTACTGGGACTTGCTGGACTCCAGAGAGGGGACCTCCCCATGCAGGGTGGGGCTGGCTTCCAAGTGAGTGACAATATTTAGTGGTGCTGAAACAGGTGAGGGATCATGGAGAATGGAGACAGGTTACAAACTGGCGGAGAATGCTCAATCATGGGAATAAATGGAGGCTGGCAGAAATAGCGAAGGGCATGCACATTAAAAACCGATGAAGAGGCAAGATAATGAAAATTAATTCAAGAAGGCAGTGATGGTGAAGTTCATTAACACTGATAATGGGTGGTGGGCAGTGACAAGAATCAAGGGGTAAAGATGCATGGTGGCTAATGGCTGAATAGGTGATTTGATGATGTTGCAAATGGTTCATAGCCAGCGATGCAGGCTAACGAGGCAAGGCCTAGGTCGGTGTCAATCACCTTCCCAGATGAAAGACAAGTGACAGTAACGGCACCGGCAAGGAGGCAGGCCAACACCAGAGTCAGAGACCTCCTGAGCGCCAGATCAGGAGAAGCCTGACCCATTCCCACAGGCCGTGGGGACTGCCCACCCACTGCTCCCCTACAGGGACCACCACCTTCCTCGCCCACGCACTTCTCTGAACCTTTGCATGCATTTCAGGAAGTCCTGGCTTTCCCACATCTTCTGTAGGAGAGCCTCCTCATAGGGACGCTGGGTTTCCTGTGGAGGAAGAAGAGGTCTGACCCCCAGGTGCCTCTTCCTGGGCAGCAAAACATGGTAGAGACCAATAGGGCTGCAGTGGGCCTGGAGGCAGAGGATGGGGAAGAAGGCGGGGTGGGAGTGGGACCTGGATTCCCCCCACCTCCCACACAGCAACTGGCTACTCACTGCCACCACAGAACTCAGAATTTTTTTCTTCTTCTTCTGAATCTTGTCAGACAAGGATTCCAGCACCTTTCTGCGCATCTCACTGAGGTCATCCAGCTCATCCTGGGATCCAGCAGAAGGGTGTTGGCCACCAGCCAGGACTTCCACACAGTCTGGTGGGGGAGGGGCAGGGGGTCCCCTACCTGCTGGCTGTCCTTATCCTGCTGCAGCTGGCGCACAAGGGTGGAGATCTGGACAGACTTGATGGAATACTCATGGTCCATGTAAGTGCTCAGGAAGTTCACTTCCTCCTGGGTCTTCTCAGTCTTGGCATTCAGCTGCTCTGCCTGCTGCTCTAGATCTGGGGAGAGGTTAGGGAGGTCGGCAGGGACAGGAGGCAAGACCTTCCCTCAAGCACCTGGGCCCCAGGAGGCCCAGGAGGCAAGGTCTCCTTGGCCAATAACTGGGGTCTGGGCTGAGGCGAGCTCACACAGGGCAGGGAGGTGGTTAAAAGATAAGGCTCTAGAGGGTTTTCCACCCCTGCAGGAGAAGAGGCAATGCTGGGTAGGAAAAAGGAAGGGAATTGGTGCACAATCCCTAGACTAGTCCCCACTCTGCCACTGACTTGCAGTGTGGCCCTCGCCAAGACTGTCCCTCTCCAGACTTCACTCTCCTCAAAGACACACTCAAGGAAGTGAGACCAGGCAGATGGGGTGACAGTGGCTCCCAAGACACAACCAATGGCAGGAATAAGGCAGAGTCTATCCTGTCTTCCTCCAGAGAGAGATCTCCAATGTCTGGGGTTGCCTGATCCACTGCCCCTCTGCTCAGCAGCTGTGTAGTCTGCTCAGGGAAAAGGAACCACAGGCCAGGCAGGATGGAAGCCAGGAGACCTAGGTTCTAGCCCAGCCACTGACTCCCAGAAGGACCTTGGCAGGAAACGGAGCCAGGCTAGGGTTGGATTCTGGCTCCTAGCTATAAAACCTTCCACAAGCTACTTCACCTCTCTTAGTCTCGGTTTCCTCACCTGTAAAAAGGACAGCTTCCCTGCCTCCAGGGAGTTGCAATGACTGGGTGTGTGCCTGTAACAATGCAGACATTGGTCCAGACCCAGACATGGGGCCTGGAAAGACCTAAGTGCTGGGTAAGTAGGCTATTCGCTCTGTATCTTAGCCTTCCCATCTGCCTAGAAGAGAGACGATGGGGCTGAGGGTTTCTGAATGTCACGTACAAGATGAATGCTGTGCTGCTAACCTCCCCAAGGTGCCACCGGGAGGGTCAAGGAATTCGCCCAGGGATTCTTACAGCTCATCTTGCATTTCTTCTTTTCTTCCCACTCCTGAAGCTCAGACTTCAATTGCTGCAGCCTCTTCTTGTTTGAATACTCCAAGATGTCGATGATGGTCTGCGGGAGGGGCGGGGTCAACTCACCCGCAGGCTCTGCTGGCTCTCAGAAGCCACCACCCAGCACTTCCTCAGAGGAGTCCCAAATCCCAACCTCACTCCCAGAAACCTGACCAGAGGCTAATCGGGATAATAACAGAGTCCACCCTGAGGATTGTTGTAAGGACTATATAAATACATACAGATCGCTTGCTATTATAAGTAGAGGTGTTAGCAAATGCTGGTGGTGGTAGCAGCTACCTCTTGCACGGGTACAATATGTGCCAGGTAAATCCCCTCTGGGACCGGTGCTATTGTGCCGCATTTCACAGAGCTCAGGGAGGCAAAGTTAACTCAAAGTCTCCTGGCTAGTGAGTGCTGGCGCGTTGGGATGAAACTCCTATCTTGGTCCTCTTGCAAAGCCCAGGTGAGGGGAGTGAAGGTTGAAGAAATGCGTCTTCCAGTTGGAGGAAGCAGCATGTGCAATGGGCAAGGAAGGGCAGGAGAGGGCGCGCGAGCACGTGGAGGGAGGGAAGGAGGGCGAGCGGATGCCGCGGGCACTGCCGGCACCGAGGGCAGAGGCGCGGGTCTCACCGCCAGGATGTCCTGCTGCTGCAGCAGAGCCCGCGCGTTCAGGGTCGTGCTGTTCTCCATGTCCTGGATGGTCTCGATCAGCTCCTCGTTGAGCTTGGTGAGGAAGTCCTCATGGCTTTGGAGCTCTCGCAGAGCGGTCCTCCCGTTCCTGAGCATCATCTGCGGGCGGACGGAAGAGTAGAGAGGCGGCGCTGCGCCCTGCCCGGCCGGAGCCCCCAAAAGCCCTCCGGACCGCCTCCCCAACCCCGCCAGACTCCCGCCCCCTTGCGGCCTTCTGCTGGTAAATGCGGCCCAAGCTGGGCGGCGGTTCCCCATTGTCTGCGCCGCCCAGGAGCTCCGGGACTCTCCTCAGTTCGGAAACGCACGTGTACCCATCATTTCACGTCCCTGAGGTGCGGGTGCATCTTACAGTTGGTGGCATGTCACCATATAATAAACAAATATATTAGTGGGTAAAGATGTGCCTTAATATCAATGGCTTCTCAGAATCAATGAAATATATAAATAATAATAAGGGCCGGGCAGGGTGCCTCACATCTGTAATTCCAGCACTTTGGGAGGCCAAGGTGGGCCGATCACGAGGTCAGGAGTTCGAGACCAGCCTGACCAACATGGTGAAACTCCGTCTCTACTAACAATACAAAACTTAGGCGAGCATGGAGGCGCATGCCTGTAATCCCAGCTACTGGGGGTGCTGAGGCAGGAGAATCGCTTGAACCTGGAAGGCGGAGGTTGCAGTGAGCCGAGATCGTGCCACTGCACTCCAGCCTGGGTGACAGAGGAAGATTCCATCCCAACAATAGTAACAAACGCCCCAGGTAGGTAAGAAGGTGGCAGAGCGACCACCATGTCTGGAGGAGAAGCAGAGGAGGCAATGTGGATGATAAACGTCAGCATTTCCTGGCAGACCGTGGAGCTAATGAGTACTCTCATTTCACGTAACAGCCCCCTATGGAACAAGGAGGGTCTGAGAGTTAAGTGACTCCCCTAAGGTTACACCCAGCAGGTGCATAAAATCTACAGTAACAATTAACAATTGTTGAGGCCCCTCTTCATGCCAGGCCAGTTGCCGTGCCTTGCTCCACAGGTGGCACATGGTATCGGTTCACCTGCCAACAGCTCTACGTTTACTAACTCTGTGTTGCTGATTAAGTGGAGGCTCACAGAGTTTAATGACTTGCCCAGTGTCACACAGTCACGAAGTGGCAGGGCTGGAACTGGAAAGCCAGACTTCTGAGTCCCAATGTCTGTCTTTCCACTATGCTAAAACAAGAACTGGGTAGCCTTAAAACTGCAAGGCATGGCTGAAACACGTAGCGACTAAGACTTGGATGTTGAACCTAGACACACCTTGGTTCAAATCCCAGCTCAGCCACTTACCATCTAAAAGAATCTGGACAAGTTAGTTAATGTCTCAGAGCCTCCTTATATTCATTCTAAAGGTAAGGAAACTAATACCTGTTTTAGAGAACCGCCGTAAAATATAAATGAGATTGGACAGGTCCGGTGGCTCACGCCTGTAATTCCAACAATTTGGGAGGCCCAGGTGGGAGGATCACTCAAGGCCAGGAGTTCAAGACCAGCCTGGGCAACATAGTGAGACCTCATGTCTACAAAAAATAAACAAAATTAGCTGGGCGTGGTGGTGTACGCCCACAGTCCTAGCTACTCAGGAGGCTGAGGTGGGAGGAATGTTTGAGCCCAGAAGATCGAGGCTGCAGTGTTGAGATTGCGCCACCACACTCCAGCCCAGGTAACAGAGCAAGAGCTTGTCTCAAAAAGCAAATAAATAAATAAATAAAATTTTAAAAAATTAAAATTTAGCTGGGCATGGTGGTGTGCACCTATAGTCCTAGCTACTTGGGAGGCTGAGGCAGGAGGATCTCTTGAGCCCAGGAGTTTACGGCTGCAGTGAGCTATGATTGTGCCATTGCACTTCAGCCTGGGTGACAGAGCAAGACCCTGTCTTTAAAAAAAAACAAAGAATAAATAAATAAATGAGATGAAATTTACAATCAAGCTGCTTAGTGAGAGTGCACTCATACGCACTCAGTGAACAATAGGTGATACTTCTGGCTCTAACCCTCTACCCCTGCCATAAATATTTGCTCTTTTATTTGTTCCTGTTCTTCCTCATTTCTCTATCCTTTACTAAAAACTACCCCTTCCTACCCCTCAGCTCCTTTATTTCTCATATAACAGTAATCATGCCGATGTATTGAGCGCTTACTATGCGGCTGATACTGTGCTAAGCACTTCATATGCACTGCAGCACATCAGCACATCACCCTCACAGCAACCCTAAGAGATGGGCACTATTATTAGGCCAACTTTATAAAAGCAGACAGCAGTCAGGCACAGTGGTTCACGCCTGTAATCCCAGCACTTTGGAAGAGCAAGGTGAAAGGACTACTTGAGCCCAGGAGTTAGAGCCTGGGCAACAAAGGGAGATCCCATCTCTACAAGAATTAGCTGGGCATGGTAGTGCATGCCTATAGTCCCAGCTACTCTGAGAGGCTGAGGTGGGAGGATCACTTGGGCTTGGAAAGTCCAGGCTGCAGTGAGCCATGATCATGCCACTGCCTTCCAGCCTGGATGACACAGCGAGACCCTGTCTCAATCAATCAATGTGGATACTAAGGATTAAATTCAGTGACTTATCCAAGGTCACACATAGCAGAGCTGTCATCCTTGAAGTCCGGGCTCCTAGCCACTCCACTATCTTGTCTCCACATCACCAGACCAAAATACCCAGAAGTATCTTGTGAAAAACGTTATTCTCCAAGTCCTGGGCCCACTGAAACAGCAGCACTAGGGTTTCAGTTCAAATGTCACCCACCTTAGCTTCTCATTAGCACCCTACCTAAAACAATTACTGCCACACTCTCCTCCGTGCCTCTAGCCCCCAACCTTATTCTTAGACTTCTCTTTGGCTCTTATCATCACTTCAAATATCTTTCTCTTGTTGATTGTCAGTCTCCCCCATCCAATAGAATGTAAGTTCCCTAATATCAGAGGCCACATCACTGGTGAATCCTCCCACTCAGAACAGAACCTGGCACATGGTAGGTGCTCAATCGATATTTGTTGATTCACTAAATGAATGAAAGATGGTAAGAGACAGTATTAAGAACTGGACTGGTTAGGAGCACAAGTTTTAGAGCCAAATTGTCTAGGTTTAGCTTCTTTTTTTTTTTTTTTTTTTTTTTTTTTTTTTTTTTTTATTTTATTTTTTTTTTTTTTTGAGACGGAGTCTTGCTCTGCCGCCCAGGCTGGAGTGCAGTGGCCGGCTCTCAGCTCACTGCAAGCTCCGCCTCCCGGGTTGACGCCATTCTCCTGTCTCAGCCTCCCGAGTAGCTGGGACTACAGGCGCCCGCCTCGTCGCCCGGCTGGTTTTTTGTATTTTTTTAGTAGAGACGGGGTTTCACCGTATTAGCCAGGATGGTCTCGATCTCCTGACCTCGTGATCCGCCCGTCTCGGCCTCCCAAAGTGCTGGGATTACAGGCTTGAGCCACCGCGCCCGGCCTAGGTTTAGCTTCTATATCAATCAAAAACACATAAACCCCTCTAAAGTTAGGATAAAAATAACAGAAATGGCCGGGCACAGTGGCTCACACCTGTAATCTCAGCACTTTGGGAGGCCAAGGCGGGCAGATCACCTGAGGTCAGGAGTTGGAGACCAGCCTGGCCAACATGGTGAAACCCCGTCTCTACTAACAATACAAAAAATTAGCTGGGCGTGGTGGTGGGTGCCTGTAATCCCAGCAACTCAGGAGGCTGAGGCAGGAGACTTGCTCAAACCTGGGAGGTGGAGGTTGCAGTGACCTGAGATCTTGCCACTGCACTCCAGCCTGGGCGACAGAGTGAAACTCTGTCTCAAAAAAAAATAAAAATAAAAATAACAGAAATATGAGTTCCTCCTTTAAGAATACTGGGCCACCTCTAAACCATTTTGCAAGATAAAAGGTTAAAGGGGAAAAAAAAACATTTCAAAGCAAATTGTATTTTCCCTTGTTCTTTTTTTTCTTTTTTTTTTTTTTTTTTTGAGACGGAGTCTTGCTCTGTCTCCTGGGCTGGAGTGCAGTGGCCGGATCTCAGCTCACTGCAAGCTCCGCCTCCCGGGTTCACGCCATTCTCCTGCCTCAGCCTCTGGAGTAGCTGGGACTACAGGCGCCCGCCACCTCGCCCGGCTAGTTTTCCCTTGTTCTTTATATAGTAGTCATTGTTCATTGAGCTATTAAAAACTTTCTTGAAGAATTATTATATAGTATTTTGTAGTCTTTATAATACTTAGTATTTTACTTTCTGCTATGTATGCTAAGGACTCGTCTTCCTTTAGGCATTTCAAATACTTTGAAACATTGTTCAGATAATTACAGAAGCCATAAAACAACCTATAGTAAGGTAATTAATTACTTATAATTGCATCGATTGATGTGAATAAAAAATTAATTGTCAGTTTCTAAGGCTTGCTTCAAAGTACACTATATGAAAGTTTAATTTACTGGAATTTTTTATTTTGTTTGGTTTTTTTGAGATGGAGTCTCACTCTGTCCTCCAGGTTGGAGTGCAGTGGCACCATCTCAGCTCATTGCAACCCTGCCTCCCAGGTTCAAGCGAGTCTCCTGCCTCAGCCTCCCGAGTAGTTGGAACTACAGGTGTGTGCCACCATACCCAGCTAATTTTTGTAGTTTGAGTAGAAATGGGGTTTCACCATGTTGGCCAGGCTGGTCTCGAACTCTGACCTCAAATGATCCACCCACCTAGACCTCGCAAAGTGCTGGGATTACAGGCATGAGCCACCAGACCCGGCCAAGTTACTGGAAATTTTAAGATAAAGAAGCCACTAGATCGTGTTCCTAATGCAACAAAATAACAAGCAATTCTGATAATTTCTTGAGTCTTAAATAGAACAGCAAATGCTTTGTATAACTGGCTTTGACCCCTGATCCGGCCATTTCCTGACTGTGTGACCTGGTGCACGTCATGTATCTCCCTGCACCTCAGTTTCCCTGTTTGTAAAATAGGAACGAGGATAAGCGTGCTCGCACGGTTCCTGTGAGGAAGCAATGAGTCAAGTCTGGCACCCACAAAGTTCTCAGCACATGTTTGCTAGAGCCATCATCCCCATCCCCGCCCTGGGCCCAGTGTCCAGGGAAGATGTGCCTCATACCTTCATTAACCAGATTTTGGCCTGCATCTTCCCAGGGTTCAACTTCCGCCTTCTATGTAGTTCTCGTGGATTCTTCGGCTGGTGGCTTGTCATCACTGTAGTGGGCTTGGAGTGGAACACTAGGGGTAGACAGGAAAGGACAGAGAGAGAGTAAGGGTACAGGCTGGCCTGAGGCCAGGTTCCCGGGAGTGCACCTTTAATGAGAGGCGGGCCAGGCCCCAGCTCCACCCTCTGGCTGCCTTATACTGTGACACTAGACTGAGAGTGAAATTCATACCCTTCATTAAGCTCCCAGGACCTACTCTGGGCCTCGATATAAGGGAGGGACAAGCCCAGGTGAAAGAAGTAACTATGAGCATGGGCAGAGGGGAGGGCGGGGCAGCCAGGAACCCCGCTCCCAACTGTCCAGTCAGAAAGAGAGTCGGGAACTCCCACTCCTCGTGTCTTTCCAGTAGCTGCTGCAGCACAGGACGGCAGAATGACCAGAGTCTAGCAGGCCTGAATCCAAATCCCTGCTGTCCCACCAACGTGGCTGACAGAAGGCCTGATGGGGTAGGGGTTAAGAACAAGAACTAATGAGCCAGACAGTCTAAGTTTAAATCCAGGCTCTTGGTCAGGCATGGTGGCTCACGCCTATAATCTCAACACTTTGGGAGGCCAAGGCGGGAGGATCACCTGTGGTCAAGAGTTCAAGACGAGCCCGGCCAACATGGTGAAACCCTGTCTCTACTAAACATACAACAAATTAGATGGACATGATGGTGGGTGCCTGTAATCCCAGCTACTTGGGAAGCTGAGGCAAGAGAATCGTTTGAACTCAGGAGATAGAGGTTGCAGTGGTGCGAGATCGCACTCCAGCCTGGGCGACAGACAGAGACTCCATCTTAAAAATATATATATATAATCATAAAAAATAATTTTTTTAAAAATCCAGGCTCTGCCTTCTACTAGCTGTGTGACCTTGAGCAAGTCAAATGACCTCTGTGTCCCTCCATAATCATCATGCCTACCTCGTAGGGTCTTCGTGAAGATGAACGAAGAAGTTACTATACCTTAAAAGTGTTTGGAATAGTGCCTGATGTATATTCAGTGCTGGATACGCATTACCAGTTGTGACTCTTACTTCTGGTGACCTGAGAAGTGAGACCTCAACACCAGACAAAGGCACAGCGGCTATGCAAAACTCCAACTGGCTGTCTCTGAAACACTCTAAGAGCTGTGGTTCTGCCAGATAGGGAGTATAGGCATCTGGGGGGCATATTCTTAGAATCCCTGTTTTCTCTCCGCCTGTCATGCAATGACATGAGACAAATCACCTAGGTGGATCCAGCTCTACTCTCAGTCCCCACCGAAATCCCTGCTTCAGGTACAACCCAGCTCATCTGGGAAAGATATTAATCTCTTTAATAGATCAATGTCCTTCATCTTGAGAAATGGTGGCATTAACTATGGAGATGATTAAGTAAATTAATTTTGTGTTTAATTTATAAATTACCTGTATATATCCGGTTTTTAGTTGTATTGTATAAGAGAGAATGATTAATAGGTTAATCTTGTGATTCTAATTTTAAAAGTGTAAGTGGGATTCTGATTTAGATTTAAGTTGAAAGGTTTAAGGCACTCTTATTAAATATGTATAAATGACTTTTATTATTTAAGAGAACATAAGATGACCTATATTAATTATTATTATTTTTTTTTTTTTGAGGAGGAGTCTGGCTCTGTTGCCCAGGCTGGAGTTCAATGGCGAGATCTCGGCTCACTGCAACTTCTGCCTCCCAGGTTCAAGCAATTCTCCTGCCTCAGTCTCCCCAATAGTGGGATAACAGGCGCCCACCACACCCGGCTAATTTTTTTATTTTTAGTAGAGACGGGGTTTCGTCATGTTGGCCAGGCTGGTCTTGAACTCCTGACCTCAGGTGATTCAGCTGCCTCAGACTCCCAAAGTGCTGGGATTACAGGTGTGAGCCACCGCGCCTGGTCAGATTACCCATATTTAGAAGTTTAAGTATTAGATATACAAGAATTATGTAAATACCCAATGGGTTTTTGTTAATCAGACAAGTGAACTATTTGAAAATGAAAATGAATACGTTAAATTTTAAGATGTGGCTTAAAAGGTTTAGGAGAATTTAATTAACCAAGTTCCAAAACCCCCTTACAAGTATTTATAAAAATTGTAAGATTCTTAAGTTGAATTTAAATGCTTACGGAAGATTTGCACTTTTAATAATGAGTATTTATTTTCATTATTGGTAGTAGCCCTGATTTATCTTTTTTTAAAATTCAACCTTTTATTTCAAGATAGCTCAGATTCACAAGCAGTTTTAAGAAATAATACAGAGGGGGCCGGGTGCAGTGGCTCACGCCTGTAATCCCAACACTTTGGGAGGCCAAGGCGGGCGGATCACAAGGTCAGGAGATTGAGACCAGCCTGGCTAACACGGTGAAACCCTGTCTCTACTAAAAATACAAAAAAACTAGCTGGGCATGGTGGGAGGGCGGCGCCTGTAGTCCCAGCTACTTAGGAGGCTGAGGCAGGAGAATGGCGTGAACCCAGGAGGTGGAGCTTGCAGTGAGCCAAGATCGTGCCACTGCACTCCAGCGTGGGGAACAGAGCGAGACTCCGCCTCCAAAAAAAGAAAGAAAGAAAGAATACAGAAGGGCTGGCTGTGGTGGCTCATACCTGTAATCCCAGCAGTTTGGGAGGCTGAGACAGGTGGATCACCTCAGGTTACGAGTTCAAGACTAGCCTGACCAACATGGGGAAACCCCATCTCTACTAAAAATACAAAAAATAGCCAGGTGTGGTTGCGCACGCCTGTAATCCCAGCTACTTGGGAGGCTGAGGCAGGGGAATCGCTTGAACCTGGGAGTTGGAGGTTGCAGTGAGCTGAGATCACACCACTGCACTCCAGGCTGGGTGTGAGAGAGAGAGAGACTCTGTGTGAAAAAAAAGAAAGGAAAGGAGAGGGGAGGGGAGGGGAGGGGAGGGAAAGGGAAAGGAAAAGGAAAAGGAAAAGGAAAGGAAAAAGGAAAGGAAAGGAAACAGAGGGAGTCTATGTACCCTTTGCCCAGTTTTTCCCAATGTCAACATCCTGCAAAAGTACAGTACAATATCACAACCAGGATATTGACATTAAGATGGGCAAGATATAGAACTTTTCCATAACCACAAGGATCCTGCCTGTTGCCTTTTACAACCACACCCACTTCCCTCCCCTTACCACCCTCCTCACAACTCTGGCCTAACCCCTGCAATC